>NC_136875.1:7532553-8082553 GCF_951799975.1 Gobius niger
TTTTCAATTTGACTAAAACTAAAGTTTCATATTCAGTCCTGGTTTAGTCCTGGTTTATGACTGGTTTAGTTTAGCTCTGGGTTTTACAACCGGTGTAGTCCACGTCCTGCTCAGTCCTGACGCAGACCGCGGCTCTGTCATCTCTATTACAAAAGTTTAGCAAGTCATAGCTTTGCTTCGCTATAAGTTACATCTATAAAATATATCCTTGCGTCGCTCCATTTGCACTGAAGCCACTCAGTATCTGCTCGCGTTCATGTTGCTTTTTTAAGACTCACAGTGTCAGATATTGACGTCTGGAGGGAAAAAGAACCGAAAGTTGGCACCGAAAGAATTAAAAATTTTCGATACTGCCCCCGACCGGAGCTTTTCGGTCGGTTCCAAGTAGGAACCGTTTAACGGTGCCCATCCCTAGCTCTTACTGAGCAAAAAATCTGCGCAGTCTTTTATAAATGAGACCCCTGAGCTGTGGTGAACATGCTCAAATCAAATCTCTCTACGTGTTTGCATCTCGGCGAGTGACGCAACATAATGTGACAAGTCCCTAAAAACACGAACATGGGGCTGGGGAGAGAGATGGAAATGCGTCACTTTTCTGAGTCTGTGTCAGCGTTTGGGCGACAGTGGTGCAGATGGCAGAGCGGGTCGTCTCATGATCGGAAGGTCCAGGTTCGAATCAGGTGCAGACTGTTGTTGTGTCCTTGGGCAAGACACTTCACCCAATGCCTATCTGTGAGTGGTTGGCGGTGGCGGTTGGCGCAGATGTGAGCGGCCTCGCTTCTGTCAGTCTGCCCCAGGGGAAACTGTGGCTACAAATGTCATCAGCATGGAGTGAATGAACCCCCCCTCACTTTTATGTGTGAAGCGCTTTGGGTGTGACTTGTGTCATATGAAAAGCGCTGTACAAATAAGATTCCCTTCCCTTTGTCGATGTTACTGTTGCACTTCCAATACATTGAGTGTTGGTAAAAGGGTTTGTCATTAGTGTGTTGGGATGGTGGAGATGTGATCGGCCGCCGCTGAATGTAGCTAATAAAGTAACTTATAATCTAGCTTTCAATATCAAATATCAAGTAATCAGTGAAGTTACTAAGTTACTTTTCAGAGGAGTAATCAGTAACATAATACTTTTTCAAGTCATCTGCTGCAACACTGGTGAGAACAGTTCATACATGCGTTTCCAGTGACGTCAGGCATAGTTACAGCCGCCATTTTGAAGAGCAAAGTGGATTTATGCTGATCTTGAACATGTAACAATATCTCTACTCTACGACCTGTAGCTCAGCAGCTTTCGCTAATGTCCACAAATGTTCTCCAGTATCAGCTCTGCTCTGCAGGACTGAGTGAGCGCCTTTACATTGTTTTAACTATACTTTTGAAGATACCAATGTTAAAATTCTTTCTGTTCTTTAAGGCGAGACACGGCAGGTAAATAGGGAAAAAATGTATATTTACAGATATCAATTTGAATCTTTTGCAGTAGATCACTGGCATAAATGTCAGAAAAATATACATTGCAAGTTTTCTGTCATTTTATCTTGTCATATAAGAACAAGGTGTTTTATGCCTAAAAATGCCCCAAATTTCTCATCTTTTCGGCGACAAAATCTGAATAATGGATAGAGCTACATTCAAATTTATGGTTTCATTTTATTTATGAATGAGTTACCAAGACTTTTTCAGAGGGGGTTTTGGATTTCTTGTTTAGTTTTAAAAGAAGCTGTTTTTTAGTGGAAAAAATTGTAAAAATGTAATTTTCGCCTTATTTTTTGACATTCAAAACTCAATAAATGGGGCTTAGGGATTAAATAGTAAAAAAATCCCTCTAAAAAAATCTTCCAAATATTGTTCAGTCCAAGGCTGGAAAATTTGAAGTCTTTATGTCCGACTGACGTGGACATAGTGTCGCCACAATGACAGAAAAATGTGTTTTGAGAAAAAGGCCCTTGAAATTGCATTCTCCCATATAAGTCTATGGGGGAACATTGAATCAGCGCAATATTTAAACATGTTATTGTGAAGATTAGGCATATTTTCTGTTTCCGGGTGAAAGTTTATATGTTCAGAGACCAATTTGGCCCAAAACCTGAAAACTGAAAAAAATTGAGTTTTGCCTGTAGTGTCTCCCCTCATCATCCCCATCATTTATTTGAGGTGATGCAACCAAGTCACCTTTATTGCTGTCCCTGGACTCAACAGGCTTCAAAACTTGGACTCTAAAGATATTTTTTGGTGCCTTGTTTCAATATTTTAGTTTTTTGGCACCAGTAGCACCTACGCTTTTCCCCCCGTGCCATCCTGGTATCGTTTAACGGAATCCAGCCCTAACCGTCTGTATGAGCCGCTATATTTGGATGTAGCATCTTTGAGTGGCAGTAGCGATACACAGTTTGATATTATACAGGACCCAAGCCAGAGGTCTGTGGCAGCCGTAATAATAAGGCCTGTACCTGTAAATCCAATCTCCTCCATCTGTCACTGTTTGAAAACGGGAGAAACTCACGGCTTGTCGCTTCCTGCGGTGCGGCTTTATCGTGTACAGCGGAGTAGATCCCACAGCCTTTAAAAACACGCTCGCCTTTGTGCCACTGGCGTCCTTACAATTTCATCTGTGTCGTTTTAATGATCTTGCCCTTTAGTCCAAGTGTCTCTGGGTTCTCATCTGAAACCGCCTTCTTGAGTTGTAACGTGTCGCAATGAAGCCTTTTCTTCCATTTGTGCCTATCTATATATACCATGCCCACTCTTAGATTATTAATACGCATTTTCAAGCACTGGGGAAAAGATGAATCAAATAAACTGTCATTTTACAGTCCGCAATAAACACACATACACAGGGGCGGACTGGGACTGAAAAACAGCCCTGGACTCTGACCAGCCTGGCCCAAATTAGCGTAAATGTGCACTCACCACCCGCCTTAACGGAGCAGCATTTTCTCCAGTTCGGCTTTACCCAAATCTAAAAGCTTCTCGGCTGGAGGGCAACAATGTAACGGCTCATTTGAAAGCGAAGACCTGAAAAAGTGATTGTAACATTTTGTCATATTTTTGTTGTTTTTTCATTACTTTTTTTGTGGCTTTTTATTGTGTTTTTGTCACATTTTTTCTATCATTTTTTGTTGTGTTTTTGTCACTTTTTTATTGTGTTTTTGTCACATTTTTTTATTGCGTTTTTGTCACTTTTTTATTGCGTTTTTGTCACATTTTTTCTATCATTTTTTGTTGTGTTTTTGTCACTTTTTTATTGTGTTTTTGTCACATTTTTTTATTGCGTTTTTGTCACTTTTTTATTGCGTTTTTGTCACATTTTTTCTATCATTTTTTGTTGTGTTTTTGTCACTTTTTATTGTGTTTTTGTCACTTTTTATTGTGTTTTTGTCACTTTTTATTGTGTTTTTGTCACATTTTTTCTATCATTTTTTGTTGTGTTTTTGTCACTTTTTATTGTGTTTTTGTCACTTTTTGTTGTGTTTTTGTCACTTTTTATTGTGTTTTTGTCACATTTTTTCTATCATTTTTTATTGTGTTTTTGTCACTTTTTGTTGTGTTTTTGTCACATTTTTTCTATCATTTTTTGTTGTGTTTTTGTCACTTTTTGTTGTGTTTTTGTCACATTTTATTGCGTTTTTGTCACATTTTTATTGCATTTTTGTCACTTTTTTATTGCATTATTGTCACATTTTTGTCACATTTTTTCTATCATTTTTTTATTGTGTTTTTGTCACATTTTTTCTATCATTTTTTGTTGTGTTTTTGTCACTTTTTATTGTGTTTTTGTCACTTTTTATTGTGTTTTTGTCACATTTTTTCTATCATTTTTTATTGTGTTTTTGTCACATTTTTTCTATCATTTTTTGTTGTGTTTTTGTCACTTTTTATTGTGTTTTTGTCACTTTTTGTTGTGTTTTTGTCACATTTTTTCTATCATTTTTTGTTGTGTTTTTGTCACTTTGTATTGTGTTTTTGTCACTTTTTATTGTGTTTTTGTCACTTTTTATTGTGTTTTTGTCACATTTTTTCTATCATTTTTTGTTGTGTTTTTGTCACTTTTTATTGTGTTTTTGTCACTTTTTGTTGTGTTTTTGTCACATTTTTTCTATCATTTTTTGTTGTGTTTTTGTCACTTTTTGTTGTGTTTTTTGTCACATTTTTATTGCATTTTTGTCACTTTTTTATTGCGTTTTTGTCACATTTTTTCTATCATTTTTTGTTGTGTTTTTGTCACTTTTTTATTGTGTTTTTGTCACATTTTTTTATTGCGTTTTTGTCACTTTTTTATTGCGTTTTTGTCACATTTTTTCTATCATTTTTTGTTGTGTTTTTGTCACTTTTTATTGTGTTTTTGTCACTTTTTATTGTGTTTTTGTCACTTTTTATTGTGTTTTTGTCACATTTTTTCTATCATTTTTTGTTGTGTTTTTGTCACTTTTTATTGTGTTTTTGTCACTTTTTGTTGTGTTTTTGTCACTTTTTATTGTGTTTTTGTCACATTTTTTCTATCATTTTTTATTGTGTTTTTGTCACTTTTTGTTGTGTTTTTGTCACATTTTTTCTATCATTTTTTGTTGTGTTTTTGTCACTTTTTGTTGTGTTTTTGTCACATTTTATTGCGTTTTTGTCACATTTTTATTGCATTTTTGTCACTTTTTTATTGCATTATTGTCACATTTTTGTCACATTTTTTCTATCATTTTTTATTGTGTTTTTGTCACATTTTTTCTATCATTTTTTGTTGTGTTTTTGTCACTTTTTATTGTGTTTTTGTCACTTTTTATTGTGTTTTTGTCACATTTTTTCTATCATTTTTTATTGTGTTTTTGTCACATTTTTTCTATCATTTTTTGTTGTGTTTTTGTCACTTTTTATTGTGTTTTTGTCACTTTTTGTTGTGTTTTTGTCACATTTTTTCTATCATTTTTTGTTGTGTTTTTGTCACTTTGTATTGTGTTTTTGTCACTTTTTATTGTGTTTTTGTCACTTTTTATTGTGTTTTTGTCACATTTTTTCTATCATTTTTTGTTGTGTTTTTGTCACTTTTTATTGTGTTTTTGTCACTTTTTGTTGTGTTTTTGTCACATTTTTTCTATCATTTTTTGTTGTGTTTTTGTCACTTTTTGTTGTGTTTTTGTCACATTTTTATTGCATTTTTGTCACTTTTTTATTGCGTTTTTGTCACATTTTTATTGCATTTTTGTCACATTTTTGTCACATTTTTTCTATCATTTTTTATTGTGTTTTTGTCACATTTTTTCTATCATTTTTTCTTGTGTTTTTGTCACTTTTTATTGTGTTTTTGTCACATTTTTTCTATCATTTTTTATTGCGTTTTTGTCACATTTTTATTGCGTTTTTGTCACATTTTTATTACGTTTTTGTCACATTTTTTGTCACATTTTTTTGTTGTGTTTTTGTCACGTTTTTGTTTGCTTTTTTTCCTCGCTTTGTTGTCGTGTTTCTGTTGACTTTTCATCACATTTTTCGTCACTTTTTGTGTTGCTTTTCCTGAACATTTTTGTTTTCTTTTCATCCTCTTTTTCTCGCTATTTTGATGCTTTTCTTTTTCGCTTTTAGATTTGGATAAAGCTCGGTTAAGGCGGGACCGGCGGCCCTAGAGCCGGTGGCCCTTCTGTGCTCTTCCAGAGTGGACATATGGCCAGTCCGCCCCTGTAATACCTAACCCAGGAGCGGTTACTGCCACAGGAGGCTGTAGACCCGACGGTTAAAAAGCTCAGTTTATTCCGATAATATACATGTCCACTTTGGGCTTTTATTCTCTCGCCCCTCACGCCTCGTGTCTTGTGTCCAGAACAAACCACTTTCCCCCCTCTCTGTTTGATCTGCACATCACAAAGCCGGCTCTTCCTCCTCCATTCACAGCCCCCGTATTCAGATGGAAATGCCCCATCAACATTAAAGATATTATTACTATAAACGGAGCACGTCTCAGATCCCCCGCGCGCCTCTGTACTTGGCTTTGATGAGTTCAGGTCTATTAGGAAATCACATCTCCTGTTCCTTTTCGGTCAGTGAAATGCGCCTCACGGTCTGCTGTTTCATAAATGCTCTTGTGTTCCTTTTTTCGCAGATACGACGTGGACTCCAAAAGCCCGGACCTCTCCAAACATGTGAGTGCTTTCGTTTTTCTTCTGAGCCGAATAAAGTGTCCTTTCTTGTGGAAAAATGGTCACCTCAGAACCCTGTTGAGAATTTTTGGGACGTGCTGGAGAAGGCTTTGCACAGTGGTCGCCCTCTCCCATCGTCGATGCAAGGTCTCGGTGAGAAGTGAATGCAACACTGGATCTTTTGACATTGGTTATCAGTTTTTCCGACATACCCTTAAAGCTACACCGCGTAACATTTTACCCAATACATAATCTTGAAATACAAGCATTTATTTCACAACAGATATTGTCATCATTGAAAAATACCTTATAAATGCAGCTCTCCTAAGACATGACTGTAACTTTACCAGGAGTGGGTATGTCTCCGGCTCGTCTCCATGGAGATGTGATTAAAGTCAGCAGAATTTTAGATTTAAACAGGTTATATCCTCATTCAAATCCATTCTTTGATTACTCACTGCAAAAATAGTATTTTCTCTGTCGAGCTGCTCATTAGGAGCATGTTTTGTACTGATGGCAACAGTATAGGTTTTCTACTCCAACCTATTATGGGTGGTCGAGATATAAATTTCACGAGACGAGACTTGACATCGGGTTCACACGTACGAAACAAGACGAGATTTTGACATACCGTAAATGCTCTAATATAGGCCGGGGCCTTTATTTACTCAAGGGCATCTAGGACCAGGCCACAATTAGAGACAGGCCTTTATTTCTATTTTCCATTTGAACCTAAAATATTAGGTTCATTTATTAATCAACATTTCAAACCCTCTCCCAGCGGCTGGAACATTGACGCCTTTTATTTTGTCGGGACAACAGGAAGTGTTTCGTTGCTGTTAGCGGAGCTTTGACATCAATGTCACTGCAGGTTTCTGTTTCGTTTTTACCGCGGACCGGATTATTTGTTGTTATCTTGCGTAAAAGGCGAGTTTACACGGAGCGTTTGTATTTGTGATCGATCATGAGACTGACCCAAGAGAAGACGAGACGCTCGCGCTGATCGGAGGAGTTATTTTGAGGCGTGGGACTGACCTGCACACGGAGCAGCTGGACGTGCTTTGAAGACGCGATGGAGACTTTATTAAAACCCTGGAGGGTCACACAACATTTGTTGCCCTGTTTCCAAATATCGTCACAGGAGGTTTGAAAAGTCACTAAATCTGTGTCCAAGTTACGCTCGGATCAGCTCCTCCGCAGCGCCCCCCTCGGCCCGGGTTCCCGTTTGTTTACTTCCTGCACGTGAGTTTTCATTTACACCAGTATGAGACAAATTCCTAACATGGGGAATATTTCTACCACTATAGTTTCTAATAAAAGCTCCGGCCTGTTTTAGAGACCGGCTTTAATTTGCCTCCGCCAGGCGCGAACCCGGCCACTGTTAGAGACCCGGCCGCTAATGGAATACAGGCCAGTATTAGAGAATCTACGGTAATTTATCATAATGAAACATTTTTACAGAACAGTATAACATATTTTCATCTAAATATATTTTTTCAAGTGCACAACAATACTATATAGAAATTGGTGGGTATCTATCAACTAAATGTTTCAGGCCCTCCGTCCTTTGCTCTGCCCGATCCCGTCAGACCAGGCCTGGTTGGTACTCGGATGGGAGACCGTTTGGTAACACCAGGAAGCCTGGGTGAATGTTGTGAGTGAGTAGTTGGTGGTGGTCGGAGGGGCCGATGGCACAGTCTGGTAGGCTCGCTTCCGTCAGTCTACCCCAGGGCAGCTCACCATCACCGAGTATGGAGTGGATGAATAGTGCACGACTTTGGGAGTCTGGAAAATCGCTATGTAAGACTAATGTATCATTATTATTGTTATTATTAAGTACCTTTAAGACATCCACAGTAAGTATTTTGTGAGTCATTGTCTATTCCTTACATACAAATACAAAGCTCCATATGTGTTATAATGCAAATGTTTTAATATTGACATTGAGATTGGCAATAAAAAAAAAAACAAAAACAAAAAAAAAGCTTATCAAAGCTAGTACTGTAGCCAATGGAGACGTGAGTAAAAATTCACATCTAACCCAGTTTAACAATGATCGATTTAAAAAGCTTGTGTTGTATTTACTTCATTCATAATGCGGCCAGAGTCATTGTAATACCGCAGTACTCCTGGCTCATGTTTATTTGATGAGTGTGGACAGTATCTGAATATTTCATCATCTGTTTCATCACGATTTATTTATAACTCGGTGTGTTTCCTCTGGTCTGTTTGAACCAGCTCTAAAGACACTCCAGGGCTTTTATGCTGTGAAACATTAGCTTCGTTTTTTTTTAAAAATATATTTTTTAGAGGTCGGCCGATATGGGTTTCACTCAGGCCAATACTGATTTTCGGGAATTTTTATTGGTCGATTTTTCCAATCACAGTTTCTGTCCCAGTCGTAATTAGTTGCCGTTAGCATTAGCAATCATGTAGCTGACCAACTTTGATTGCCATGTTTCTCAGTTCCCCTGAGGCCTACAGCGCTGTGGGAGGACTCGTTTTAAAGCCCTGACTTTTCCCAATACAGATATAACCCTTTATTGGTGCTAGATCTTGATATTAGGGCTGCTCGATTATTGAAAAAATAATACTCACGATTATTTTTGTCATAAATAAAGATCTTCTTATTAAAACAAAAACCTATGCTGAATATTTTCTGTTTTCTGAACAGTCATAAAAGTACAAATGATTTGAAGTTTGCCTCGATTAAGAAGAGGTCTCTGTTTCACACCTGTCCCCTGCTGGCCAGCCCTCGCACCTGCGCAAGCAAACTGAGCAGCGCGGCCTGATGACATCATCACACAGCGCCGTTTGTTTTTATGTCAGACAAAAGCATGAGCCATGGCGCATGAAATGTGAAGGGAAAATAGTCCCAGCGCCATGAAATAATGCAAGTCTGCCTTGCCAGAAAAAAATGAAAAAACAAAAATCGATTATGCTAATTTTGTCATCGTTTAGTGTAAGAATCGAAATCGTAATCGAATTTCGTTTAATTGCACAGCCCTAGTTGATATTTTAAAATTCCGATATATCAGTCGACCTCTAATTTTTTTATTTGTGCATTTAGAGAACGTCGCTGGATCAAATTATGATTCAAGTTAAAGTACTTAAGTATTTGTTGCAGTAATACTTGGGCAATACTTTAAGTGTGCACCGCCACATGTAATGGGTACTAAAACCCGGCACTAAACGGCACCGGGGCTCTCATGGTCCTCTTAGCGGTGCTGAAGAGTCACGCTAATGTCGTGTGGCTAAATCCGCACTTTAAAAAAGGCTCTCCCCACTCTTGGGCATTTCCCTGTATCTGATTAGTTCATCAACATGATCCGTCCTCAGAGCATTTGTTCATTAGTAATATTTATCAACTTGTTTGGCAGAAGAACCAAACAAAAGGATTGAGCTAAAGGAGTTGGAGGAAGTTCGATTACGCTCTGTGGATTACCCACTTTACTTTTCGGAAGCGCACGAGTTACTAGCTAACCCGCTATCATACCTGTCAAGTTTTGGATTTGAAAATAAGGGAAATAGCGAGCCGTCCCATCGCCACAACCAAGCTCCAAGACGGGGTAAAACACGGTCAGCCAGCCAAAATGGGACACTTGACAGCTGTGCGAATCTCGTGTCAACGGCCTCCCAGGTCACTGCAGGCGGTATTTGTAACATAGAGGCAGAGTTCAGCTTGGAGAGGCAGAGGAATCTTTTATTATTATTTATTTTATCACAAAATTGCAGCAATATAGTGCAGAATGTAAACAACAATAAACCTTGCATCTTCAACAGTACAAACTCTTTAGTGAGAGACATGAAGCTGGTCTTTGAACATTATTATTAATGTGTCAGTTGACTCGTGAGTCAGTCAGTGACCTCTGAGTCTGGACTTATTGAGGGTCATGACACTAAAAGTCTGCTCACAGATATAAGTGCTACCAAACAGTGAACGCATCACCTGTACATGCTTCTTAATACCTTTCTAGTGAGACCTGTGTATTAAGGCGAGACACTGCAGGTGAATAGGGAAAAAATGTAAATTTACAGATATCAATTTGAATCTGTTGCTGTCCATCACTGGCATAAATGTGAGAAAAAAATACATTGCAAGTTTTCTGTCATTTTATCTTTTCCTATAAGAACAAGGCGTTTTATGCCTAAATATGCCCCAAATTTCCCATCTTTTCGGCGACAAAATCTGAATAATGGATAGAGCTACATTCAAATTTATGGTTTCATTTTATTGATGAATGAGTTGCCAAGACGTTTTCAGAGGGGATTTAGGATTTCTTGTTTAGTTTTATAATAAGCTGTTTTTTAGTGGAAAAATTGGTAAAAAATTAATTTTCGCCTTATTTTTTGACATTCAAAACTCAATAAATGGGACTTAGGTATTAAATAATAAAAAATCCCTCTGAAAAAATCTTTCAAATAATGTTCAGTCCAAGGCTGGAAAATGTGAAGTCTTTAGGTGCGACTGACGTGGACATAGTGTCGCCACAATGACAGAAAAATGTGTTTTGAGAAAAAGGCCCTTGAAATTGCATTCTCCCATATAAGTCTATGGGGGAACATTGAATCAGCGCAATATTTAAACATGTTATTGTGAAGATTAGGCATATTTTCTGTTTCCGGGTGAAAGCTTATATGTTCAGAGACCAATTTGGCCCAAAAGCTGAAAACTGAAAAAAATTAGTTTTGCCTGTAGTGTCTCCCCTTAAAAGCCTTCCGATGCAGTGACTGAATTTACTCTTTAGATCTGAATGTGGTCTGGGACAGAGTCAGGAGTCACATTGAAGGGTTGGGAGAATATTTGACAAGCTGTGCGTATGTAAAACGAGTTCTTTTGCCAATCATTGTGGGTGCACCGTCCGTGGTTATCTCGACCAATTTCTCCCAACTCAAATTGTACCTGTCCAGTGCTCGTCCGGCAGCTCCGTGTAAGTCCGTGCTTTTCGTAGCTCCATGCAGTGTCTTTACTCCAGCCAGCTCTTTCGTGATTCCCATAGTGTCACTCACTCCTCGAATAACAATTAAAAGCTGTGCGGAGTCAGAAATGTCCACACTCTCGTCCCACGCCAGTGAAAAAGCAGTCGATCCTGTAAATCCTGTAAATTGGCTTTGAGTTGTTCCTTAATGTTCTCGACATGGCGGGTGGCTGTGTTTTGCGGGACAGGCTGATTTGACACAAGGCTCTTGCCTGGGACGGGCTCATTATTACGCCGCTTTGGACAGACACTGCTTTACCAAAATCCCCCATTGTGAACGATTTTCTAGTCGTAGCGATTAATGCTGGCCTGTGCCGCGCTGTCCTGTACAGCTGAGGGCCGTGCTAGAGGAAGTTTAGCTAGCAGGAGGCTGGAGTTCTTCCTTCGCGCCTCTCCTTGGTACTTAGAAAAGGCTGTAGGTTTCGTCTCGTGTGTTGTACTCCTTTCGTACATCCACAGGCTGATTGCAGACGAGACAGACTGCCGTAGAATCAATGTCTGGGGAAAAAAAAAAAAAATCCTCCCATGCTGGTTTAAAATGCCTTCTGCCTGTATGCCACTGCCTATCCTGCTCCATCTTGGTCTGGTTAAACCCGCGAAGGTGATGCTACATCCAGTGGGTTGTTAAAAGTGGGTCAACCACTGGCGGACCAACAATAATGGGGGCCCCACTTTGGCCACCCCTGGCTTAGACCCTTCAGTGGTAATCCACTTACCCCCCATCTCAAGGGTGTAGCAGTTTATTTAGAAAGGCACCACTTAAAAGTACTATTTGTTTGTAAAATGACAATTTTGTGTTCAAAATAAACCCATAGCAAATATCTAGCTTTTCCTCTCAAAATTATGTTCAAATAGTATTTACCTTCCCTTTCGATCCGAATGAGTTCCAAGTATCTCCTGCTAAGTCCTTGAGTACCCCAAATCTCGTTTTGCTCAAAAGTTGCCGGGTTTGTCCAATTCTCGTTCCTCTTTTCGATGAGATGTTTGCAAATTTTAAGAAATGAAATATGCACATTTTAATTTTGCATTTGTAGCATTAAAATATAGTATTTGGGAATTAAAATGGCATCAAAAAGCAGTCAGTTTAACTTGCTTCTGCCTGTATAAACCCCGTATGACCTCCGCGTGTTGTAAGGACTCGTCCACATCAGACTTTTAGGAGGAGTCTATTTCCCCACAAAGGGGTGGACGCGCTCACCAGTGTGAGCTTCCACGAGGAGTAGCATCGATAAAACCTTAACAATACCCATTCCTATGGCGACTTCTCTGAGTCCAGAGCCCAGAACGTGCTGGCAGTGTCCTGGAATACACACAAACGCCCTTTCACTTCTGTGCTGCCCTGTCTGCCGCTTAGGACTTGCTACTTCTTCCCGCTGAGACTTCATTACCCACAAACTGAGACAGTACCAACGCTCTTTTTTTTTTTTTTTGAGCCACTTGAAAAGCTTAAAGTAGAAAGTATAACTCGGTTTATGAAAGTGCCAAAGAATGGACCAGAAAACATGTATGGTTTAGCAACTCGCTGAAATGCCCTGAGCCAATGAGCCACTTTGACGTCTTGCTGGGGCTGGATACCATTGTTGTTGTTATTTTCTATACCGGTGCTTTAAAGGACCTGTATCATGCTGTTTTAGCCATGCCACAGTAAACTATAGGCATTTATATGGCATATCGTACCTCTACCACTATGAAGTACTTATTTTTGTGAGAAATATAAGGATTTTTCAAACCCGGAAGTCAAGATGCTTCGATTCAGTTAACCCCGCCCCCCTCTCTCCGCTCATGCGACATTAGCAGTAAAAGAAATATAAATATCCCAGCAATAAGTGAAGTTAATTCACAATACAGTTATAAGGAGTTGACATTTGCAACACAGCTTCATAAATGGCTAACACACACACAAGCTAACACACAAGCTAGCACACAAGCTAGCACACAAGCTAACACACAAGCTAACACACAAGCTAACACAAGCTAGCACACACGCTAACACACAAGCTAGCACACAAGCTAGCACACAAGCTAGCACACAAGCTAACACAAGCTAGCACACAAGCTAACACACAAGCTAACACACAAGCTAACACACACGCTAGCACACAAGCTAACACACAAGCTAACACACATGCTAACACACAAGCTAGCACACAAGCTAACACACAAGCTAACACACAAGCAAACACACAAGCTAACACACAAGCTAGCACACAAGCTAACACAAGCTAACACACAAGCTAGCACACAAGCTAACACACAAGCTAGCACACAAGCTAACACACAAGCTAGCACACAAGCTAACACACAAACTAACACACAAGCTAACACACAAGCTAGCACACAAGCTAACACACAAGCTAACACACAAGCAAGCACACAAGCTAACACACAAGCTAACACACAAGCTAGCACACAAGCTAACACACAAGCTAGCACACAAGCTAACATACAAGCTAGCACACAAGCTAACACACAAGCTAGCACACAAGCTAACACACAAGCTTACACACAAGCTAGCACACAAGCTAGCACACAAGCCAACACACAAGCCAACACACAAGCCAACACACAAGCCAACACACAAGCTAACACACAAGCTAACACACAAGCAAACACGCAAGCAAACACGCAAGCTAACACGCAAGCTAACACGCACGCTAACACACAAGCTAACACACAAGCAAACACACAAGCTAACACACAAGCTAGCACACAAGCTAACCCACAAGCTAACACACAAGCTAACACACAAGCTAGCACACAAGCTAACACACAAGCTAACACACATGCTAACACACAAGCTAGCACGCAAGCTAACACGCAAGCTAACACGCAAGCCAACACGCAAGCCAACACGCAAGCCAACACGCAAGCCAACACACAAGCCAACACACAAGCCAACACACAAGCTAACACACAAGCTAACACACAAGCTAACACACTAGCCAACACACAAGCTAACACACAAGCCAACACACAAGCTAACACACAAGCTAACACACAAGCAAACACACAAGCAAACACACAAGCAAACACACAAGCTAACACGCAAGCTAACACGCACGCTAACACGCACGCTAACACACAAGCTAACACACAAGCAAACACACAAGCTAACACACAAGCTAGCACACAAGCTAACACACAAGCTAGCACACGTTTTATAACCAACGCGAGTCCCATAACGTAAACACCCGATGGACCAGAGCGGTGAGTCAATCAAGAGTTAATCCACTTGGATTCTGGACAGTCACAGGAAAACACTATTTTGGTGATAGTCGCTGAGTCCCGGAGAGAAATGGCAACTTCTGGCGAGTGGCCTCTTCTTTAGGAAGGTTGAAAAACGCACATTTTCGCCACATTATCGTTGAGTAAGAAAAAAGAACTGGCGTGTCCAGAGTAGGTTAGAAAGAGCTCCTTCTTCACAACGTTCGGTGCAAACATGACATCTGTTCAGACGCTCAGAGGGTGTGTTTGTTTTCCCTGCAGGGACAGCGCAGCCACGTCCAGCACTTCCTTTTTTTTTTTCTTCTTACAACAGAAATGATGAAAATGCTGTTTTACAAATTAAAATCAGGCTGTAAGGCATCATTACAGACGTAGGGCACTTCCAGTTTGACACCATGACCTAAAAAAGTAGCACAACTCAGAGAGCAGGATTCAGTAGGATTGCTTAGAACTGTATGAATGAAGCCAAAGAACAGGAGGTAATTGCGTAACAACATGGTTCAAAGCCCCAAAAAGTTGATTTTGCGTGATATATGATGATGACCTTTAAAGGAATAGGCCACCGTTTTTACATACTGAGATATGTTCTTACCTAACCTTAAAGACTTCCCCCCGCTCACTTCCGTCAATAACCTTTAGGAGTTACTGCACGGACGCTGTGCTCCTCGTATCATTACGCCTCACAATATAGTCCCCCTTTTTATCTGCTTATAAAATCGACATGTTACATTTCTGTTTAAATATACTTCGCTTGAAAACACTTCACGTAACTTTATTTAAATAGGGAACACGTGGAAGAGCTTCTATCGTGAGCTTTTTTGGAGCTATAAGACATGTGGGAGAGGCTGCGTATGTGCTCCGTTTGCGTGACAGAGCGCACAGACAAAGACCAGACGGGTATATATTAACTCGTCTAAGGTTAGGTAAGAACATATCTCAGTATGTAAAAACAGTGGCCTATTCCTTTAAAGATACATGGTTTTCAATACCGATACCTGAACAATATTATTTTTAGATACCAATACTAAAATATTCGCCAAATAGAACAAGAAAACAGAACAGTATTGTTAATTTATTCAATTTGTTTTCAATTTGCATCATTTATTTAAGATGAAACATCCAAGTAACTTACTAATGCTGTCCTGGGCACAAAAGACATCAAAACTTTGCATCTAAAGATATATTGTTTTTCTGTACCTGCTTTCGATGCTTGTATTTTTTCGATACCATTGGTGCCTCAACTGTTTTTCCGATACCATACTGGCAGGGGCGTCGAACTGGGGGAGTAAAGGGTACTGAGTACCCAGGGCCCAGAGCAGGGTAGGGGCCCTCAAAAATGCAAAATGCTGCAAAACGCGTTATGTATTGTAGTTTCTAAGTTTCCTCATAATTGATACTATAAGAACTACAATAGTTGCTACACAGAATTTTGCACAAACAATAATGATTGTTAATTATCTCAGGGCCCTGACACCCCTTCAAAAATGTGCCAAATGGTTCAGCCCACACACCGGTGTTCAGCACCGTGCGCTTCAGCTCAGCAGTGACTTTGATGAGGTGGACTCTGTAATGTAATGACACAGAGCTGGGAAAGACGGATATTTGTCTTACCTCGCTAGCCTGTTCTAGCGGACCTTAGAGGAAACTTTCTTGTCATAAATGACACTTAAACATGAAGTGAGGCGAGTCCTGCCTCTGCCTGTGCTGAGTCAGAGTCAGAGCTCCTTCTCTCCTCGTTTTAACCTCTGAAGTTTCTCTTTCCTCATGTTTATTATAATTGAGCCATCAGGCCAATACAGTGAGAAAAGCCACAGGTCGCGCACGCCGTTTTCGCCGAATTAATTATGCTAATTAGCCGCGCGCATTTGAAATTGCGCATTATAAATGCGCAGCTTTGGAGACGAGTTGACGTCGTTCTACTGAAACGGTGGAGCTCGTGCCATTTAGCCTATTCCAGCGTAACTTTTTACAACAACAATTTACTGACAATACACTTAAAGGTAAAGGCTTCAAATATGGTGAGACTAAATGAGGCTGAAGCGCTTGAGTTTTGTGTTCAGGCCTGTGGCCACAGAGACATCATATAGTATCATATTTTTTGTAAAATAGCATTATAATGCATATTTTAAAGTCGTGTTATTCTCAGCACAAATATCCCATGTCCCTGGTGCAGTCCTCCTGTTTAATGTGGTCTGATAATCATTATGCTCTACCTAAAACTAGCCATTTCAATTGGCCCAATAAAAGCAGAATATTCCACCCTAATCTAAATATCTATGTCATTACAGGATTAAAGGTTATTCAATTTCTGTAACTGACTCCAAATCAGATGCAATTACAAGTCAAAATTGCACTTTTTTGGCCAACCCATTTTTTCACTTAGTTAAGGTATATATAATAAAGTTATAATAGAATATAAATGAACTGCACTGTCAAACCACCAAACCACTGTTATGTGGTCAAAGAACATAGAATAGGAAAAGTGAATTTCATATGGGGGGGGGGGGGGGGTCCACCAAGATAGTTTGTACCCAGGGCCCAGAATTTGATGCTACGCCCCTGCATACTGGTATTGTTTAGCGGTACCAAGCCCTACGCCTCGCAGAATGAAGCACTTTTTGAGACAATTGACACTTTGGTCTTGCGACCAGCTGTTGCCTAAACAGGCTCCGGCACAGTGCTTCAAAGCAATCTGCTTCAAGAGCGACACGAGCTCCGGAGCGCCGGGTTTGTTTGCCCATGTCTACCAACACCCTTTCCCTGGTAGGAAAACTGTGCCAAAATAACTCGTGCTGAGGAAGGCTGCAGCAAGTGAGCACTCTAAGCAGAATATGAAAACCATTGGCCTGATTAAAAATCGCACACAAAATAATAAGAATAGCTGCAAAACAGGAGTGGTCAGGAGTGCAGTTGTTCGTGTATTTACATATGAAATGTAGATCTTATTGCAATACCCACAGGCAAATTGTTTATTGCCTCAGCTAGCCTATGATGTTGTCTTCACACTTAGCATAGAAACCTGATTAAAAAGGCTGCTTTTTGCACTTCAGTTTCAAACGCCTGCGGGAATTCAATTACCGCAATATCCACCTAACTGTGCTTTTCAAGCGCGCATTCAGAATATTGCGCCGATAATATTACACGCAATCCATTAAGATATCAAGAAAAGAGGCACACAATTACTGGAAGCGCATAAATACATAAATAACAGCGCGTCCGAATTGTCCTCATTTTTCATACGGCTCCGAGGGCCTTCATCGCGCCTTCATCGCGCCCCATCCCCGGGCTCATTATGGAGGATCAGACTCAGTTGGTGCTGGTGGTGGTGGTGCAGAGCGCTGGCATTTCGTTCATCTCCACCAATTTACCCCTGCGTCTTACAGCCTGTTTATGTGAGAGGGGAAAAAAAACATGGGGATACGGTGCTCCCGCATCTGCACAAGTGGAAGCAATTGCAGCAATGCGGTGATACAAACACTTTTGAACGTGCATTATCCGACATGCTACTACTCAAGTCCATTTTATTTAGCCTGTAGAGCAGCTTCATTCCCAAAATTGTAAATGATATTGTAACCTATACGTTACACTCGGAATAGTACTGTATAAATACTAATGTAACTATCAATTGGACTAGTCAGAAGATCTACGTTCGACTCGAGGAGCGGAGAATAGATAAAGGAGACTGAACCATGAACTAAGGTTTAATAATAGGTACCTTATATTATTATTATTGTGCAACAGACAAAACACATGAATAAGTAGTAATTGGCCATTGGATAATAGATATTCACAAAAAAAGTTTTGTACAGTCACCAAATAATTAATTCAAACCCCCGTGTAACAAAGGCGCGATTCGAAATGCAAATAGTCCTGGGTTTCCCTTGTCTGGGATGTAGAGTGAGGGAAAAGGCCCACAAGCCCAATATTTTCCACAGGGCTATTTTCGAATGCGAGTGAATACGGGCTGTGGACTCGCAAGGGAAGCCAGAAGAAAGAACGGGGGGCCGCTGCCTACAGGAGCCTCCTACTGGCCTGACCAACGGAGGAGGTTCTGTAGTTAGATTGGGGTCCAGACGAAGAACTCATCAGGTTGTGTCAACCATGAGTTCGTCGGCTTCAGCTCGTCCTCAAAACCTGGCCTGCATCAAACAGGACTAATTACTAATCAAGCGCACACAATAAATCGAACCATCAATGCTATATCATTAGTATAAATAACAGTATCAAAATTCCATATTGTACAATATAAATAGTTCTATATATAAATTCTAATTGAATAAATATAATAACTGGCATATTCAATTATTTAAGTATCAATCACACAACTAGACTGAATAAAGTGCCTTGGATGCTTAGAACTAATCCATCAAAACTGGGCTTTAAACCGGTCACAAAGAGCATTTAAACACACAACATAATCATTAACTGCCAATGACGTCTATAGACGTCAATTAGGATTTTCAATGGGAACAGCTGCAGCAAAGCCTTGAGCATGTCTGGTGTTAAAATCTTAGTTGTGCTGCCTAATGCTGCCACCTAGTGACTCAATAAAGAACTATAAGTTCTTTTATTGAGTCACTAGGTGGCAGCATTGCTCTTTCGTTTTCTCAGCTTTTTGGTCAGAAAACTGCATTTTGGGTGATTTCACCTATTTTCTATGGACAATTACTAAAGAATGGAAAGAGGTACAAACGAACCTTTTTTTTAGATGAAAGAAGAGAGTCTAATCTTTCTTGTGGTGGGTGGTGTGGTTTCTTTGTGTTGACATAGACCTAGACCAACATTTTTTTTGTGGGTCTTGAAAAAACAGTCAAAATCCTGAAAAACCTCTGACAGTGGAGAGCTCTCTGATTTGAAAATGACTGGCAGTCAATGAGTTAAAGACATGACAAATTGTTCACATTAATTATTATTCTTGTTGTGGTTAATATTACGAGAAACCGGGCAGCAAAGACCATGCTAACTGTCGATATCCAAAACCAATGGAGCGGCTAAGCTAGGCTAAGCTGCTAGAATGAATGAATGCTACATGAGAGTGCGACTTAAACGCACCCAGCGCTCCCTTCGACTGCTCACAGCCCCGGTCGTCGGCTCCAATAGTTCAAGATTGAATGCATTTAGTTTGAGGATTCTAAATGTTAAAATAAGCGGAAAATAATACCTGTACCTGCAGCAAACGCTCACCCCACGCGTGCCCCTCTCGCTCTTACCGGTAAGCAAAGACTTTCGGTTTTATACCACACGTACGGCGCTCGGTCCCGGTCACATGGCTGTGTGACAAAATATGTATAGGTAAGCACGCAGTTATGAGAATGATGAAGGATAATACTGGGTTTTGACAGGATTTGACTCCCGGGTTACAACCAGTTAACAATTCCATACCTTAGCACAGTTTCTACAGGCTCTCCTCAGAAAATATAACCGCTGATATATATTCGCGCACATTGTTGTTGTTCATGCCAGCTCATTTTATCGTCCACTTGCACTGCTAAGTAATTATAGGTGGCGATTTGTTCTATGTCTTCATTATGTATCAGTATCTCAGGTCCATGATTATTTCCTTTGTTTTATATAACTTAGATCACACAATTTCATAAAGCCGTCCACTCCACAGGTGTGGCTGCTGATGCTTGTGAGCAGACTTATTATCTTCATGTTATCTGAAAACTTAATCATGTATTGATCTGGCTGTGAGCTGGTGCAGTTGTTAGCACACAGCGTACATAGAAGTGATGAGCTGACAGAGCCATGCGTCACTCCTGTGCTGCACGTCGTTTCTTCGGAGAGTACAGAGTTTAGTCTGGCTTTTTGAGTTCATTTTGATAGAAAGGAAAAGTACCACCGAATTAACACATTGAGTGCCAAAAATGGTAAAAGTTTATTTATTTATTTATTTTTATTACGAAACTAGACACTCTAATACCTCTTATGTGTGATTTTGGTAGCTCTGTGATGAACAGAAGGGAAATACATTACGATCAAAAACTTGTGAAAAGTCACGACCTGGACATTTAATATATATTATTGCTTTTCTTTTCTTCTTTTTTTTCTCTTTTTTTTTCGAGGGGGCGTGGTGTTGCATAGCGAACAGCTGTAAACCCGACACTTCTCTCGCGCTCTCTGGAGCATGTTTGACAAAGCAAAGCGGTTTCCCATGGGAGTTTTTAAATGGTCAAAATCGGTCCAAGGACGACTGAGAAACATCCTGTTAAAGTCTCCAATCCCAGAACCAGGCTGTTTAAATACACAAGCGATAATGAGTGATCGATAACGCGCGGTGTTTCAAAAGGTGTCAACAATGTTGTTGTTGAAAATTGTCCTGAAATGGAGATATTTAGGGATTTGCCTCTTCCCATAACGTTAGTGTCAGTCCAGAGAGGAGAGAGGAGTTAATCAGAAGGGAGAGTGTTGCATAAAGCCCCCGTTATCTACGGTTCTAGAAAAAAATCTGTGATTTTGATCAAAACTAGCCTCTGTTTAGCTCAGATTTCTCAGGAACCAAGGCACGTAGAATTAAACTGTGAGAGCTTTGAGTCTCACATTTCAAACGAGCCATAGCATGTGTTCATAGCTAAAACATAGAACACGCTGTGGTGCTACAAATATTATGAAAAGTGGTCTGGATTGTTGGCGCTTTACAGCTAAATCCCCAAAACCGCGCGACACTCAATGTGTTAACAAGCTGGGCTAACACAGCTAACCTACGCAAAAGGATGTCCGATTGAAGCGTATTAAACACAGAGCTAAAATCTATACCAGTCGAGCATATGCACATGTATTCTCTAAATGTTTTAAAGTTAAATGAGTCACTAAGCCTTTTCACTATGATTTTCTCCGCTGTCTTGTCTACATTCAAAGTTAACACAATAGGCTTGTAGTCATCGTTCCCTGATAAAGTAACCACAGAAATAATGTAAAAATAGCATAAAAAGGACAAAACATACCTCACCATTTGCTACCATGGACGCCAAGCTTCCCTATTCATTTGTATTGAACACTCAATTTAAATCTGGTTCGGGAGCTGTTGGCTAACAGATGATTGCAGGAACAAGCTTAGATGGCTAAAGGTATTTCTGTGATTTCTATGGTTATATATATATGGACGTTTCTTCACGCCAGATATTATTTGTGTTTTTTTTTTATGTGCTTTAATGATGTCCGTGAACCAGCAACGTTTACGTCACTGATGCAATGGTTTTGTTAGTCATTATTTGCTGCACTTCTCCACTGCGGGCCGTCATTGCCGTCTGCATCTCATAACTGAACTTGGACAATTCTCCTCGTCTCCCAGTTTATATGTCGTAATCACCACTTCGAGCAGCTTGTCAATAGTATGTCAAAGTACATCACATTGCATTATTTGTAATACTTGTTCAATGTTTCCCGTCTGGTAATCCCTGTGTGTTCTCCCGTGCCTCTGCAGGACTTCCTGGGACAGATGTTCTGCACTCTGGGGGAGATCGTGGGCTCTCCGGCCAGTCGCCTGGAGAAACCTCTCGGGTAAAGACCATGTTTATCTGCTCTCATTTCTCACCACAGCTGGCTTTGTTACCAATTCAGACCTCGAGGGTTTGGGTTTTTTCTTTTTTGGACTACGAGCAAAATATGTGACATTTTTGGGGGGGATTTGTTAGTTTGGCACATGGCGGGATATCTCCAACCTGTATCTCCGAGTACCCAGCTCTGTAGACCTTCCAAAAGTAGTTTCCCCATAGGCTTTTAACATTCTACAGAAGCTTTATGGGTCAGTTTTGATGACCGTCTTGGTGAAAAAGTCTATCAAGTCACGGAAGCATCTGAGCAACCAACATACGGGAAAATATATAAAGTTTCTATAGTCATCTCCGTTTAATTTTGTAGAAGTAGCTCACAGGAGAAAAGGGTTTTCGACAGGATTCCTCCAACCTCCAGAATATGCTTGATTCAAGGTAATTTGCGCTTTTTTGGCAGATGAACAAGAGCCGTTTTTGATGAGACGGTCATGTTTGACAGAGGTCCAGGAAATCCTCCTCCACCGTTCTCTCGGAACATCCTCAAAGCTTCCCACACTTGGCTTTGTTCCAAATTTCAAACGTTTCACGCCGTTTATGACGTCCAAGGTCTTTAATTCTCACTAATTTGTCGATCGCTCGAAGTCAAAGCGTGGATGGGAGGGCACCGGGATGCGAATTGGAAGTCTGCGGATTGTTGGCGGTTGGTTGGTGATTGAGGACGAATTAATCTGACACAGACAGAGACACGTTTTAGCTCAGGAATTGGTTTTGTTAGTGAAAATTGGAAGACAAAGAGTCAATAAGAACGCTCCTTGGTGTTCCTTTTTAGCATGTGGGAAAGACGTTTAGTTCAAACTGGTTCTGGTCATCTCATGGTGCGTAGGCAGATTCTGGTGTCCAAGAGTCTTTGTTGTTTGGCCTGGTTTAGACTTGATGTACATTTTGATTTCTTTCTTTGGTGGTGGCAGTGCATGTTAATGAACACACATGAGACCGGCGGGTACGACAAAGACGGAGAGACAAAAGGCCAGCGTGCACCAAAGTGGTAATCCGACGCTCGTCCATCGCACACTGGAGCGCGACGCAGCTTTTCTCAAACCGTGGGCTGCTTTAAAGGCAGGGTTTCTCCATCGCTCATTGATGAAATAGGAAATGTTTAGGATTAGGTTTATTAAGCTTTGATATAGCAGGAAAGAACAAAGTGTTTAACCTGAAATGTGTCAATTACAATAGAATCAAAACAGCAATATACAAAAAATAAATCAAAACGTCTATAAATCAGATTCATAAAACAACGTTAAAGCTCGAGGAATGGCTGCATATGGTGCCTGAGCTGGTCTTCAATGGAGGGGGTCTGAGTTATGAAGGTGTGCAGAGGAGAGGAACTGTCCTTCAGGATATGCTGGAGGGTCTGCAGTGCGGCCATGCAGTGTTGTTTTTGGCAGCCCTTTTAGTTTTAGTCTTAGTCTTAGTCTTTTGGTCGAAAATGCATTTAGGTTTAGTCACATTTTAGTCATTTCAAAATGTGATCGTTTTAGTCACGTTTTAGTCAGACGAAAATTAAAAAGGTTTTTGTCAAGTTTTCGTCTGTTTCATTATAAGAAGTTATAATTAATTTCGATAAGTCATGGAAATTGGGATAAATAATAGCTTCTATTGGCTTTCTATAGCTTTTGACAAACAGATGACACCACGATACGCACTGGCAGAAGTGGTAGGCCGACTGTGAACAGGACTTTTCCCAAAAGCGCCCGCTCTCCTCGTCCTCTGATCGCTTCGAGATTTATTTATTTTTTACCAACAGCGCTGTCTGCACATACGTAGCCTACATCAACGTGCTTTCTGCGTTCAGACGCCACGGTATTGGCACGGCACAAACTCTGTTTGTGAACGATCTGACGAAAAACGTTCTCCCATTTTTGTCTCGTCTCATTGACGTAAACTCGTAAACGTCTCGTCATGTTCTAGTCCCCAAAGAGCTTATTTTAGCTCGTCATTGTTACGTTATCGTCACTAAAAAAAGGAGCGTCAACGAAAAGATATCGTTATCGTCTTCGTTGACGAAAACAACACTGCGGCCATGTCCCGCCTCTCACTCAGAGATTGGATGGAGGATGGTGGGATGCCAATAATCCTGCAGCACCTTTTCTGCACCAGCTCCAGTTCCACGGACAGGCTCTTAGAGAGACCGCCCCACGCAAGACTCTCATACTCCAGCACAGGTCTGATGAAAGTCAGATAGATCATTTTGAGGACATCAGAGGGAAGTCCAGCTCTTCTGGCCACTCTCAGGTTCGTGTTTTAGAAAGCATGTATCATACATGAGCATCCCAGGAGAGGTCAGATGATATCTGGACACCAAGCAATCAATCAGTCAATCAAATTTTATTTGTATAGCGCCCAACAACAACCAGAAGGTGCCCAGAGCGCTTTCCAGGATTAAAACAAGAATCACAGTAGACAACAATAAATACAAAAACACATAAAACAGCAGTGGAGTCGGTGGCTTTGTATCGAAAGCTTTTCTGAAAAGATGTGTCTTCAACTGTGATTTAAAAACACTCAACTCTGTGATGTTTCGAAGCTGTACCGGAAGTGCGTTCCACAGCTTTGGGCCTTGCGCGGCAAATGACCGGTCTCCAAACTTTTTGTATTTGAACTTGGGAGTGACGAGGGAGGTGTGTTCAGAGGAGCGCAGAGTTCTGGCTGGTTCGTAGACCGTTACTGATTCGGCGAGGTCGGCCGGGGCCAGACCATTGATGGCCTTGAACACAAACATCAGGACCTTAAAGTTCACCTTAAACACCACCGGGAGCCAGTGGAGAGAGCGGACTGGGCTGATGTGTGAGCGTCTGGAGGTGTTGGAGAGGAGACGAGCCGCTGCGTTTTGTACCAGTTGAAGCCGATTGAGGAGTGATTGGTTAAGTCCAGTGTAGAGGGCGTTACAGTCGTCTATCCTCGAGCTGATGAAGGCATGGATGGCCTTTTCAAGGTCAGCTCGGGACAAGAAAGACTTGATCTTACTGAGGAGCCTTAGCTGGTAAAAGCTCGCTTTCCAAACTGCACCTATCTGCTTGTCAAAGATCATACCGCTGTCAAAAATAACGCCCAGGTTACGTCAGCTTGAAGGTGGTGACTCTGCTTACTGCCTGACCACCGACTTCAGGGCAGGGGATGCTAGACTCTCTCCTAGCACCGACCAGCATGTCCTTAGTCTGACTGCCAGGGCAAACTCCTGACCCCACTCATCCACAGTCCAGAGCCCTCTGCATCAGACCAGGCATTGAGCCCATCACAAGTTCTGTCAGCGTGAGGTCGTCTGCATGTTTGGTCAAAGCTCCAAGAGCAAACACGGTTCTTTTTTTGCAGGTTAATAACAAGCTGGCGACAGATGGGAGTTTCCCTGCTCAGACTGAAGCAGGAGTTCTGACAATGTTTCTTTTTTCAATTCATAGTTAGTTTAGTTGGATAGAGATGTTTTGTGGCCATGAAGTGTCAAGCAGTTTGTCTGAACCTTTCCTTGTAAATACACTATGAGAAATGCCCGGTCCCGATGACTGAAATAACCATTTACATATTGAAGTCATTACCGCTTAAATGAGCTGTAGATGGCGCCTCCTGCCGCGCGGATGTTTATTCAGTCTGTTGGTCTCGTCTTTTGGGTGAGGCCCTTGCACAGTGGGAGCCGTTTTCAGTTTGTTTATAATAAGACTGATGAATGATTTTCCACGGCTCGGAAATGTCAGCGCATTTGTTGCCGCTCAGATTGATCAAACCGTCGACTGCCGCGCCTCCTTGATATCTCTATTGCTTTGGAGATTTGTTCAATCATTCAACAGATCTGGGGGGAAAAAATGATTGAATTTCATTGAGCGTGTAAACATTACAGCAGTACGTGTGGTAAGGAAGTTCTCAGAGCTGATGGTTCATGTGGCTCTAACATGTCAGAGATGTGTGCTCAAAGTGGACTTTGTGAGGTGGTGGAACTCTAATCTCGAAAACTCAGAACGCTACATTAGGTCGATATATGAAAGGCTGTGTGCATATTACATGTAGCTAACGGAATGTGTTTTATATTACTTTTTATTTATTTATTTTAAAAATAAGTAAGTGCTCTTGTTTGAGATACTCCCAGAAAGTTAGAGCAACAGCCAGTCCTCCCCCGTGAAATTGTTTGAATAATTACATACAATTTAGTGCAATCTGGTGTATTTTAGGCAAAACATATGCTGTTTTAATTAGCCTTAGTGGTGAACATCAAAACTGTCTACATTATGATTGCCTTCCTTAAAAAAAAGAAAAGAAAAGAATAAAGCAACACTGATTTTCATAGCTGCAATTAAACTACTTATATTATTTAATCAATTTATTTATTGTTTTTATGTACTGTCAAAATCCTGTGTAAGTGTTTCCCTGTGTGGCCCCTCTGCTGTGGGGCCCCAGTCCGTCTGCTGCCCGTGTCAGCTCCGCCCCTGTTCTTCCTCCGTCTGTAGCTGCTCATCACGCTGAGCCGTGAGGAGGAGACACAGGTTCCAGACGACTCTAAAGACTCAACTACAGCCTGGATTCATGATTCTCTTGTTAGTTTTAAACTGGAACAGATTCAGTGGATCAGAGGAAATACTTTGTAACCGTTTTATAACATGTTTCTCTTCATTATGCTTCCTAAATTAATCTCTAAAACCAAAAGTATGAGTCTGATTGATATGAAATGAAAAGCGGGGTGAAACTTGGGAAGAGTAGACTCCATTTATGGATTCCTTTATGTCCATAAAGTTCATGATTTCAATTTCATGATAAATGCTGTTATATTGAGGTGCATTAAACCCGTGTGCATGAGGTGGACTGAGCTGTTGATGATCTTATGATTATTTCTCCAGTTTCTCTCTGAAGAGTGGACTTCTCTCCAGAGCAGCTTTAGCAAATTAACAATGAAAAACTACCCAAAGGGCTGAAATGCTAATCCAGCCATGTTTAATTAAAGGCTTTTTAATATTTATACTTTTGGAGTGCCTCAGTTTGTTTGATTTTTGGCTGGAATGCTGTTCCTACCCCTGGCCCGACCAAGTATTTTAATTGTATTGATTGATCTCACAGGCAGACATTTGTATGTGTTGTTTTTTTTCCCGCGAAGGTGCGGGAATACCATCCCGACTGTTCCCGCCCACTTTAACCCCTGGTGCTAGACCATGGAGAGACTTGTAGCAAGCAGAGCTGTTTTAAAGCGACAGGAAGCTAGTGCAGAGACCGGAGCACTGGACTAATATGGTTGTATTTCCTGTTTGTATTCCGGAATTGAGCTGCAGCGTTCTGGATGTGCTGCAGCTGTCTTTAACAGTAAACAGGACATGACAGTAGTCTAATCTGCTGGAAGCAAACGCTTGGGTTAATCGCTCTGAAGTCTGGTATTTTCATTATACCTCTGATCTTGGCAGTGTCTTTCCGATGATCAAAAGCTGGTGATGTTATTGCTTTGATGTGGCCTGTTTAACCTCTTAACCCCCGCCTCAACCGAGCACATTTTGACTTTACCCAAATCTAAAAGCTTCTTGAATAATGTGTTAAAAGAGTGAAAAAAACGAGATGTAAATGAGATTGAAAGTGCAACAAAAAAGTGACAAGAAATTATGAAAAAGCAACAAAATGGTCACAAAACCCCCAGTCAAAAATATAGCAAAAAAAAAAAGCAACGAATGCTGAAAAGACAAACAAGCGGCAAAAAAGTGGAAAAATGTTAGATCAGTTTTGTAGGTCTTAGCTTTCAAATGAGACGTTGCACTGACCTATAGGCTGTAAGCTCCAGTCAAGAAGCTTTTACATTTGGTGAAGTCAAAATTGGAGAAAATGGTTCAGGTCCCGGCCCAATGGAGGCATATAAAGATTGAATAAGAGCGGTCCGAGGATTGACACCTGGGGGACTCCACAAGAAATTGGGAGCGAAACTGCCATTTCGCTCCCAATTTCAACAAAGTATGTCCTGTCCGTGAGATAGGACAATGTAAAGCGCATCTGAGTACTCTAACGTAGCTGTGGGGTCAATCTACTCTACATGGTTTAGGTCTATCTGTAAACAAGACCCATGCCGACATGCAATATACACACAGAAAGCCGCCACACAATATGGGAATCAAACCAAAGACCTTCTCGCTGTAATATTGTTTATGTCCGCGCTGTCTGTCATTCTAATAAAGAACGCTTTTGTTGTTTGCAGTAATAGCCCATAATTACATACATCATCGTTAGCAGATGACACATAAAAGCCCAATAATGATTTCCGCCCTGTTTTCTCAAAGCTAATTTGTTTTGCCTTTAATCTCCATAAAACATTTTGCTCCTAATCGTCGGCGAGGCAGTCACAGAGGAGGCCAGCGAGCGGCATGAAAGAGGGGGGAGGCTCATTACAGGTACAACACGGGCATTTACATAAGAAAGAGAGCAACACACAAGCGCCGGTGCTGGACAAAGGAGACGCGATGTGTCTACAGAGAGTTCTTTCTGTCGGACTTTAAGGAGGAGAATGGAATTCTTCAAGGCGAGGCGCAGCAGGTGAAAACTCTGACTTTTCATGCAATGGACAATGTTGAGATTTTTATTAGTCATCCATACGGAGAGCCACCATTGGGATGCCACTAGGGCTGCAACTAACGATCATTTTTACGATTAATCGATTAATTGCTTGGCTGTGAATGGTGTAGTAAAGTTTCATTTTTTCATTTTTTTTTTTTTAATCACATTATAGCTTAAGTCGCACTGTTGAAACCCCTTAACTCCCACCTGAACCAAGCACAGTTTCTCCAGTTTGGCTTTACCCCAGTCCAAAAGCTTCTGGAAAAAAAGCTGTGAAAATAGCAACAAAACTGAGACAATGATGGAAATGTGACAAAAAAGTGAGAAGACGTTGACAAAAAAGTGATGAAAAATTGATGGAAAAGTGTCAAAAGTGTCAAAAGAAATTGACAAAAAATTTACGAAAAAATGTGACAAAATGTGACAAAAAAATGACAAAAAATTGATAAAAAAATGACGAAAAAATTAAAAAAATGTGACAAAAAAATTACAAAAATTTGATAAAAAATTGACGAAAAAATGAAAAAAATGTGACAAAAAAATGACAAAATGTGACAAAAAATGACAAAAAATGACAAAAATTTGATAAAAAATTGACGAAAAAATGAAAAAAAATGTGACAAAAAAATGACAAAAATGTGATAAAAAATTGACAAAAAAAGACAAAAAAATTGACAAAAATGTGATAAAAAATTGACAAAAAAATGACAAAAAAATGACCAAAAAAAATGACAAAAAAGTTACAAAAATGAGTTGAATACCCAACAAAAAAATGATGGAAAAAAAATCTGATGACGTGAGGAAAAAGATCCTCTCGGTTCAGGCGGGGGTTAAGGAAGTGCTGATGGAGTAAACTAAAGGGAAATGTTTTTTGAAGGCTCTATTCATGAAATTGACATTGTACAAACTACACTAAAGACCCTAAATATAAAATCAAAGTAGGTTTTCATCAAAAATACTACATTTTTTTGGTCATTTTTGCTCCATTTTAGTCTGTGTGAGCCAGAAAACGATTAATCGATTACTAAAATAGTTGTCGACTCTTTCAATAATCGATTAGTCGTCGATTAATCGATTAGTCGTTTCAGCCCTAGATGCCACGCACTGATCTTCTGTAGGCCTTGTAAATCTAAAAACAGGGATTGCCCTGCAGATAGGCTTAAAGGGGCTAGATGCAAGTTGGTTGTTTTATGCTCACTACTGCCACCTCAGGTCTTATGCGTAACTGCAGCTTCTATATTAAGCTTGGGCATGACGGCACTTCGGCTCATTCTACTCATTAGGACATGGTTGGAACATGTAGGGGAAGGAAAATACATAATTTTAACATTTTTAAACTCTATATAGTCCCTTACTGTATATTGATCTATATATATTTTGAATGGTCGTTCACGCTCTGCTGTTTGAGGAAGTAAACAGAAAGAAGCGCAGCGGATCTGGCAATGTAAAAGTTTTAGGAAGCTAATGGAGCGAGGACATCAATAACCGAATCATTTTGAGAAGGAAGAGAGACAGTTTTATGGACTGTGGACTTTTGTGGAGCAGAGACGGCAATGTCTTTAACGAGAAACATGCTGCTTTGGATTTCAGCCGTGAAGAGGGGGAGGTGAGCGGCTTCACACACACTGAGTTCATCATTCAGTGCACGTGTAGTTTCCCCGTGCGCTCCCGTTTATGTCAGATAAATGCAACCTGGCCATTCAGACTGATGTCGCATTGCGAAAGATCATATACGGTCACAAAGGGCCAAAAAAAAATACGAATGCCAATACCATTAATTCTCAGCACGCATCAAACCCCCCGATATCATCGTCCATCACAATGATTCACTGTTAACATCGTCAACTGCCATCGCCAAACCCCACCAGTCGCCTCCCATAACAACTTAGTTTTAACCTCAGAGAACAGAAGAGGACGTTTTGTTGCTAACCAGCCAGAGATTTCCAAGAATTTCCCACGGTCATTCATTCACAAATATTGACATGTTTTGTATGCACGTTTAGCATGAAAGGCGACCAAGATGACGCCGCAATCCAAATATGGTCATTTCCTTTATGGGAGACATTTGCGAGAGACTGGAGAAACATACACGCGAATGCACTGACGTTACATTAAAGGGACTATATGGAGTTTAAAAATGTTAAAATAATGTATTTTCCTCCCCCTACATGTTCCAACCATGTCCTAATGTGTAGAATGAGCTGTTCACCACAACTGCCTCTAAAATCCTGCACTGTCACTCAAAAAGGTGTTAATTCGGGTCCGTCATGCACCACCTTAATATAGAAGGTGCTGTTACACGTATGACCTGAGGTGGCAGTAGTGAGTATAAAATGGTGAACTTGCATCTAGCCCCTTTAAGATAGATTAAAAAAACAAAGAGTAAGATCCAAAATCCCCTCTGAAAACATCTTATTCAGTTCTACACTTTTTCTTGTTTGAAACATCCTCCTAAACTCTCCATGCATTTGTTTGCTTGTTTGTTTGTTAGATTCTCAAAGACTCTCAGGTCGGGAGCACACTTTGGGGGTCATTAACCAAGCATTTCCTCATGTGCAAAAGTGGATCGGCAGCAACATTTACACAGACTTGGGGCCCTTACACTGTCATACAAGCAATTTCAAATGGTACATTAGGTGCACAATGACCCCAAAATAGTATTTTTTTTTCCAGCTTGCACTCACTATTTCGTGCATGTCTTGAACCCCTCAGTTGTCAAAATGGGAGCTTTGTGCACACCGAGAGACGAGTAAGACAAAACACCAAACACTGTTCAATCAATCACTCTAAAACAAAAAGGAAAAAACGTAAGGCCTTTGTCTCATTTGTCCGTGTTTGTTTCATTCTCCGGTCTTCCATTCTCCTCCCTCTGTGCCCCAAACGTGGGAATGGCAGTCCCCTTGTGCCAGAGCGAGAGGTGTTCACGTTTGATCCTGAGGAAACACAGGCTTCTTCTGTTTTATCCGGCTTCAAACGCCGCGTGTTTTCATCCCGCAGTTCCTCCTGAATGGAGAATGCAAGGGGAAAGAACGAGCACATCACAGCCCCGATCTGAAGAAGAAACAGCGGTTTTGACAAATGTAGCCAAAGTAAAGACTAAGCCCATGGTCCCACGTTCGGATTTTGTCTGGAAATCACGACAACATCGCCTTTTCTCACACCTGTTCAGAACACCGTAGCCTCCACTTCCTAAACAACGGTGCATAATCGGTGTATCTTCACTTCACATCTCCTTTTCAGCTCTACCCATACATTTTCAACTGGATTGAGATCAGGACTTTGTGATGACCACTTCAAAACATTGACTTTGTTTTCCTTAAGCCACTTTGTAACCAGTATTGGCCATGTGCTTTGGGTCATTGTCCATTTGGAAGACCCATCTGTGCCCAAGCTTTACCGTCCTGGCTGATGTCCTGAGATGTTGCTCCAATATTTCCACATAGAGTTCTTTTTTCATGATGTCATCTATTTTGTGAAGTGCACCAATCCCTCCCACAGCAAAACAACCCCACAGCATGATGCTGCCCCCCTGTATTTCACAGTCGGGGTGGTTTTCTCAGGCTTCTTCCTCCAACCGTGACGATTTTCCCTGTCAGACCACACATAAAGTCTTTATCCATTGTCTTTATGTGTGCTTTTGCAAACTCCAAACTGTCTTTGTCAATGTCAATGTCAATTTTATTTATAAAGCACATTTAAAATGCATATGAGTGTATCGATACTAACTGCCATAGTCCGTGGGGGGATCTTCACTAGTGCACCAGATATTGCAAAACTTTGGAGCACAGTTTGTTTTTATTACACTCTTGCAACATCATCTATACTTTAGTTGCACCCACAGGCACCAACTTCTCCAGTTTTGTACATCACAGTATTTTGGGAGTTGTTTTCAGAGGAATTTTTCAATTGAATCCAAATTTGATTGGCTCCTCTGGCCACACTTCGGAGGAAACTCATTCTGACCACTCGGATCTAGTCTTTTTGTTCACGAGCCGTACAGTGTGATGAAGGAAGGAATATTAAGTCACACCCACAAAATTTTATAGGAGTACTCACACCCATATTGGTGTCCCCGGTGTTCTGAGTGTACCTGGGTGGGATTGAAACTGTCCACCCTCTGGCTCCTAGACGAATGCTTAGCCCACTACATTATCATCCCCAACGTGCACCTGCTCCCATCACAATGAAACAGCATAATGTTTGTATGTTGTATTATGGTATTTTTATTAAGGTGTATTAGTAATCTGTTTAAGGTTAGGGTTAAGGTTAGTATTAGGGTAGGCAATGAATATACACATTAATAATGGCCTATCAGTATGTTGATACATAATAGTATAATAAGCAGCTTATTAATATCTATAAAAGCATATTAGTCATGGCCTATTAATTATAAGAAAGGCATGTTTATTTATACTGCGCATTTCGCACATAAAGCAACTCAATGCGCCTACTAATGCGTATTAATAACAGTGTTAATTTCGTCGACCAAAATATTTAATCTTGATTTTAGTCAAAGTGATATTTTTGACGACTAAAATTGGACTAAAACTAAATTAAAAGTTCCTCATGAGACTAAAACTGTGACTATAATGTCCAGATATTTTAGTCGACAAAAATAAGACTAAATAAAAATGAAAGGGAGAGACTAAAATCATCCAACCTTTTATCTCTGAAAGAGCCTCAGATCATTTAAATTCACTGCTAAAGGATCAGCTCTGAGCTTTGTTCATGTGGAGCAGCTCCATGAAGCAGAGGAACAAGATTAAATATGATTATAATGAATATTATAAATGCAAAGTCGACTAAATTCGTCTTAAATTTAGTCGACTAAATTTACTTGCAATTTTAGTCGACTAAAACTTTGAAGTTTTAGTCGAACTTTGAAATTGAAGATATTTTTTTGACTAAAACTTGACTAAAATCGAATTACATTTTCGTCAAAAGACTAAGACTAAAACTAAATTAAAATATGTTGTCAAAATTAACACTGATTAATACCTTATTTGTACTTGTAATACAAGCACACATTGATTTCAAGCTTTACCTCCCTACAACCGTACAACGAAATAGTGTTCAGGTGTTAGTCCTGAGCCACTGCGACTGAGCCGCGCCGCCACTGTGAGCCAACCTGACCAGCATGTTTTTGGAGGTCGGGGAAACCGTAGCAGGAAACCGGGCTGGCCGCCTTCAGTCTCCTCTGATCCTCTGAAACGGTGCACCGCCTGGTGGAGGTCCCGCACTGGTCAGCTCCTCCCCCTCCTCCTTCCTCTTCCTCCTGCGCAGCTCCCTCCGCTCCACAACAGTCTGTTTTATTCTCCCATCAGCCAGGACAATAGTAGGATTTATGCCTTTTTCGTTTCCTTTTGCTCCCCTTGTGACGCCTCCACTGTGCTGCAGGTGTGGGGGGGCTCTTGGTGCCTCTTCATCTGTCGATTTTGAAGGACTTAAAAGGCTGCAATTCTAGAACTTATTGGTCTATTTTAGCCTTAAAGGAATAGGCCACCGTTTTTACATACTGAGATATGTTCTTGCCTTAGCTTTGACGAGTTCTTTAAGACCGAAATCCGCGCAGTAATATCTTCACTTTACAGCTCGGATGCCAAACTACTCCTGGTATTAGTAGTTTGTATTGTATTACGCCTTACAATACAGTCCCCCCTTTTATCCGCTTAGAAAATCCACATTGTTTAATTTTGTGTAATTATACTTTGTAGTGGAACACTTCACGTAACCATATTTAAATAGGGAAAACGTGGAAGAGCTTGTTAGCTTCTATCTTGACCTGTTTTGAAGCTATAGTGGAGAGAGGGAGAGGCTAAATGCTAACGCCGTCTGCGCTGTGTTTACGTGACTGAAGGCACGGGTGAAGATCAGACAGGTCCTAAAGAACTTGTCAAAGCTAAGGTAAGAACATATCTCAGTATGTAAAAACGGTACCTTCTAAAATGTATTTACGTGTTTATAGAAAGGCCTGTAATAGACTGAAGTTGGTTTTAGTACTGTAGTATGCAATAGGTCTACAATATATTATCACGCCAAGTTATTTTATGTACAATAGCATACTATACTCTTAAAAATCATGTCAGATCGGGACCTAAATAAGCTAGAACGCCTAAACAGCATTCACAAACCCGCTCACGTCTGCTCCACCGTAGTCGCGGCAGTATGGCGTGCGTGGCCAGATGTTCGCTCGTAAACAATTTTGACACATTTCAGCAGGATTTCCGCACGTCTTTGCCTTAACGGGCCGAGCATATGCGCGCGCTTCGGGATTTGGTGTTTGGATTCGGTATGCTCCCCCTGTGTTTGTCTGATTGTTGACACAGCAGCGTAAAATGCGCTGTTAGCCGCTGGTGTGAGAAATGAATCAGATTTGTAGCAGGCTTTTGGGCCGTTCTCTAACAGGTTTGCTGAATATTTATTGGCCCAAAGGGTTGAAGGGCGGTTTGTTTGGCTGTAAACGAGACTTCGTCGTACATTAGCATACATATTATTGCTTTACAGGCCTATGGAACAGCTCCAATATCATTAATGGGAAAAAATAAATCTCATCGTTTTGGGGGTTGATTATCGAACAGTGCTGTGGTTCTACGCATTTCTTTTCTCTGCCACAGCAACACAAGCGATTTTATGGTAAATATTTTTCAACGATGATAATGTATTCACCGCGGGGAAAATCTCAAAAGCCCAGAGTCTGTCGTGATTAAGGCTTGTGACAGTTCTGCGAAAAGTGTAACCATTCAAATCTGGTGTAATTGGCGTTTGTTTACCCGGGCTCTCGCATGAGGTAAGACCAAATTACTGCGGGTAACACGTTCGAAATGAACTGTCAGAAAGCAAAATAAAAAGTTGTTATTTTAAGCAATCTGGAGGAAAAAAAAAAAGTGGCTTATTTCCCCCAACAGAACAGTGCAGTGAAGATAATTGCGTGTGATGTCAGTGGATTTCTTTGTACTTCAGAGAGAGTTTTTTCTTATTGTTTTGTGGGATTTCGTTCAGGTTTTCTTTGTTTCCCAGAGCCACAGAATGAGAATTTAGCATTTCGGGAAAAAGCGGCCTTTGAAGTCACAACGTCCCCTAACAATGTGTGGAGAGATGTTGAATTAGTGCGACTCCTAAACACATCTCCTTTTAGCTCTGCCCATACATTTTCAACTGGATTGAGATCAGGACTTTTTCATGACCACTTTAGTTTTCCTTAAGCCACTTTGTAACCAGTATTGGCCATGTGCTTTGGGTCATTGTCCATTTGGAAGACCCATCTGTGCCCAAGCTTTACCGTCCTGGCTGATGTCCTGAGATGTTGCTCCAATATTTCCACATAGAGTTCTTTCTTCATGATGTCATCTATTTTGTGAAGTGCACCAGTCCCTCCCGCAGCAAAACAACCCCACAGCATGATGCTGCCCCCCTGTATTTCACAGTTGGGATGATGTTTCCTCCAAACGTGACAATGGACATTATGGCCAAACAATTACATTTTTTCCCCTCTCAGACCACATCATGCGTCTCCAAAAAATAAAGCCTTTATCCATAGTCTTTATGTGTGCTTTTGCAAACTCCAGACTGTCTTTTTGATGTTTCTTTTGGAATAAGAGCTTCTTCCTGGCAGAGTCCCCTTTCCGCCCATGTCGGTACAGGACTTGTTTCACTCTGGATAATGACAAACTCTTACCAGGTTCAGCATCTTCACCAGTTCTTTTGCTTTTGTTCTTGGGTTGATATTCACATTTCAGACACAGCACGTTCCTCTCAGGGACACAGAACCCGCCTTCTTTCTGATCTGTGTGATGACTGGACATTTACATCATAGTTTGAACTAATGTACCTGGCATCTTCAACTGTCTTGAAATTGCAACCAGACTTGAGCTTCCAAGGTCATGACATCTGGGCTTTCCCAAATTCTATAAAGTTATAGTAATCTTAGTGTAAACTTCTGACTTTGTAAAAAGTAACAAAAACATTTCTTAAAAAAAGGTATACCGCATTTTTCTGGCATTTGACAAATAGACATAATTTGTAAAATTCTTATTGACCTAAAGAAAATATAAGTTAATTCTTTCTTCATGTCAAACAGTGAGACAAAAATGCAAATGTGTCTTTTTATGAAGTGTATGTGAATATTTGGTTACCGCTGTGGCTTAAAGGAATAGGCCACCGTTTTTACATACTAAAATATGTTCTTACCTCACTTTAGTCGAGTTAATATATCCCCGTCTGGTCTTTGTCCGTGCGCTCTGTCACGCAAACGGAGCACATACGCAGCCTCTCCCACATGTCATATAGCTCCAAAAAAGCTCACGATAGAAGCTACCAAGCTCTTCCACGTGTTCCCTATTTAAATAAAGTTACGTGAAGTGTTTTCATGCGAAGTATATTTACACAGAAATGTAACATGTCGATTTTATAAGCAAAGAAAAAGGGGGACTATATTGTGAGGCGTAATGATACGAGGAGTAAAACGAGCTTGGTAGCTTCTATCGTGAGCTTTTTCGGAGCTATATGACATGTGGGAGAGGCTGCGTATGTGCTCCGTTTGCCTGGCAGAGCGCACGGACAAAGACCAGACGGGGATATATTAACACGTCTAAAGTAAGGTAAGAACATATCTTAGTATGTAAAAACGGTGGCCTATTCCTTTAACAGAAGAGCCTTCACTTCTCATGCAAATGTGTGAATTTTCACCACGATATTGCTTATAGCTCCCTGGAGGTGTAGGAGGATCAGGGAGGCCATGTCAAGCTTAAACTTTCTTGTTTTTTGGCACAAACAGACCAACAGTCTTGATCCATTTCTGTTCCAAAGTTATGTCTGAAAGTCAGTGAAGTTGTAGAAGGAGTAGGACCTCATGAGATTGAGAAAATGAAAGCAAATTTCAGCACCCCTTCCAGCAGATGGTGTCGCCTAGGTCACCAATGCCCAGGGCCGACCCTGTATTGAGCTTTTAACCCCAAAAACAAGGTGAATTTAGATTTTGTTTCCCCTTACAAATAGCTGATTCAAAAACTAAGATCCAAATATCATCCAAATCAACAAAATAAAACCATTAATTTAATCCTGGCTATGTCCATTTAGATTTCGTCGCTGAAAGTATGGGCAATATTGGCCATTTGCTTTTCTCCCTAACCACCTGCAGCATCTCGCCTCCATTTCCCCTGTCAGTCATGTAAAAGTTACATTTCAGCTTCATTCAGCAAATCTCAAATTTGACAAACATATTTTCCGCCATTTCTTTATTTAATTTCCCAAACCAATATCTCAGCATCCCCAGTTGGACTTCCCTAAACCACTTTCCACGCTTGAATCTGACCGAGCGTGTGTCAGCAGAACGCTCCCGTCCCCCGCCGTCTTCACCAAGCGCCGAACAACACAAGAAAATCCCAAATGATATCCCCTCAAAGATTCAATTTAGCCAATCTGCAAGCCCAGGTGCAGCTCCGTTTTCTCCCTCTGTCATCTACCATCCACCAAACGCCCCTCTCAGCGACCCTCCTCCTGTGACAGAGGCCTTCAGCGGGAGACCGGCTACTTCCAACTGGCCCCATTGTCGCGCTCGCATGTGACGGAGAATGACTTCTGGGGGAATGGAGGCTGCAACAAATCCGGCTGGTGACATTTGTCAGACGGTGCGACGGGTGCTTTTTGGGCTCACAGGGAGTTTCAGATTCAGCGAAAATGCCGTTTTGAGTCTAGCAACAAGTTTTGCCTTCAAATCTCAATATTGAGGGGCTTTTGCTTATGATGGAGGCAAAAAAATCGCATCACTCACTCGGGTCACTCGCTTCTATCGCAGGGATTACCCGCTCCTGTCACCAGACTAAATTCGCCTCCACTGCGCCTCTAGGCATCGACTACGCCTGCGCAGTTCAATTACCGATTTATTTATTTCCTCCACATTCAGGGTCAAGTGCTGAATAGGCTGCTCTCGCTTATTTTGTTCAGATTATTGTTTAAGGCGAGACACTGCAGGTGAATAGGGGAAAAAATGTATATTTACAGATATCAATTTGAAACTTATGCTGTAGATCACTGGCATGAATGCGAGAAAAAAAATACATTGCAAGTTTTCTGTTATTTTATCTTTTCATATAAGAACAAGGTGTTTTATGCCTAAAAATGCCCCAAATTTCACATCTTTTCGGCGACGAAATCTGAATAATGGATAGAGCTACATTCAAATGTATGGTTTAATTTTATTGATAAATGAGTTGCCAAGACTGTATCAGAGGGTTAGGAGGGACTTTTTCAGAGGGGATTTTGGATTTCTTGTTTAGTTTTAAAATAAGCTGTTTTTTAGTGGAAAAATGTGTAAAAATGTAATTTTCGCCTTATTTTTTGACATTCAAAACTCAATAAATGGGGCTTAGGGATTAAATAATAAAAAATCCCTCTGAAAAAATCTTCCAAATATTGTTCAGTCCAAGGCTGGAAAATGTGAAGTCTTTAGGTCCGACTGACGTGGACATAGTGTCGCCACAATGACAGAAAAATGTGTTCTGAGAAAAAGGCCCATGAAATTGTGTTCTCCCATATAAGTCTATGGGCAAACATTGAATCAGCGCAATATTTAAACATGTTATTGTGAAGATTAGGCATGTTTTCTGTTTCCGGGTGAAAGCTTGTATGTTCAGAGACCAATTTGGCCCAAAACCTGAAAACTGAAAAAATTTAGTTTTGCCTGTAGTGTCTCCCCTTAATGCTCGTTGATCTAGCACTAGAAAAGTTGTGTAGCTGATAAATATAAAACTTTAACTGCTCCGACTCCCTACCGTTGGCGCTTGTGTCTTCCCGCTTCCCCTCCTGCCTTCAGCGGACACTCAGCCACACACTACCCGCTCTGCAGCCTCCAGCTCCGGTGCAGGCGTCCTTGCTTCTCCGGACACTGAAGCCTCTTGTACCGGCTAGTTTCTCTGGACATGCAGCTCAGCTTTCCCGGCTAACCGCTGCCCCCGGTGTCTGTGAGCTCTCCCTGGGGGAGACTACAGTAAAAAGCGGCCCTCAGCCCCATCTCATGAGCACTGACAGCCTCTGATTCTCTCTCTCTGCCCAATACAGCTTTATCGTGTCTGTATTTTCAACGTGAAAACATCCAGCCATGTCAATAAATAAGGCGATGGTATTATAATCCCAGTCTTTGAGTTTTTTCTGGTTTACAGACATTCATCAATGCACTTTCCTCTATCAGAATCTGGGTAATTTGAGGTTACATACAGAAGATGTCGGGGATATGAGTGCTGTGGTTTACACACAGAGAGGAGCGGCGCCCGTAGATCAAAACCCCGTCTGGGGACTTCCCCCCTCATCCTCCCGCTCCCTGGCCGCTCTGATCGGCATGTTGTGCTCACGTCACAAAAAGAGCTCTGTCTTTTGATTGGTCAACGTGCCGCGAATTTATCAAAAAGTTTGGATTTTTCAACTCAAGCGATGAGGCGAAATTGCAGAGTCACTTTACCGATTCGCGAGCCAAACGCCCCTTCCCCACATTCGTTCCGTTCCAGTCATTCTGCTCGCCCTCATCACCACGCTCTACTCTCATCAATCGCACCGCCAGCCGTTCATTCGCTCCTTAGCGCACCCTGGCATAGGGATAACATGTAAATGTGTTCGGTCTGAATGCGACACTAGAAGGAAAACTGCTCTCTCGACTCTTATTTGCCACGAGCCTTTGATGGAATGGCAAAGAAAGTTTCATGAGACACGATGAATGAAACACTGTGGACGAATACTGCCTTTTGGTGGAGTTCATGAAGTTATTCAGATAAGCCAAGGCAGAAATTAGAGGAAAGAAGCAGCTAAAACACGAACTGTGAGGGTAAGCTACGTTCATATGCTATGCTAATACCAGCTAACTTTCTATTTGTTTTATATACTTTCATTTGAAAAGCTATTCTCAAAGTCCAGGACATCGCTGCCCCCATGTCGATGCAAAATTCTCACGGGGTCCCCAAATGATAATAATTTTCTCTATTAAAAGATTCAAATTAATTAGTTATTATTTAGCAGCAAAAATGACATAAAACGCAACATCCAGAAGTAAGAAAGTAAATACACTTGTTTGTATAGCGCTTTTCACAGACAATTGACTCTGTGCGTAACTTCAAAGCATAACAACCCCGCCCAAGAAGTGATTTCCTGTTTCGATCCAGCACACTAAAATAAAAGCACCATCTTATTCATCTTATCTTATTCATTAGTTCAACTGAACGAATCGATGAGACGAGCTGTGTGCTTTTATTTTGGCGTGCTGGACTGAAACAGGAAGTCACTTCGTGGGTCGGCGTTGTTATGATTTGAAGTTATGCACAGAGTCGATTTCACAAAGTGTTTCACAGTAGTAAAACATATTCAAAACAGTATATAGAGGTGCTTCCTGAAGGCATCTACTGTGTCCAGAGAGCACAGGTCGGCTTTGAAAGATCAAGATCAGGGCGGCACGGTAGCGCAGCGGCACGGTAGCGCAGCGGTTAGCGCTCTCGCTTCACAGCTAGAAGCGAGAGCTTCTAGCTAATGAAGACTAATTTAGTCGACTTTGCATTTATAATATTCATTATAATCATATTTAATCTTGTTCCTCTGCTTCATGGAGCTGCTTCCACATGATAAAGCTCAGACGTGTTCATTTGGCAGTGATTTTTAATGATCTGAGGCTTTTTCAGACCTCAATAGAAGTTTGGCTGAATTTAGTCTATTCTTTTCATTTTTATGTAGTCTAATTTTAGTCGACTAAAATATCTGGACATTTTAGTCATAGTTTTAGTCTCATGAGAAACTTTTAATTTAGTTTTAGTCCAATTTTAGTCGGCAAAAAAATCCCTTTGACTAAAATTAAGACTAAACATTTTAGTCGACGAAATTAACACTGGTTTGCATGTTCTCCCCGTGTTTTCTCCGGGTACTCCGGGTTCACCTACCACTAGAAACATGTACAATAGACAAGGATGAATGATGACAGCGCTTCTGTCAGTCTGAAGCTACAAACTGAGCTCATCACCACTGAGCATGGAGTGAATGTACAACTGTCCCATGTAAAGCGCCTTGTGACTCTATCTGTGAAAGGCGCTATATAAATAAAGGTCTTCTTCTTCCCGAGTTTTAAAGCAGGTACAAGAAACCATCAGTAAGTGCCGTCCAGACGACCTCTGGCTCCGAGCTGAGCTGTAGAAATGTATGTAGGAGCCTGACCATGTAGGGCTGGAAAATTAAATCCAGTGCAAAGATTTCAGCATGGGGGTCCAGCGCTCACTTTGGGAACAGTCTGAGTAGGGATGGAAGCAGAAACCAGGTGTCATAACAGCCCCGGTCCACCTGAAATGATAAGCTCCAGCCTTCAGGTCCTCTTATCGGTGCTGAAGAGTCGCGTTGGTGTGTGGAACTGTGCTTCTACCCAACCTCAAGCTAGAAAGATTTAACCAACAGCCTGTGAATGACATTAAAGGAACATGATCTTTGATTTTAATATTCATTACCCATGTTTGTCCATGCGTACCGCTGAAGCACCGGATCGATAAGGAGAATGGATGAGAGGAGGAGATTGTGTCGTCCTCACCTCACCCCTCCTGTACTGCAGCGTCTCAAAAAAACTTGTAAATTACTTCTCACTTTTTAGCATAAAATCGTTTGGATAAGATATGAAAACGCTACCTACAGCCTTGTTAAAATGCACCGTCTCCTCAGCAACTTTCTTCTTCTTTTTTTTTTTTTTAACACAATGATCTCTTTGAAAAATAAGTGGTTCGGTTTTGCAGAGTTTTGCGTCAGCGTTTCGAGCGTTTAAACCTGACCTAGTTCCAACCGAGGCGCACAGGAGACCAAGGACTTGGGAGGTGAGAATATTTGTGGAGCACTAACGGGGAGTTTGCCCAAAGACTCAGCGAAGGCCAGAGTCGTTAACGTCTTAAGCACCACCAGCGGGACATGATCGGCAGTTTGAGAGGCACTGACTTGGCTCGAAAATTCCACAAGAGTAGCAGTTCTTAAAGTGGCACGAGAGACCAAACTCCGGCCGTGTTTTGGGGAACGGCGGCGTTGCAGCGTTGGATAAATACAGAAAATGGTCACGCCATGCGCCTATACAGCTGACTTTTGAGGGCTATGACACATGCACCTGACGTATTGTGGAGGAAATACTGAAAACCTTTACACCAGCGCTTCCTTGGGGAATGATCTGCATATCAGATCTCTGTGTGATCATTTCACAGAGACTTCCTCCGACACAAGGTTTTAGACTAAATCCACACGAAGACAAAACGGTTATATTTTCAGAAACTTTCTTTGTAAGCACGAGTAAATGTGTGCGTCCACATGGGTCGACGGCGCAATTCATCTTCCAGGCCTGTGTGAGGCGCTGTGACGCTAACACAGATAATAGAACAATATGAGGGTCATGTGCAGTAAACTTAAGTGGAATGTAAAGAGTGAAAATGAAACTGATTCAAGGATTTACGGTCAACAAAAGAGATGAGGAGGCGAGTTTATTCTTCAGACGTAGAGTAGAAGCTGTCAGTGTTAACATAGGTTGTGTGTGAGATCTTCCTAATGAATTGTTTGATCATTTCATAGGTTCATAATGATTGTTGTTATTGTTGTATATTGTTTACAGTTGGTTATCTTCATCTTGCCCAGGGACTCCAGTAGAAAACTAGCTTTAGAGCTAAAACTGGCACATTTACAGTGATGTTGATTAATGTGCATTGTCCCTGTTCAAATAAAATAATACAATAAAATAAAAGTGACCGGACTTTTACTGTCAGTCCAAAAACACAGACTGACTCGGCGTGTTTTTCTACTTGTCACCTGTGGCTTATGGACTGCAGTGCAGCAAAGAGGAGCGGAGTAAAACCATCATAGATCCATGAGGAAAACTCATTATGAGGTCAGAAGATTATGGATAACAGACACCACTCTGGAGCAGTGTTAATTTCGTCGACGAAAATATTTAGTCTTAATTTTAGTCAAAGTGATGTTTTTGACGACTAAAATTGAACTAAAACTAAATTAAACGTTTTTCATGTGACTAAAACTATGACTAAAATGTCCTGATATTTTAGTCGACTAAAATAAGACTAAATAAAAATGAAAAGGAGAGACATCATCCAAAGTTCTATTGACCGTCTGAAAGAGTCTCAGATCATTTAAATTCAATGCCAAATGAACATGTTTGAGCTTTATTCAAGTGGAAGCAGCTCCATGAAGTCGAGGACCTTGATTAAATATGATTATAATGAATATTATAAATGCAATGTCGACTAAATTAGTCTTGACATGCAATTTTAGTTGACTAAAACTAGACTAAAATTTAAAACTTTTTTTTTAACTAAATCTCGACTAAAATTAAATTACATTTTAGTCAAAAGACTGAGACTCAAACTAAAATAAAATATGTCCACTGCTTTGGAGCTGTGATGTCATCGTTTTAGCAAAAGTTGCGGAGATGTTGTAAAAACGGTGCCACGTAAACGGCGTTTTGAGATCTTTCCACACTGGGACCTCGTTTGGAAAACGTTTGTTTACCGACCCCCAAAACGCCGGGCTCGTTTGGATGATACAGTGGATTGATAAAATATATTTGCGTTTGGACCTCAGCTTGACTTTGTATGGACAGGGCCTTAGACTGTTGTGAACTACGCAGGTGCAAGATACACTAGTTTGCACTAAAACAGCAAAAAACTGAAAAGGGAACTGCAGACAATACTCTAAAACAGCAGAGTAAAGTTGGTTTGGTCTTTAGTTGCACTACAGTACCACTTAGAAACCAGGCCAGGTTCGAAAACTAGTGCTCAGTCAGATCTAAAATAGGACTAAACCATGTCTCAAGCTGTTCTAAACAAAGACTCACCCATAGAAGGCCAGAAACCTCAATAGAATCGACCCGAGTCACAGTCTGCACCAACAGCGCTATCCTAATTTTGTTTTTGTTTTAAAAAGAGGACTTGCAGTGGTGACAACCGCTTTCATCCCCGATACTTTACGCAGGCAAATTATTTCCAATTTCCCTCTCCAAATAAGCCTCTACGGGAAGTCACGTCATTTACGACTGCCGTGTGAACACAAAACAACGACCTTCCTTTGTTTGTGTGGCGCACTTCAACGCGAACAGTCCCCGACAATTTATTTGGAGCACCCTTTGAGCAGCCTCTTGGTGCTACGGGTACTCTGCCGAACAGAAACTGATCGTGGAGTAGCTCGTGGAAGGCAGTTGCAGGTCGCTCTGTGCATGCATTTGGATAGACAATGGGGCTCCGGGAAGTACAGGACAGGAGCAAACGGATGCACCTACTTCAACTGCGGAGTGTACACAGATAAATAATTCAGGAACTCACCTCCTACTGGTCTCGGCTGCATCACAAATGAGCAAAAAGCTTGTTTATTTTTTTGCATTAGAGTGGAACTTACAATGAGGGTCTTAGCTGCAGTAGCTAAGCTGATCGTAGTACGACTATTAAAGTGGACAGATCACACGTTATTGTGGCTCACTAACTCCCTTTAGGGCGCCGCCGCAGTGAGCTTAGGTATTATCACTTGAAACAGTTTCTATGTACGGAAAGTAAACTTCTATCCCCAAGGCGCTGTGGGTTTCTGACTCAAAGTTCGGTGTGAGCGCCCTCCACTGGCAGGATGGTGAATTAAACATGCTTAAAAACACCTCCATGTTTACCAAGCAGAATCCATGGCTCTGCGATGAATGTAGTTTGCACTCAGAACTAGATCGACATGGGAGCAACATCTGGACAATTTGGCTGCACTTTCTAGGTGAAAACAACTATTGTATTATAGTATCAGTGATCGTTTTACTCAATGGTGCTTTATACTACAAGCTAAGTGAGAACTATTGCTTTTGCACGTAACATTCTAAACAGCCTATAGCCCTATTCACACGGGATTAGAACTACCTGGATCTCAGGTAAAAAGTAAAAATGACTGACATCCTTAGAGTTTCTATGCCCATGCAAATCTGCCAATAATTTGGAGGGTAAAATTCATCCGATTTTTACCTTGGGTAATTCTGCAAACTCCGAGGTCCCCAGGTAATTCTAGTCCTTTGTGAATCAACATGTTGGAGGTCGGAACGTTCTTAACCAATGTAGTATTTAGGGAAACATTGATTCAAAACAGTGTTTTGAAAGCGGTTGTTTTATTTTTAATCCATTTAAAAAGTGTAAAAGAGAAAAACTATAATGTTACATACAGTATAATGTTACGTTGTCATGGCAACATTAGACAGACCAACCTTGGAGGCTCTGAGGGAAAGTTTGGATGCGTTTGGTGCAAAGTAGAAAGTAGTAGTAGACTAGAATGTCATGTCACCATTTCACATGGATTCCATTTTCCACATAGAATCCATTTGAAATGGTGACATGACATTCTAGAAGGATGTGAGCCTCTCTGGAATCGTCCATATATGGTCATGTTTGAAAACAGTTAAGGGGGAAAACAATTGAGAAATATCTAAACTTTCTGTAATTATTCAAAAACTACTTTAACAAATGAATGATGAATATAGTTTTCTACTAAATAAAGATACAAAGTAAAAGAGCAAAGGGGTTCCATAAATACATAAATAACAGAGAATGCATGCTAATGCTAACGCTAGCTAGTGCTAGCTCCAACTGCCATTTTATTCGCTTCTACTGAACAATCTGCTGTGAATAAACATCCATATGGACCCGATTTAGACTTGACTTTGTTTGTATGTGATAAATAAGTTTATATTTCACCAGAAAGTGGCTAAAATGAGTGAAAAATTGTGTTTCCCAAAAGATTCTGTTTTCCCCCTCGGCCAGGCCACGCCCCCTTCTATGACGAGATGCCCTCTGTATCTATACGTTTATTGTTGTGACATCACACAATAATAAATTACTTCTGGGTCCAAACTGTTGACAGTTCCAAAGATAAACCGCAAAAAACTTCATCTGAATCTCCTGCTGAAATAACAATAGATAAAAGGCCCAAAACTGTTTTACGCCTTATTCGAATAATATATCTCACCATTTCTGCAGGCAAAATGAAGATTTTATAATTATAAAATAACTAGATGATTAATGCCAGAAAACATGACTAAAGAAAATCCAGAGGAAGTGCATTGTTTCTGTGTGATCAGATGTTCAAAAGCCTTGTAGTCCGCTCTACAGCAGGTTACAATCAGCTAAATCCCATTATAATGAATAGGACTAAGAAGTAGAGGGGTGACGTCATCACTGAACAAACATATAAGTGCAGGCAGAATGTCTGGAATCACCCGTAAATGGTCGAAACTGCCAGAGGAGGAAAACAAAGAGGGCAAAGATGTTCAACATAAAAAAGACAAAAGACATCTATTATAGAAAACGCTATCTCAATGGCCGCCGCCTGGGCGCCGCCATGTTTATTTCCCATACCGACTTTGAAGCTAAGCAGGGACGGGCCTGGTTAGGACTGGGATGGGAGACCGTTTGGGAACACCAGAAAGCCGCGGTGCTGCGGTGCTGCTGTCCGAGGACAACCCACCGTCACAAAAACGCGAGTGCACGAGATCTGACTGCCGTGCGTGTGCGCGCATTCAACCAGGGCGCTGTGTGTGTGCGCGCGCGTTTGTGTGTGTGCGCGTGTGAGCGTCCGTGCGTGTATGTGTGCGCGCGTGCATCCAAACAGGGCTGTGTGCGCGTGCGTGCGTGCGTGCGTGTGTGTGTGTGTGTGTGCGTGCGCAGGCGTGTATGTGTGTGCGCGCGCGCATCCAAACAGGCCGCTGTGTGCCATCGTCACTCACCCTAAACTGCAGCTGTAGACGCTCCGCACAGGTACAGGTACATCCTCCAAAACACATCTGCGTGTCTTTGTTTAAGTCTCTCCTGCCCAAAACCTGCTCCAACACGAGCCTCTAATCAAACGCGCTGCTCCGACTGATTTATCCTCCGTGTGAGTGAAAGCGAAAATGAAACTACAACTTAACGAGCGCATGGCCTGCACTGCGTAGTTTTTTTCTTTTTTTTTCCTTTGCTGCTGGACCATTTGTTTTCTATTTTGCTTTCACGTATTGTCAGCCCAGAGGTACATTTTATTCTAAAGCAGCTTTGAAAGCCTTGCCCATTTTAGTGTAAGGTTATAAATACTGTCTAACAACTATCATTAGGCTATTTCAGTTCTAAACCTACTCATTATTTGTTTTATTGTACACTACCGTGATGCACCAAGCCACGGGTCCTGCACTGTGACCCAAACCGTTAGAGCTCAACCCCTCATATTTATCCATAATTATTCCACTGTCTCTTGAATTCTATTCCCTGAGTTTAGCATATAACATAGCATATTGTCGTTGTAGTTAATAAGAAAGGAGCACGGGTGCATCAAACTCTCCAATTGCTGTTTGTTTGAAATTATTTTTTGCCTTCATTATTTTAAACATTTGTCGTGGCCATAGTTTTTGGAATGGGTTGGGAACCACTGTTCTACAGCTGAACTGTGTGACGGGTTGGACATTTCTTTGTAATCACTCATAATCTCAGAATATCAAATGTGGAGACTAGCGAGGCCCGGCCAAAGGCCGGGTCTCAGCTAGTAGGCTAAATAACGGAGAAATCTGACGTTAGCTGCATGCTACTTTTGCTAACACTAGCTTAGGTGCCGGTTTTTCGCCTGTCCTGAACAATTTGCTGTCGACAAACATCCACATCCATCCAATTTGTACTTGACTTTACTTTGTGTATGATCAATATGTTTATAGTCCGCGGGAAAATGTTAAAACAATAGTGGAAAAATGTGATTCCCTCTCAGATAGGACACGCCCCTTGGTTTGACTGATATTAACTTTACTCTTTCTACTGAGGATCTCCGTCTGGTTCCATTAAAAAGCGACATATTCCATCAAACTGGGGCCAAATACATTCAAACGTGAGAGTATCTCGTTCCTATCACTGCCTCTACTATCTTATAAAGGCCCTGAATCCCTCATTTTGTCTTCACCCAAAGAGGGGGCAGTCCGAAGTCTACAAGTTGCTCCCTCACTTCTGTGATGCAACGAAATCCAGGAGACACAGGAAGTACAAAAACCCATCATCTAAATTCTCACATTGCTTCCCGTTGGTTACTCTCATCTTTCGGTCTCGGTCCTACGATGAAGCTGTGAAGATCTGAAGCCGTCGCAAAGCCTCGCAGTCTTTGCTTTTCTCAGTCTCTCAATCATGAATCACGTCTCGTCTCGGGCACCTCGTCCCCCAAACCCGGCGTCTGAATAAAACATGAATGGAGCGCCGTGTTTGTGTCTTGTGGCAGTCTCTAAATCCCTGCGCTTGTGTATGCATACTGCCTTACATCAATACAGTTACTCACCAGCTTTAGTTTGGACGCTCTTCATCTTGTTTGCGCTGCCGTAAATGCTGCTGCTGCACGTTTACTATCGCTATTAAAACTAGGGCTGCACAATATATTGCAAAATTATAGTTATCCATATCGGAAGAAGCCATAATATGTCACTGAGGTCTTAGGGTGTGTTCAGACCAGAAAAGTCCTTTGCTCCGCTTGTTTGTTCCAGATCAGAAGCAGACTTTTCTTTTTCGTTTGGTGCAGTTCGTGTTCAGACTGTACTTTTTGCAAGAGAACTATATTTTGTAAACACATACACGTGTGACGATCGAGGCTCCCATTGGACGGCAAGGACCACAACAAATGAAATAAAAATGAAAATTTGACGCTTACTATGATAATAAAAGAAACGTGAGAGGCTAAACCACTGACCATTAACCTCAGCTTCACCGGAGCAGCTGGTGGAAGAGGTGTTTTGTGTGGATGAAGGGTCGTCTGCTGAGCTGTTTGTTTCCATTATGTCCACGGGACAAACTGTTGGTCTTGAGCCTCCACTTTTCTTTAATGCGTCTCGTACTTTCATTTAAGTTTGGCGAAGTTTTTTCCACTTTGACACCGCGCTGCGACGACCACGGCTGTTCAGGAGACGCTCGAAGTTTCTCCGTCATTTTCTCGCTAAACACGAACGCAGTTGGGTTAGTGCATCTGCCCAAATATCCAGGAGGCTCCAGGTCTGTCCACGGCTCATTGTTTGTAGCATCCATCCAATATTAGCGTTAGCAGCCGCGATGGGATAACTTTTCTCACGGTGCTTCGCTACGGTGGCTTGTTAAGCCCAAAAGGGCGCATGTATCCCGCAGTTGTTTCGGATCAACAGTGGTTTATATTAACACCTGGAGCAAACTGGACCAGAGTCTGTTTGGAAGCCGGACCGAGACCACCTGAAAAAGTGGGTCTCGGTCCGGTTCTTTGATCCGCAACAGGATTAGTTTGTTGTTTTCACACCTGAATAAAAAATCCGGACCAGCGTTCAAAACGAACCCTGATCCATTTAAAGTGGACCAAACGGTGCAGGTCTGAATACACCCTTAGATTTACACCATGTTTGGTAAATTGGCCGGAAACAAGCCCACATTGAATGAATAGTGCCACCGCCTCATTTTGGTGGTGGTAAGCTACTATTGTAGTCACAGCCGCACTGGGGCAGACTCTCCATTTACCACGTGGCTATAATGTGTTATTTATATCCTGATCTCTTGTGTCACTGCCCTCTGCTGGACACACATGGAATTCTTTCCTTTTTTAAATATAAGCTCCCCCTAGTGGCTGGAATGAACATTCTGGTTATTTCTTTAAAAAATGTGTGCATCAGCGTCCGCCATGATAGGAAGCGTCCGAATAGGGCTGTCAGTGAGGAAGGAGGTTGGAAAAGAAGCCTATGTGCTTCCTGTCATATCTCCTTTAGCATAGGGACCTTTGGTGGTTCCTCACCAGTGGTTAGGAGCTATGTGCCATCCCATAAGCCACCGTTCTGCAAATCCCCCATTCATGCGCAACCACTGTTGATTGACAGGCACACATCGAATTTAATTTAAAAAAAAAGATTTTGCACGAGCCAAACTTTACAAAAGTCACTACAGCACAGTCACATCTCCGCTTCAGTATTTTTATTTTTTAGGCGACCAGAGGGCATCCGGAACAGATGCCCTAGCCACCTCAGCTGGCTCCTTTCGACGTGAAGGAGCAACGACTCTACTCCGAGCTCCTCCCGGGTAACTGAGCTCCTCACCCGATCTCGAAGGGTGCGCCCAGCCACCCTGCGAAGGAAACTCATTTCGGCCGCTTGTATTCGCGATCTTGTCCTTTCGGTCATTACCCAAATCTCATGACCATAGGTGAGGGTGGGAACGTAGATCGATCGGTAAATCGAGAGCTTTGCTCCGACTCAGCTCCCTCTTCACCACGACAGACCGATACAGCGACCGCATCACTGCTGACGCCGCACCGATCCGTCTGTCGATCTCACGCTCCATCCGTCCCCCACTCGTGAACAAGACCCCGAGATACTTGAACTCCTCCACTTGAGGTAAGGACTCCCCACCGACCTGTAGAGGGGAAACCACCTTTTTCCGGTGGAGAACCATGGCCTCAGATTTGGAGGTGCTGATCCTCATCCCGGCCGCTTCACACTCGGCTGCAAACCGCCCCAGAGCGTGCTGAAGGTCCTGGTTCGTTGAAGCCATCAGAACAACATCATCTGCAAACAGCAGAGATGAGATCCTGAGGCTCCCAAACCGGACACCCTCCGGCCCCTGGCTGCGCCTAGAAATTCTGTCCATAAAAGTAATGAACAGAACCGGTGACAAAGGGCAGCCTTGGCGGAGACCAACACGCACCGGGAACAGGTCTGACTTACTGCCGGCAATGCGAACCAAGCTCCTGCTGCGGTCATACAGGGAACGGACAGCCCTTAGCAGAGGGCCCCGGAACCCATACTCCCGGAGCACCCCCCACAGGGCACCACGAGGGACACGGTCGAACGCTTTCTCCAGATCCACAAAACACATGTGGACTGGTTGGGCGAACTCCCACGAACCCTCGAGCACCCGATGAAGGGTATAGAGCTGGTCCAGTGTGCCACGACCAGGACGAAAACCGCATTGTTCCTCCTGGATCCGAGGTTCAACATCGGCCGGATCCTCCTCTCCAGCACCCCGGAGTAGACCTTACCGGGGAGGCTGAGGAGGGTGACACTGACAAGGGAGGAATAATGCGAATTCCATACAGAAAGGCCCCGTCCAGGTGGGAATCGAACCTGGGAGTTCTAGCTGTAAAGCAAAAGCACAAACCACTGCACCACGGTCAAAGTCAGTGGCAAGCTGTAATCCAATACTATATGGTGATGTACTGTAGTCTTGTGAAACAGTTGTTGGTGATGTCACTTCCTCTTTTGTTTCCGCCGCTGGGTGAGGACGGTCGGATTGAAGCTCTAGTTCCAAACTGCATAGGGATCTAACAGTTGAGCTTAGGAGCTAGGATCAGGACATAGGAGCTATCATTAGAGGAATTCAGAAGCAGCCTGTGTTTTTTGACATACTTTAACATAGGGCCACATGTTGGGGACCTCTGCTCTAGAGTCTGGAGGTGCTCACATCAGCTCTAAGAAACATCATGCTGACACCCTGGTTAAGCCTGTTCTGAATCTTGTTTTGACACAATTTGAAAAGTCAAATTAGGAAAAGCGTCTTACCGTATAGACCTTGGAGAGGGATAAACTCTGTCTGGCAAAGTGCACCGGCTTTTAACAAGACATGCTTTTAGAGATGCTGCAGGTGAAACGGGAAAACAGAGAAATATCAACATTAAACCTCTCCTGTAGATTACTAACATAAATGCGAGCGAAAATAATGAATTCCAAGTTTTCTGTCATTTTATGCCTAAAACATCGTTGATATATTAGTATAAAAACATTTCCAAGGGGATTTCGGATCTTTTTGAAAGGTCATTATTGGAAAAAGAATCTGTTAAATTCAAATTCTGCCTTGTTTTTGGGGTTGAATATGAACAATACAACCTTTTACTAAGTCCATTTTCTCCAGTTCGGCTGTACCCAAAATCAAAAAGCTTCTCGACTGGAGCTTACAGCCTATAGGCCAGTGAAACGCCTCATTTGAAAGCTAAGACCTGGAAAAACTGATGTCAACGGATCTTTTTCCTCACGTTGTCGCCTTGTCGTCGGCACTTTTCCACGCTCTTTTTCATTTGACATTCGCGAATCCTTCAGAAAAAAAAAAGTATCCAGTAGCCATAAAATAAGCATCACAAAGACTGAGTTTGGTCCATTTCTTACTCCGACATTAACACTAAGATGGTATAGGAGAAAACTAGCTAAAAATATCCACATTGCCCACTGCCAAACGCGCAGCAATGCTTTCCGGTGTGCTTCTCGTCTGCGCACACATCTCTCTCCTTCCTCTCTGGGGACCCCTGGTGGTGGGCCGGGTCACTGCGGCTGCCCCGTGCCTCTCCTCGGGGAGTTATTGTCCTGCGCTGGTGTAGTGTGCGCTTTGATTGTGGACAGAGAGGGCGCAGTAACGAGATGTTTTTTCCTCAGGGGTTCTCACCATCGCACATGATAAATGACCTGTGGTGCAAATGAACTCCTACTACTGCCACTGTACTGTCACTACAATACTACTACTACTACTACTACTGCTGCGGTAACACTTTACATTACGGGCCTGTAAATCCGTGGTACTTACAGTGGTAAGTACTAGTAATGACAGTGGTACTTATTGTGGTACTTACAGTGGTACTTCTAGGTACTTATTGTGGTACTTAAAGTGGTAAATACTAGCATTTACAGTGGTACTTCTAGGTACTTATTGTGGTACTTACAGTGGTAAATACTAGCATTTACAGTGGTAATTCTAGGTACTTATTGTGGTACTTAAAGTGGTAAATACTAGCATTTACAGTGGTAATTCTAGGTACTTATTGTGGTACTTACAGTGGTAAATACTAGCATTTATAGTGGTACTTCTAGGTACTTATTGTGGTACTTATAGTGGTAATTACAGTGGTACTTCTAGGTACTTATTTTGGTACTTAAAGTGGTAAATACTAGCATTTACAGTGGTACTTCTAGGTACTTATTGTGGTACTTACAGTGGTAAGTACTAGCATTTACAGTGGTAATTCTAGGTACTTATTGTGTTACTTACAGTGGTTAATACTAGCATTTACAGTGGTACTTCTAGGTACTTATTGTGGTACATAAAGTTGTAAGTACTAGCATTTACAGTGGTACTTCTAGGTACTTATTGTGGTACTTACAGTGGTAAATACTAGCATTTACAGTGGTAATTCTAGGTACTTATTGTGGTACTTACAGTGGTAAATACTTGCATTTACAGTGGTACTTCTAGGTACTTATTGTGGTACTTAAAGTTGTAAGTACTAGCATTTACAGTGGTACTTCGAGGTACTTATTGTGGTACTTAAAGTTGTAAGTACTAGCATTTACAGTGGTAATTCTAGGTACTTATTGTGGTACTTAAAGTTGTAAGTACTAGCATTTACAGTGGTACTTCTAGGTACTTATTGTGGTACTTAAAGTTGTAAGTACTATCATGTACAGTGGGAATTCTAGGTACTTATTGTGGTACTTAAAGTTGTAAGTACTAGCATTTACAGTGGTAATTCTAGGTACTTATTGTGGTACTTAAAGTTGTAAGTACTAGCATTTACAGTGGTAATTCTAGGTACTTATTGTGGTACTTAAAGTTGTAAGTACTAGCATTTACAGTGGTAATTCTAGGTACTTATTGTGGTACTAAAGGTGGTAATTACTAGTAATTAGGGTTAGGGGTTAGGATTAGGGTTAGGGAGACACAGAGTCACCGCTGTATCTCTCATTACTAAGAGATACTGTGGTAACTCTTAGTAATGAAGGTTGTACTTCTATTTACTTTGGTACTTTAAGTGATAGTTTCTAGTAGTTACAGTGATACATCTGTGGTACTTACTGGTAATTCAAGGATACTACAGCAGCAATTCATAGGTAGTAAATGTGGTGCTTCTACAAACAGACATAATTTCTAGGATTTTGTGACTATAAAACAACATAAAACAGTAATAGAGAAAACAAGAAGTACAACCTTCATTACTAAGAGTTACCACTGTATCTAGAAGTACATACCTTGTAATTCTCACTACAGTATCCTTTAAGTACCACAGTAAATACCTAGAATTACCACTGTGTCACTGTAAGTACCACCGTAAGTACCACAATAAGTAGAAGTAGAATTACCTCTGTAAGAACCAAGGACTTACCGGCCCGTAATGTAAAGTGTTACCCAATAAGGGAAGTTGACAGTTTGTGATTTTGTGAGCATTTCGTATCTCCCGAGAACTCCACACCTTCTCAAGCCGCTCTTCTGGTTCGGTCAAGGCCCTGATAGTACTTTTGTTCGTGTTTTATATTATTTGAAGACGATACAAGCAGTTCCTCTCCGTCCTTCTTTTGGTCCCCGGCTGGTTTCGTGTTGGCGAGTGGGACCTGAACACCGTGCTCTGAATAGATCCTTTGGGAGCGGTAAAGTGCCGGTTATTTAATGAAGAGAGGGGGAGACGACAAACGATATTGAAATTGTCTCATCTCGCAAATCGCAAGAACTCCGATGGTTTTTGGGGCATTGGTTCTCAAAATCATCAGGCCAAGTACGACCCCATAAAATACTGGATGTTCCAAACATCACCAGGCCCATGGGTCAAGATCAAATCACGGCTCAATCAGGTTGAAAATAGACCTAAATTGGACTGAAGGAAACTGGATTTGAACCATGTCTAAACCAGAAGAATATTAATCAATCAATCCGTTTATTTCAAGAGCACTTTACTACAACACTTGGCGGATCGAAGGTCTTTGCGTGAAAAGGGAATTCAAATCATCACGAAAAACAGAGAGAGCCACTGATTTGGCAAGCAACGTGTGCCTGAAACGAATTGGCAGACGATTCTTGTTTAGTGACAGGCAGTGAGCTCGATGAATCCTGGCATTGTCATCCTGGAATATGCCCGTGCCATCAGGGGGGAGAAGAAATCCATGGAACGAATAGCCTGGTCATTCAGACGATCTCACGCTCTGACCTGACTTACTGCAGCAACCCCAGATCAGAACTGTTCAATCCAAGTGGACACTTTTTTGGAGGTTGGGGCTCGGTATCCCCAGTACAGCGTCTCGCGTTCCCAAACCCAACGACATTTGGAGACCCACTCGACGAACATATTCTGAAATGCGGGCCATTTTTGCATCGGTTTAGCAGAGGTGGGAGACTCGAGTCGCAATTTTCGGGACTTGAGACTTACTTGCCCAAAGCCCCAAAAAGACTTGACTTGATTTGGGACTTGCTGTTTGTGACTTGAGACTTAACTTGGATTTGAGGCCAATGACTCTCAATGACTTGCTTTGACTTTATAGTTATTATTTATTTGAGTGAAACTGTTGAAAGGAGCCTCCAGAACGATGATGCATAGGAGCTGGATTAATGAGAGAAATCAGCGGGACTGAAGGCGGTGGGGAATCTACTTTGAGCAGGGGCGAATCCGAGTATACAGGGGCTGGGGCATTACAGGGGAACCACTGACAGAAACACTGCCAGAAACTAAACTAAACTAAAAATAATATTTTATATTTATCTTTCAGACTGCAGGGAAAAGCAGCTCATGTTTAAAAGACTCTGTTTCCCCGGGCCCCCTTTCCTTAAGGGGAGACACTACAGGCAAAACTCAATTTTTTCAGTTTTCTGGTTTTGGGCCAAATTGGTCTCTGAACATAAAAGCTTTCACCCGGAAACAAAAAATATACCTAATCTTCACAATAACATGTTTAAATATTGCGCTGATTCAATGTTCCCCCATAGACTTATATGGGAGAATCCAATTTCAAGGGCCTTTTTCTCAAAACACATTTTTCTGTCATTGTGGCGACACTATGTCCACGTCAGTCGGACCTAAAGACTTCAAATTTTCCAGCCTTGGACTGAGCAATACTTGGAAGATTTTTTCAGATGGATTTTTTATTATTTAATTCCTAAGCCCCATTTATTGAGTTTTGAATGTCAACAAATAAGGCAAAAATTTAATTTTTTACAAATTTTTCCTCTAAAAAACAGCTTATTTTTAAACTAAACAAGAAATCCAAAATCCCCTCTGAGAAAGTCTTGGCAACTCATTCATCAATAAAATGAAACCATAAATTTGAATGTAGCTCTATCCATTATTCAGATTTCGCCGCCGAAAAGATGGAAAATTTGGGCCATTTTTAGGCATAAAACACCTTGTTCTTATATGAAAAGATGAAATGACAGAAAACTTGCAATTTATTTTTTTCTCACATTTATGCCAGTGATTTACAGCAAATTGATATCTGTAAATATAATTTTTTTTCCCTATTCACCTGCAGTGTCTCGCCTTAAAATGCTGTCCCATTAATTTTGTGCGTAGACTAGAGCATTTAAAATATATATATTTTAAATTGTGTAGCTATTTGAATATGAATTAGACTTTAAATCCAAATCCCTTAGACTTTAAAAAGTTTGATTTTAGCTTAATTTTTTAGAATCGCAAAATCTTGAGAAAGCATATATAATATTTTCAAGTAGATTCAACACATTATAAAAAGAATCATTAGGCTTAACGCTGAAGTTTGTGACTTAAACTGACTTGCCGGTTAATGAAAGACTTGACTTGACAAAAGCTACGACTCAATTTGACTTGACCCCGTGACCGATAGACTTGGACTTGCTTGGGACTTGGACCTTCACGACTTGGACTCGACTCGAGACTTGCATTTAGTGACTTACTCCCACCTCTGCAGTTTAGCATTTCATATTTCACTCTTTTCTCCAATCTTTTTCTTTTGATTAAAAAGAAAAGAGATTCATCACTTGGAGATGGTTCGTGCACACTTGAAGGTTCGGGCGTGTTGCTCGCAGTGCCAACCCATCTTTACAAAAAACAATCATCTTTTTTAATTTTGTTACCAAATTGGTCAAAGTAACCCGAAGCTGGTTGTGCCATTATCGACAGAATACACACATCGCTGCGCACTTTATTTCCACGCACAGGGAACACCAAAGGGAATGAACCATTGGAGAGGGTTAGTGCTAGATCGTATGCTCCGGAGGGACGTCTGCTGTGAGTTTGTATAGATCTATGAGTTGGTTTGTCTAAAAATACAAATAATCCTAATCCTAACCCTAATCCTTAAGGTTAACCCCTTAACTCCCACCTGAACCGAGCACATTTTCTCCAGTTTGGCTTTACCCCAGTCCAAAAGCTTCTGGAAGAAAGCTGTGAAAATAGCGATAAAACAATGATGGAAATGAGACCAAAAAGTGAGAAAACATTGACAAAAAAGTGGCAAAAATTTATGAAAAAGTGGCAAAAATGTCACAAGAAATTGACAAAAAATTTATAAAAAATGGACGAAAAAATGACAAAAATGTGACAAAATGTGACAAAAAAGATTACAAAAATGTGATAAAAAAATCACATAAAAAGATACAAAAAAGTGACAAAAAAAGTGACAAAAAATTGATTAAAAATTGACGAAAAATGTGATAAAAAATTACAAAAAAGTTACAAAAATGAGTCGAACACCCAACAAAAAAATGTTGGAAAAAAAATCTGATGACAGGAGTTAAGAGATTAACCATTTCCCTGGCCCTAACTTTAATTTGTGTCATGATATCTCACGTTTTCACAGCAGAAAAATTGACGAAAAAATGACCAAAATGTGATAAAAAATCACATAAAAAAATACAAAAAAGTGACAAAAAATTGATTAAAAATTGACGAAAAATGTGATAAAAAATTACAAAAAAGTTACAAAAATGAGTTGAACACCCAACAAAAAAATGTTGGAAAAAAAATCTGATGACGGGAGTTAAGAGATTAACCATTTCCCTGGCCCTAACCTTAATTTGTGTCATGATATCTCAAGTTTTCACAGCAGAAAAATGGACGAAAAAATGACAAAAATGTGACAAAATGTGACAAAAAAATTACAAAAATGTGATAAAAAATCACATAAAAAATACAAAAAAGTGCCAAAAAAAGTGACAAAAAATTGATTAAAAATTGACGAAAAATGTGATAAAAAATTACAAAAAAGTTACAAAAATGAGTTGAACACCCAACAAAAAAATGTTGGAAAAAAAATCTGATGACGGGAGTTAAAAGATTAACCATTTCCCTGGCCCTAACCTTAATTTGTGTCATGATATCTCACGTTTTCACAGCAGAAAAATGGACGAAAAAATGACAAAAATGTGACAAAATGTGACAAAAAAATTACAAAAATGTGATAAAAAATCACATAAAAAAATACAAAAAGTGACAAAAAAAGTGACAAAAAATTGATTAAAAATTGACGAAAAATGTGATGAAAAATTACAAAAAAGTTACAAAAATGAGTTGAACACCCAACAAAAAAATGTTGGAAAAAAAATCTGCTGACGTGAGGAAAAAGATCCTCTCGGTTCAGGCGGGAGTTAAGAGATTAACCATTTCCCTGGCCCTAACTTTAATTTGTGTCATGATATCTCACGTTTTCACAGCAGAAAAATGGACGAAAAAATGACAAAAAAGTGACAAAATGTGACAAAAAAATTACAAAAAATGTGATAAAAAATCACATAAAAAAATACAAAAAAGTGACAAAAAATGTGACAAAAAATTGATTAAAAATTGACGAAAAATGTGATAAAAAATTACAAAAAAGTTACAAAAATGAGTTGAACACCCAACAAAAAAATGTTGGAAAAAAAATCTGATGACGGTAGTTAAGAGATTAACCATTTCCCTGGCCCTAACTTTAATTTGTGTCATGATATCTCACGTTTTCACAGCAGAAAAATGGACGAAAAAATGACCAAAATGTGACAAAATGTGACAAAAAAATTACAAAAATGTGATAAAAAATCACATAAAAAAATACAAAAAGTGACAAAATATGTGACAAAAAATTGATTAAAAATTGACGAAAAATTTGATAAAAAAATTACAAACAAGTTACAAAAATGAGTTGAACACCCAACAAAAAAATGTTGGAAAAAAAATCTGATGACGGGAGTTAAGAGATTAACCATTTCCCTGGCCCTAACTTTAATTTGTGTCATGATATCTCACGTTTTCACAGCAGACTGTCCCTCCGGAGCAGACGATCTAGCACTAACCACTGGAGAGCTCTGTGGTTGACGCCATCGCCTCTGAGCAAGAGCAGGTTACAAATCTTGGGTCAGTTACTTTCTTCACGCCAAGGTCCGGGAGGCTGTTCCACCACCCGGAAGGTCAGCGATTACACTTCTGCTCGGTCAAGTGCATGCATGTACTGCCGGTGTGTCCTTGGGCGCGGCACTTCGCACTTCCGTTCCCGCTCCAGTCACTGGTGTTTCACTGCGTTGCAGCGAGAATGACATCTGGAGAAGGAACCTGCCAATTCGCTGTGATGTATTCGCTGTGGCAGGCCCTGTAGGTGCGCCCACAGAAAAATACACGAGAGGTGATGTGTCTGACAGGAATCGAAAGGAGACTCGTCATGTGAAATCCATTTTTGGGGCAATTTTGAAAGTTTTAAACCCTTAAAAACAAGGCCATTTTTTGTATGTATTTTTTTTACTATTATCTTTTCTCCACTTAAGGCGAGACACTGCAGGTGAATAGGGAAAGCATTTTTTTTTTACAGATATCAATTTGAAACTTTTGCTGTAGATCACTGGCATAAATGTGAGAAAAAAATGCATTGCAAGTTTTCTGTCATTTTATCTTTTCATATAAGAACAAGGTGTTTTATGCCTAAAAATGCCCCAAATTTCTCATATTTTCGGCAACGAGATCTGAATAATGGATAGAGCTACATTCAAATTTATGCTTTCATTTTATTGATGAATGAGTTGCCAAGACTTTTTCAGAGGGGATTTTGGATATCTTATTTAGTTTTAAAATAAGCTGTTTTTTTAGTGGAAAAATTTGTAAAAATGTAATTTTTCGCCTTATTTTTTGACATTCAAAACTCAATAAATGGGGCTTAGGGATTAAATAATAAAAAATCCATCTGAAAAAATCTTCCAAATATTGTTCAGTCCAAGGCTGGAAAATTTGAAGTCTTTAGGTCCGACTGACGTGGACATAGTGTCGCCACAATGACAGAAAAATGTGTTTTGAGAAAAAGGCCCTTGAAATTGCATTCTCCCATATAAGCCTATGGGGGAACATTGAATCAGCGCAATATTTAAACGTGTTATTGTGAAGATTGGTCATATTTTCTGTTTCCGGGTGAAAGCTTGTATGTTCAGAGACCAATTTGGCCCAAAACCTGAAAACTGAAAAAATTGAGTTTTGCCTGTAGTGTCTCCCCTTAATAAGAATAGGCTTGCTCTGTCCCTTATTAAAGGGACTATACGGAGTTCAAAAATGTTAAAATTAAGTATTTTCCTCCCCCTACATGTTCCAGCCATGTCCTAATTGGAGAATGAGCCCAGACCTTTTAGCCAAAACTGCCTCTAAAATCCTGCACTGTCACTCAAAAAGGTGTTAATTCGGGTCTGAAGTGCCGTCATGCACAAGCTTAATATAGAAGCTGCAGTTACTCATAAGGCCTGACATGGCAGTAGTGAGTATAAAATCACGAACTTGCATCTAGCCCCTTTAAGATATTCCTGGAAGAGACAATTTGAGCAATTTTTACAAATAAAATGCCTAATTTTAACATGAAATCACAGAAAACTTTCAACACATTTTCCCCTGACGTTTATGTCAGTAATCCTGTTCTGAGGCCTCTTTCCGCTTTGAGAGGTCTCATCCTCAGGCTTTGTCTCCCACATCTGCAAATGTTTGCTCTGTCCAATAACGGGTATCGGCATGTCATCTCGTCTGAGGCTCAGTTTGAGAGGAAAAAAAAATTAACAATAAAATGAGCAATAAGCCCAATGCCCATCTCGACTGCGCATGTGTGGGTAAATCAGGCTCCTAAGTTCTGCTACCAAACAACCCACTTCGCCATTGAAATGTGTGAGCGATTTCAGGTAGAGGAGCGGGAACACTGAAGTGTATTGAGCCATAAACGTGAATTATAAGGCTGACGGGCATTTGTTTAAAGACTATAGGTCTCAAGTGACATTCCTTGCAAATATTTATGTTGTCAATACCTTGAAAGCGAGGGAAAAGTAAGGACGGTGGCTCCGTAGGCAGGAGTGGATCATTGTGGACCATAGTGGACCATAGTGGACCATAGTGGACCATAGTGGACCATAGTGGACCACAGTGGACCATAGTGGACCATAGTGGACCATAGTGGACCACAGTGGACCATAGTGGACCATAGTGGACAGGGGGACGACAGGACCTGGGATCTGCCCGACGCAGACACCGCCACTTTTTAAATCATTTAAATTTGTCTTGAAATCGCAGGGAAAAGTTTTAAAACGGTGATGATGTTAAATATAGTGGGTACATTTCCATCTGTCAAATTAGTGATCGATTAGCTATGCTGTACACCATCAGATCACTCGTAAAAAATACAAATAAAGTCACAATAATAATAATTAAAAATAGATTTTGTATACTGTCCACCTCCTTGTTGACAAAAAAGCCTAGCCTACGTGTTTATTTCTCATTCCAGTTTAAATGTAATGAATATGGGCGACATGAGGTCACAGTTTCAGACCCTGGACTTTGTCCAACAGTCGCCTTCAAGGGTCAGAAATGTTTTTCTCATATACTTTTTCCAACTATGTGAACAAGGACTGGTCGTCACTTTGACAGCATCTATACATATGAACGGCCGTTCAGTTCTTTCAGTTTCTGACTATCTCCGTACGCAGACGAGGTTGTAAAAATAGACTTTATGCTAATATTTTAACAAGCTCCACAGTGACGACAAAAGCACTTTATATCATCAACTTTCTAGCGGTTAAAACGGTCCAAATCAGAGCTTTCTTCATTGCTTTACGCTAACTATCAATACTGTTTGGTAGCCGAAAGAGATTTCATTACCCATAATGCAACGGGCAACCCGAGATGGGCATTCGGCTTACAGTAACAGCGATCCTGCAATTCTTCTTGCGAAGATATCCGGGTCACGGCACCAATTGTTATGACCCGGGTCTTTTGTATCATGCGAGATATTTGGAAAAGGCCAAAGCAAACACTGGAGATAGAAGTCGTCTCAAAGATAAGGCGTTTATCGCCATTGTTCCTAGTCACAAAGAAGCAAAACCAGCTGATGACTTCAGAGAGAGAGAAGTGAAATCCCAAACTCCGCTGACAGTCTCCTTTTATCCTGTTGCACACCTCTGCACAGAGAGGACGACTGCCTATCTGTGTGTCAGCTGTTTGTGTCCATGTGTTTGTATATTACCTATACATAATGATTATGGTGTTGACCGTTGTCGATCAGCTTATCTCACTGACATGGTCTTCTTATTCTGTAGCATGTAAGCAAAGCATGAGTCAAAGGCAGATGTCCTTACAATCCTTACAAAAGTCATATCTCTGAATTGAATTACTTTGTCCTATTCACCTGCAGTGTCTCTTCTAAACCATGCAACCAAAATATACTTTGTGTAATACACTGAACACCAAACCGGCCTCAATATTTTTAAAACCCATAATCCATCACCAAAGTGTGTTCACGCTACGCTCAAAGTGTGTTCATCAAAGCACCAATGATTTGCTAGCATGCCGTTAGCTACAAATGAAAGCTTTTTTTAAAATACTGTTTTATCACCTGCCGTTCCTGGGATATTGAAAACTCTTTCGCAGCTTGGATCAGTTGGCACACACTGTTGCAAAGCTCGTTTCCCCTGCGTCGTCGTCTCAGGATCAACTTGTGCTGCTCCTTTGCCGTGCCATATGTTTCAGTACAAGACCTCTGTGCTATTTCTGTCCCTCCCGGGCCACCGTACCTCTGTGGGGGGTTTTGGACGAGTGTCATCACGTCTTCCTTTCTGATTTGTTGCCAATAGTTTTAATTATAGTTTAATCTTTGAAATGCAAATCTGCTCCGGTTTCTCCGAACGAAGGAGGATTTCCCAAAACAGCCCCGAGCTGGCGGTTCAGAGGAAAGACAGATAGAAGCGCAATTCATGCCGTTTTCACTCACTTTATGTCAAATCAAATATTGGATTAGCTAGTAATGATTGTAAAGGGGATATTATGACAACTTGTTGGTTCTTTAAAGCAGAATGAGCCCTACAATAAATAAACATAAAAGCTGTGAAGTGTGTGATGTTTGACCTGCGCCCAATTGCCATGGTAACCACATACCAAGAGATGAGCCAAACCCCCTCTCCAAGACCTACACCATTTGGTGGCGCCGGAAACTCTTTAACTTCCTGTCCTGCCTGTGAATGACTGATCAGTCAGAACTAACAAACACAGTTGAGGACAATGAAGACTGCGATTATCCTGACTTTTGTATCTCACCACCAGAGATGAGGATCTTTATTGGCCTTCGAATTGGACTAAAGACTGAATCTCAAACATCTGATATGAGTAATAAGTCCGTTCCTTCATTCACAGAGAGAAAGAACTCAAGAAAACGTTGCTAGTGACATTTCTTTCCCATGGTGAACAAAGTTACAATGTACATAATGTCGAAATGTCCATAATGCATTTGTAATTTTGTGAAGTTTGTTAATGTGTTCCTTAAAGAGGGGGTATTATGCTTTTTTCAATCACACAGCACCAGTCTATATCACACTACAATGATGACGAAACCTTCTGTTGGTCTGTAAATGCAGTAAATTAGAATAACTGCCTTGTATAAAATCGCTCTCTCAAAATGGCTGTAGTGAATGTCTTGAAATAGGCCTCTGTCTCTTTAAGAACCTCTGAGCCTTTCCGACACGCCCCCTCCACACGCTGTCTGTGGCATCAGTGGGGAGGGGGTTCTGCTGAGGACCAGTGGTTGGTCACTCGGCTGGTGACGAAAGCTCGGAGGCGTCTCCAGGAGGTGGGGGCGTTCCTAGGAGGACTCAGGCAAACCTATCCCTAAAATGGCCGCCATCAGAGTTTTTACAGATTACTCAAAAATACGTGAATGTGCCAAGGCAACACTTAAGGCATGTTTTTAATGAGGGAATGACATAATAACATGATGTAAAGCTTGAAAAAGCTGCTCCGTGTGCAGGTCAGTCCCACGCCTCAAAATAACTCCTCCCATCAGCGCGAGCGTCTCGTCTTCTCTCGGGTCAATCTCATGATCGATCACAAACACAAACGCTCCGTCTAAACTCGCCTTTTACACAAGATAACAACAAATAATCCGGTCCGCGGTAAAAACGAAACAGAAACCTGCAGTCACATTGATGTCAAAGCTCCGCTATCAGCAACGAAACACTTCCTGTTGTCCCGACAAAATAAAAGGCGTCAATGTTCCAGCCGCTGGGAGAAAATGAACCTAATGAACCTAATATTTTAGGTGCAAATGGACACAAATCTCGTTTTTCTTCGTTTTCCTGGTCGTCCGATGCCCTATATTAGAGCATTTACGGTAGTTATTTTCTCGAAGCAACTATCAGGAAACGGGACACAGCTGCTGCTAAGATATCTTGGTTTGGCTAACCGTATTAGCTTAGCATTACATAATCATGGCATAGCACTGTGTCTTTTCCCGCCACCCCAAACCGGTCCAAAAGCAAAGCGCGCCAGACCCACAGGCCGAAGTGGGAAGATGACAAGAAAAATATTTTGTTTTCATTGACATATTGACTTGCTTTCTTTCACTCTGCGTCGATGTTTTGGCTCTAAAGAAGCGATGTTACGCAGCGGTATGTCGGAAATGCTACATGTTACCTCAATAACAGTATTCAAAGCCAATGTCAGTTCAAGTAGGAAGCCGTTAAGTGTTTTATTTGTCATTACACAATTGTACAATGAAATATCAAGATGGCGCCGCCCACTGCGAGCTCCCGAATCAGGTGAATAGCGTATCTTGTGCCTTTTGTCGTCGCATGCAGCTTAACCGAGCAGTCTGACGTGCGTTAGCGTTGTTCCGGGCACGTCGTCCAGTATTTTTTTGCGGCGACTGTGACTCTGTGTTTGTAATGTGAGGTGACGTGTGCGCCCCCTGGCTGTGTGGAAGTGAACGGCGCAGAGAGAATGTGCGAACAGGTGAAGTGAAAGGAGCTCGGGGGCACAAACGCTGACCGAATGCTCGAGTGTTATTGAGCGGATCGTGATGGAGAGAGAGGAGCGGCGGCTGAGTTTTCCATGTTGAATTCATGAGGCCCGTGTGGTCAGTTGGAATTACAAATAACCTGCTGGGCTAGCGAGTGATTCGATTTTGGACGCAGGTTTGTTAAGTGATAGATTTGTGGCTCCGCAGCGGTGGTTTTAGTGTTTTGGGGGCCGTTTGCACACTGTTTTAGTACTATTTGCCATTCATATCCAGTTATCACAACCACACAGAGCACACATTTGTCTGTGAGTTGGAGCCCTCTTAAGGAATATTTAGTTAGCAGTGTGGATGGGTGGTGGAGTTGAGTGTGGTTTGATGTTAGGGGCCACCGCTAGAGGTTTTGCATTTCAGAGGGGTTTATGGGAAAATGGCCCAGACCGATCTGGCTTTGACGGGCCTGATCTTTTTCTCAGTCGAAAGATCGGGGGCTGAGTCTCATCACAGCGGCGCAAACTCGAGCTTTGCTTTATAAGAAGAGAAAAAGAGAAACTGCTTTGTACAAAAAACGAGTGTTGTCCCTCATAGACAGGGGGTCTTGGGGCCCTCCCCCGGCTAGTTGTCAATATTTTCCACAACCCGGCCCTGGACAAAATGAATGGACAATATTTAGTATTTCAACCAGTATTTAGATGTATGATCACATTCCTCAATATCCACTGAAGGGAAAAAGGATCAATGCTTGATGGCGACTTCTGAAGCTGAGGGTAACCAATTTTCAAATTTCAATTTTAATTTAAAAATGAATATATTTTTTTTACTTTTCAATACCTATCTAAAACTTCACCAAAAACTTCCAACACACTTCATGTACCTAATTAATCAGTTATTTATTGAATTGATTAATATATCTGTGGTTTCTGCTTGGACATTGTGTCCCTTTTCTATTTTACAATGTCATAGTGTATTCAGTGCACTGAATGACACATGTATTTGAGTGGGGTTCACACATTTAGTCTTTAACTTCAGCAACTTCAGTCATCTTGTGTTTTCTTACTTGTTTTACACACGCTTCGCTTTCTCCGCAAGGCATGTCTGAATCCAATTGTGTATACTATTGTACTTTATATATGTTGTAAATATTTGTAGGTGTGTGTGTGTGTGTGTGTGTGTGTGTGTGTCCTTTTTTTCCCTCTGTGATTTCAATTACTCTGCAGTTTTTTGTTACATGTAGCTTGTTTTCTTACCTCTTCAACGTAAAAAAGACCAAACTCACCCTTTGATTTGATTGATGATTTTTTAGCGATGTTTTGTTGAGAATTGCTTCAACAACGTTCCTTTGTTTTTCCCAGCGCTTTTTCATTCACAAATATTAACATGTCTTGGTATCCACGTGTACTGAGAGAGTACGCTGTGCTCCAAATATGATCATTTCCTTTCTGGGAGACAGCGGAAATCGCTGAAATCGGGAGAAATGTACATGTGAATGTGCAGACGTTACAAAACTTAGTTTTCTCTGCATCAGGTTATATTTACACTTTTGCAACAACATCTCCACTGCAGTAGCTCCTGCAAAGTCCGAACTTTCCAGTCTAGCAGTACTTCACATTATTACTAGAAGGATTTTAAGGGGTAATAAGCGAAAGGAGTATATTGCAGATACAGGCGGCCTGGGTGTCTTGGCGCACCATTAGAGATAGTGTGAGGAGCTCAGTCACCCTGGAAGAGCTCGAAGTAGAGCCGCTGCTCCTTCACGTTGAGAAGAGCTGCTTCGAACGTGTGACAAAGTGGGTTTGTCCCATTGTGTGTTTTTGTTATTTTGCTTCGTTTGCAATATCCACCAGCCAACAATAACCCTCAGATTCATGTTTAAGTTAATAATTATCCATTTACAACTTTGTTTATTCATTTACTCAGACATTTACCTGTACCACCTGGTGAGAAAGGAAGGGGCGTGGTCTTTGTCGGCCATTTTAAAATCTTAGGCTGGACCATGTGGCAGGGGGAAACCGGTTTAACTTTGCTTTGTGTTTCCTTTTGTTTATGTTTGATTTGTATTTTGTCTTTGTTCTGATTTGAACACCATTTCATTTTACGTAAAATGTTAATAACTTACCTGCTGAACTGTCATGTAGAACTTACCCATTGAGCTAATGGTACTTTCTGGTGGGAGGTCCTTTCCCATTAGGAGGAAGTATAAAACCTGACTGCTTCTAGTCATGGGGGCCATTTTGTATCGGTGTGTCAGAGAAGTTCCGTTTGCGTGAGCAATAAATGTCTGGTGAGAACTCTAACTTTGTTAAGTCTGCCTGCCCATTCCAACCCCTCGTGGCCAGCCATGTTCTGGACATGTGCTATTGGGAGGAGGCCTCGTGGAAGACCCAGGACACGCTGGTGGGACTAAGTCTCCTGGTGTCATGTCAGGGTCTCCCCAGAACAGCTGGATCAGGAAGTCTAGGCATCTCTGCTCAGACTGCTGCCTCCGCGACCCGGCCTCGGATAAAGCGGAAGAAAACAGATGGATATTACAGAGGGATTTTTCAATATCTCATTTCTGCCAGATTTATTGAGCTGTTGAATAAAATTTGAATTTTTACAGGAAAGTTACACTTAATCTATCATTTGATGATGCATGTAGTACATTATTAGAGTGAGGAGAATATGACCCCTTACAGCATTAAAATGACAATAAAAGGGACATTTAGAATAGATAAAATAGGTGATTCATTTGCAATTAATCAAGAGTTAACTATGACATTTCTAAGATTAATCGCAATGAAATATTTTTACCGGCTGACAGCGCTAAATTAAACCTGGCTCCATCCATTATTTCGCCCCTGAAAAAGTTCTGTCCATTTCTATGCATAAAATTCCTTATGTTCAAATGAAAACATTTATGTCCGTCATCTGCAGCAAAGGTTTCAACTTGTTTTCTCCTCTTCACCTGCAGCGTCTTGCCTTTTAAAGATTTTTTTTTTTTTTTTGGACAAAAACACCGGCTCATTTTTTTTTATTGGATTCTTTTTCGAAAGCCAGTCCAATCTGAGACTGTTTGATTGCTGAAATTGGGCCTCTTGACAACGAGTAAGCCCGGCCGTGCGCAGAATTACTCAAACTCGCGTGAAGAGACGCAACTCCACGTCTGTGTTTGAAGAGGGTTAAACCGTTGATAGCTCTAAAAGTTGAGGGAGAAAAAAAATAAAGGAAATCGTTAAATATGTGATTGCCTGATAAAAGTTCTGGAAAGCACAAAGTGAAGTAGTCTGAACTGCGGAGAACGTGGGAGGGGGGGTAGATGGACTTTTTGATGTTTGCTTTACGCCGCTCGTTCAATTAAATCCGATACGAGGGGCTACGGGGGTTCGTCTCGTGTTTTTTGAAGCCGGGCGTCAGAAGTTGCTGAGTAATTGGTGTCTTCATCGGGTCACTTGGGGTTTTGTTTATATTCATTATCGGCAGAGATAGTGAGGCGGTCGGATGTTCACAGCCTGATCTGGCTTTTTGAAACACATGCGCGATCGTATCCCACATAATGTAACGTGGAAGAATTTTCATAGGTTATGAAATGAATCGGTAGCGGCGCACGGTACATCGGCACAGATGTACGTGTCCTTTTTGATTTCCCGATGTCACGCTTTGGTTTCACGAATTGGATGGAACTCCTTTCAGTCATCCTGATCGGAGTATCTTGAATCGCTCTGACACAAACCACAGCGACAGAGCTTCGTTGTGGTTTGGGCGGCAATTCGGCAATCGGAAGGACTATGGTGATTGAATTGAATGGTGCTGTACAGTTTCTACGCCACTGTTTTGTTTATGCGGCTGACCAAACACAGCCAATGAGAAACAATGAGAAAAGAGAAATGTGTGCCAATTAGCAATAGCCAAAAAACTGGGTGCTCCGGAGCTTGTAATTGCACTGCGTCGGAGCCTCTTTCAGTAACACCTGGTCACGTGACTGTCTCGAAAACTGCTTCATTCTGTGAGTTGTGTATCGTGTGTCAGAGCGGGTCATCTGCTCACTGAGCTGCCTTTATCGACGAGGCGCTAAACAGCGGATGTTTCCTCGTCCATGAGGGATCCTTCGGCCCTGGGTCTATAGCCTGTCCGTCCATGGGAGTGGATCTCTCCTTCTGTGGTTCTCCCCAAGGTTTCTCTTTTCTCCTGCCGGGTTTTTGAGTTTTTCCTTGCCGTGCTGGAGAGTCTAAGGACGGGGGACGCCCACGCCGCTCGTCGCTACCTTATATTTGCCTGGATTCACCTGAACTTTAAATTGTCATATTTATTGCTCTGTTTTATTGCCATAATGTTTGGTGCAGCCCTGTGAGGCGACTTCTGTTGTGATATTGGGCTATACAAAACCATTAAACTTAAACTTAAACATATAGTGATGTAAATCATTAGTCATAGATAAATAAATGTGCTGTATTTCCCCCATTCTCCATTTAACTCTGTTCATGTGGAGAAAGTGGCTGTGGGCCAGAATACATTTAGTATTTTCTTATTCTTTACAAAGTCCTGGTTTTGAACAGATACTAAAGCAGGCGTGGAGCTGATCAGGCGAGGGAAACGCAAGGAGCTCCATCTACAGCAAATAGTGCCAACATGAGCTCTGACTGAATGAAGAAAAAAGATCGCGCATTGATGTCCTGCCTTTAGCAGCAGAGCCGCAGGTGACTGAGGCCCCGCCCACTGAGGCCCCGCCCACTGGAGCTCCGTGAAGCACAGACCCACATTACAAAGAAAATGACTTTATCGGCCTATGATTGATTTGATCATTCAAACATCCCACGTCTGTTTGAAGCTTCTCTTCCACATGATTGTGTTGGTGCTTCAGTCGTGTTTATGAGAAGTCGTGATAATAAACGTTTGTCCACGAGAGGTCAGTGTTCAAACAGAATGAAACGGCTCAGAGACTTTGAAGCATACAACACTTTTTTGCAGGAAAGCCTCAAAGTGCTACACGGCTTCACTCGGCCATCACTAGTGCCAATGCAAACAGTGATAGAACGTTATCTTATGGGGACTAAAGCAGTGTACACCCAGCTGTAGACCCAAAACAGAACTTCTTCTCTCACCTGCTGTGGTTAGCTTTTCGCTGGTCTACTTTCCATCGATGCTGCCGATGTGGAGGCTCTTGTAAATGCCCGACTGTGATGCTGCTGTGCATTTACACAGTCTATCAACTGCAAGCTGTCGTCTGATGATTATCATGTTTCTTGCACAAATAAACGCTGATGATACAACATGACCAAAAACAGGTTACAAGTTGAAAAAAGTAAAATAATGTAATTTGATTTTAATTGTTTGTTTTCTCCAATATCTCGATACAATCGATAATTATGAATGAGAAGCAAGGCACATCGATGTGTGGCCAGGATCGCTGCAAACGAGCCGAGCGTTGATCGATGTAGCGGATCGCAGACATAACATATCGATGTATACAGAGGTCCCTCGTTCATCGTGGGGATTCCGTTCCAAAAATAACCCACAATAGACAAAATCCGTGAAGTAGTCAGCTTTATTTTTATTTTTACAATTATTATATATGTTTTAAGGCTGAAAAACTCCTCATCACACACTTCATACACTTTTCTCACCAGTTCACACGGGTTTGGTGCAATAAGATTTTTAGATTTACATTACAGACGTGGGGATGGAAACATCGTGAGCTGCTCTCGTCTCCGCTGTGCGTTTGTTCAAACCAAGAGACAATCGTAGCTACGTGCAGTGTGTGCACTGATGTGTTGACGGGGCAAACAAAGATCCTCTATGCAACGAGAGGCTCACTCTGCGACAAGCCAGTCAGGACGCAGAACACAAATTGTGCTAAAAATAAATCCGCTAAAGAGCGAGACCGCGAAAGGTGAACCGCGTTCTGGCGAGAGACCGCTGTATATCGATTACCCAGTAGTGGCCTATACCTTAACAGAACATGGAGAAATGCAGGGGCTGAAAGTGGTACGACATTGCAGATTAGAGGCCTCATCAATCCAACCCAGGGCAGCTGTGGCTACAAGTGATTTTTCTTCTTTTTTTATTGTGTGCATGTGCCATGATTACTGACTATGTCTGCAAGCAAACTCTAACAGCGAACCAATTCTACCAACACTCTACCTTTCGCCTGACACTTCTGAAGGAGGCTGCAGAAAGTAGGTAAAAAAGAAGCTACAACAAACAGAAAGAAGAAACTAGCTAAACGGTACACAGTAATACCCCAGTGTGAATGATTTTCAGACTGAACACTAAAATGTGAAGGGGCTTTGAGAGCTGGGAAAAGCACAATTTGGGACAGAGAGCCGTCTGTGCGAAGCAGCGGCGGGAACTTTTGACTCGTAGCCAATCAGAGGGCGTGATGACGGCAGAGCGACAGAATCAAACATGGCGGCGCACAAGTTTCTCTGGAGAAGGGTTTGGTGTGTGTTTTTTTATCCCACAAAAAGGAGAAAAGAAACAGTACCATCATTGTTGAGTCCAATTTTTAGAAGATTTGTCTGAAATTGATATATAACATTTAATTGCCGACCGATCAGGTCGCAGAAGCACAAAACTCCACAGCTAAGCTAACCTGAGCTAGTTAGTGAACTTTTGCTTCAGCAGCATTTGCCCAATTCGACCGTCCTTACCCAGGGGAAGGGGAAGTGACATCAACAACACCAACAGCTGCTGTTCTTCTTCTTTAAGGTTATTGGCAGACAGCAGGCAAACCAAAAGGATCAAAAGGATTAGCATCAGCTAATGTTGCTAGAGCTAGCGGTAGCATAGCATCAAGCATGGACGACAAACGCCATCTTGACAAAATGGCAGGCCAAAGCAAAGCATCTTTAGGATCTTTAGTTGCAGATGGTAACATGAAATAGCTCAGGTCGCAGAAGCACAAAACTCCACAGCTAAGCTAGCTCTGAGCCAGCCCCATGTTAGCTCTAGCAGCCTGCGCAGAGCATTTAAAACACTACAAAGACTTACTCCTCATTATATTCACACACACTTTTACATCGATTCAGGCCTCTGCTCCAAGTAAACATTTGACCAGACACATGTGAAGAGATTTCATCCATTTGTTCATCCCGTCATAGTAAACCAGCAATATCTGGACCCAAAACTCATTGTCCTTATTGCAGACTGTTACAAAGTTATGCTATCAATCTTCATCACAAATCAAGTTATTCCACACATCTCCCCGAGGCTCGTGCGCTTAAACTGAGCTGCGGCGTTTCCTCTGGTCATAATCAAACTGTCTTGTCTTGCACAGATGGACCGTGACTGCTCCGTCTGCTCAGAGCCGGGCGAGAAAAAAGAAAAATTGACATGGCTCGTCAAAATATGCACAAAAAACAGACCTACGCATCTAAAGTGAGACGTCTGATGAACAACTTTGCTGCTAGAATTTTCCACAAAACAGTGAATTGCCCATAGCGATCTACTTTACTTTATTATTGAATCCCCCATGCACATCCGAGGGGCCCCAGCCTGAGCCCCGGTCTGCCTCATGATTTTTCCGGCCCTGCTCCTTCGGGGATGCTCTAAAACTTGCCAAGAAGTGTGAACTTTACTCGTGAAGTTTTTTAAGCCCGCTGCCTTAAAACCAGGCTCAACACAAATCCAGAACCCACATAGATTTTCTTTAAAGTGAAGAAGTGTTTCAATGTTACTTGAAAATCAAAGTTCATTTTAATACTTCTCAGTGAAAAGGTTTGCATTTGTGAAAAGGGCTGAAACAACTACTCGATTAATCCAGTGTTTCTCAACCAGTGGTACGGGGACCCCGGGGGGTACGCGAGGACTTTGCAGGGGGTACTCGGAAATATGTCAGATCTAAAAGGAGAGTGAAACTGAACAGTGTTTCAATATTATATTAAAGAAAGTGTCTTTACAATAATAATTTGCAGTAAAATATTGTACACAAAGTCATTTTTCATTCACTCCACACTCGATCGCAGTAAGTTACTATTGTAGCCACAGCCGCCCTGGGACAGGCTGACCATTTACCACGTGGCTATAATGTGTTGTTTATATCCTGATCTCTTTTTATGTCAGTGCCCTCTGCTGGACACGTGTGGAACTCTTTTTTTAATTTAAGCTGCCCCCTAGTGGATGGAGTGAGCAAACTGTTTTTTGTTTTTTTTTAAATCCACAACTCTGCTCAGGAATGGGCTCGAGACTTCCTTTTTTTTTTACATGCTCAGGAATTCATGCTCCTGAAAGGGCCACACTAAATCAGACCTTGACCTTGACACATGTGGTATTGGGGTACACAAGACAAAACATTTGGGAACCACTAGATTGATTGACTAATGAATTATGGAAATAGTTCACAATAGGGCATTTACGACAACTGATTTGTACAGGGCGACTAAATAGACGAAGTTGAGTCATGTGGTGATGTCATCATATTAACAGTGGAGAAATAACATTGAGTACATTAAGTCCATGTCCAAAACCATCATGTTATAATGCAGGCTCACATGTAAGAAGGTTTTGCATCTTATTTTCTGAGTTAATGCGCAATATTGTGGTTTATTACCATTTCCAAGGCTTTAACTTCATTTTTAGCCAATGCTCAGTGTTACCTGCGTCTCCAGAAACATGGCAGATCCACATCCTCTCTCTTCTCTCCTCTCCCCCTCTGTTTGTCTTGCTCTCCTCCTGGCCTCATTTGCTTCCTCTGTTCTGTTAGGATCATTATCATTGTAAATCCAAGGTCTGAAGTAAACAAGCGTTTGGTCCCGGAGTGTTAGATCATAGCTGATTACATGTGAATGAGTCCGTGTGAGAAAACAGTTACCGTAAATGCTCTAATATAGGCCCGGGCCTTTATTTACTCAAGGGCATCTAGGACCAGGCCTTTATTGGAACCAGGCCACAATTAGAGACAGGCCTTTATTTGTATTTGAGCAAAGCGGACGACCAGGAAAACGAAGAAAAAATTAACATTTCAAACCCTCTCCCAGCGGCTGGAACATTGACGCCTTTTATTTTGTCGGGACAACAGGAAGTGTTTCGTTGCTGTTAGCGGAGCTTTGACATCAGTGTCACTGCAGGTTTCTGTTTCGTTTTTACCGTGGACCGGATTATTTGTTGTTATCTTGTGTAAAAGGCGAGTTTAGACGGAGCGTTTGTGTTCGTGATCGATCATGAGACTGACCCGAGAGAAGACGAGATGCTCGCGCTGATCGGAGGAGTTATTTTGAGGCGTGGGACTGACCTGCACACGGAGCAGCTGGACGTGCTTTGAAGACGCAATGGTGACTTTATTAAAACCCTGGAGGGTCACACAACATTTGTTGTTTGCCCTGTTTCCAAATATAGTCACAGGAGGTTTGAAAAGTGGCTAAATCTGTGTCAAAGTTAAGCTCGGATCAGCTCCTCCGCAGCGCCCCCCTCGGCCCGGGTTCCCGTTTGTTACTTCCTGCACGTGAGTTTTCATTTACACGAGTATGAGACAAATTCCTAACATGGGGAATATTTCTACCACTAGTTTCTATTAATAGCCCCAGCCTGTTTAAGAGACCAGCTTTAATTTACCTCCGCCAGCCACGAACCCGGCCTCTGTTAGAGACCCGGCCGCTAATGGAATACAGGCCAGTATTAGAGAATTTACGGTAAAAGCCGTGCAGTGAGATGGAGAGACAGTCCAGGATTCAGCTCGCTCGTATCGGCTGAATATGTCCCGAAGAGGCACGTGCAAAGTCTATGTAGAGCCAACCGGCAAAAACAACACAATTTATTGTCCCACTGAAACACGGTAAAGGGGCTTCACCTTGACATTAATGTTAAGGAGAGATTAACACACGACTAGTCCACTACTCGTTTTTCGGTGTACAAAAAGATGAAAAATTACATGAAAATTGAGTTCCACTTTTATTGTTGCCAGAAATAAACTTCCTCAATCCCACGTCCTTGTCCGCCCGCTAAAGTCCCAGGCTGCATCCGAAATCATCAAATTATAGCCTCTATGTCCTAACCCTAGCCCCTGATCCTTAACCTTTCATGGGGTCAACTGTTAGATCTCTATGCAGTTAGCGAACTTTTGCTTCAGCAGCATTTGCCCAATTTGACCGTCCTTACCCAGGGGAAGGGGAAGTGACATCACCAACGGCTGCTGTTCTTCTTCTTCAAGGTTATTGGCAGACTGCAGGCAAACCTTGGCAGCACGGTGGCTTCTGGGATGGCACATAGCTCCTAATCACCGGTTAGCATCAGAGGTCTTTATGCTAAAATGGCTATGATAGTTAGCATCGAGGCTCCCTTTCCTAACTCCTTCCTAACTGACAGCCCAATTCGGAGGCTTCTTATCATGGCGGACGCTGACGCACATCTGGTAGCTTTCAAATGAGGATGCATGTTCCCAGAGACCTTTGAGCAAACCAAGTTCAGTTGAAGACACTTTTTTAGAACTACAATTACTACAATCATCCACGAGCTAGAAACGAGTCGAAGCAGCTTACGGCTTATTCTCAACTCCCTCCTCTTTCAAAAAAGGGGAGAAAATGACTTGCACCGCTTTAGTAAAGGGCTGCTGAGTAATCCCCATTCCGATCAGATCCGCTGGGGGTTTTGCCGTAACGTTTGTTTACAAGAGAAGTTAACGAACACGATTCACCGCAGACTTTTAAATGGACTGTGATAAGACTTGCAACTTTTTTTTTTTTTTTCCTGTTTGGCTGCTCATTTTAATTTGCTTCTGTTGGACTCGGCGTTCTCGTTTAACATAAGGCTCTGGTAAATACGCCGCGGTTCATCTTCAATTAAAAAGCGCGGGGGGAAGTGCCTGCTCGAGATAATGTGAACGGGGCCAATTATGAACAAAGTGCCGCTGACCTGTCTGCAAAAAAAAAAGATAAACTAAAAGAGGGATTATATAGTTTGAGGGCTCATTAAAAGGCCAGCGCAAAAGTCAACATGGTTGTCTTTTCATTTTTAGCTTTATTTTGAACCATTGTGAAAGGGAAACCCATTTAATAGACTGGGATTGAGCTGAAATGACTTAGAAAGGCGACAATGGGAAACTGGGAAATGTGACCCCGGGAGAGTGAACCGGGATGAGGGGGCTTTTCTGCTTTCACACACCTATTGGACAATAATAAGTGATCGATCAATTGCCTTTAAAGTGCTTGAATAAAGACAATTTGTGCTGATTTGGAGTGGGTTTGGACTGTCTTGAAATACGATTGCCAATGGTCTTCGCTTCCAATTGGAGAAATTAACTTAAGATGAGACAAAACCAGTTGGAATAGGAGTCAAAGGTTGTCCCATTGGCAGTAATACTCCAGCACAAATCCCAATAGTTCAAGCACTTCAATTTTTCAGTCTCATCACTCGAATATGTGGCCTTACAAAATAAGAGAAGCAGAATCTGGGCGCGTCTTTTTCACAATCATGCCGTTAATGGAAGCTCACAGGAAGTAGACTGAAGCAAGAAGCTTATAAGTGCCTCCCCCTTGGTCATGTAAATTACATTTGCATTTCCTGATGTTACAGTTAGACACTACTTTTACATTTACATCAGATAAACAATCCTTCCTGAGCATTCTGTGTCGGTTTCGAAACACAACTATATATATATATACCTGTACGTGTTTGTGAGTGAGGGGAGGACTCCTCGCCCACAGATCCATGTCTCGCCTACACTAAGTTACTGTTGTTTAGTTTGAGTAGTTTTAGCAAAGAGCAACAGCAGCAGATAAATGTGTTACAACAAGCAGACTTCGTGGTACCCAATTGAAGTCTTTCAATTAGAAATTTGAATTCCTTACAATAAATCAGCAATAAATAAATCAAACATTCATTGTAATGACTTTTACATTTTCTGTATATTCCCTTTTAAATGTTTTGATATCATCACACTCCTTGATTTCCACAGGCAACTTATTCCATAATCTTAGTCCAGATACCGAGACAGAAAAGCTTCTTCTTGCTGTCTGTATAGACACAGACTTGAAGGACATTTTATTTTTTAGTTTATAAACTCCTTCATTTTCAATAAAAAGCTTTTGCATATTTCCTGGTAGCAATTTATTGCTGGCCTTAAACACCACTTGTGATGTTTGAGAGGAAACTAAAATCTTGACTTAAACAATGGGTTGGTATGATCTAAATATCTTGCTTTATGTACATGGCGTATCGCTCTCTTTTGAAGTATGACTAATGACTGCAGATTGGTTTTATAATTATTTCCTCATACTTCTGTGCAGTTTGTGAGATATGGCAAAACCAGTGAACAGTAAAGAATATATAACGATCTAAAACCTGTTTTGCTCTACAAAGGGCACTTTTTGACACTTTTTTTTGTACTTCTTTAACTTCTTCTTCATCTTTTTAAATCGGAAATTACAGTTAAACCACAACTTTACCAATACCAGCAACTATATATTCCACATCCAAGCTGACCAGGCTTTATCCTCACATAGATCCAACGTGTGACCGATGTAAAATGGCAGCGGGCGCTTTAAAGAGGGGGTATTATGCTTTTTTCAATCACATCTATATCACACTACAATGATGAGCAAACCTTCTGTTGGTCTGTAAATGCAGTAAATTAGAATAACTGCCTTGTGTAAAATTGCTCTCTCAAAATGGCTGTAGTGAATGTCTTGAAATAGGCCTCTGTCTCTTTAAGAACCTCTGACCCTTTCCGACACGCCCCCTCCACACGCTGTCTGTGGCATCAGTGGGGAGGGGGTTCTGCTGAGGAGCAGTGGTTGGTTACTCGGCTGGTGACGAAAGCTCGGAGGCGTCTCCAGGAGGTGGGGGCGTTCCTAGGAGGACTCAGGCAAACCTATCCCTAAAATGGCCGCCATCAGAGTTTTTACAGATTACTCAAAAGTACGTGAATGTGCCAAGGCAACACTTCAGGCATGTTTTTAATGAGGAAATGACATAATAACATGATGTAAACCTTGAAAAAGTCGATTTTGCATAATACCCCCCTTTAACACATATGTAATATTGGGAGGTCATACATGAAGCACTTTCTTGTGTTTTAGGAATTACCTTAACTTTGAATCCGTCACTGTTTATTACTAGGACTACCTTCTGGGGTCAGAAACTTCTTGCCTTCTCAACATTGTTGGCACAGCGTCCGATCCTTTTCAAATGCAAGGACGCTGCCCCACTCGCAGTATCGCATTGGATTGAAGATGTTCTGTTTATCTTCAAGTGGAAACAATTTGTTTTGTGATGAAGGGCTTTAAAATAAGTTCCATCAGGTGTGGAGGCCGTTTCTGACTTTCCAACCATCAACAACGGTACAAGAGTCATTATCTGTGCGGTATTCTGGACTATCTTTCCCGTGAATGACAGTGGGGAAGTTCGTTTTAAGTGGGTGGGTTTTTATATTATGTGTGTTTTATTGTTAAAATTCAATAAATATGTTAAACACGAACTGTATATTACACCAATAAATTACAAACTATTGCTATATTCAACACTATTAAGACTTTTTTACACATTTTATTTTATTTTATTATAGCACAGAAGGCCTTGCTGCCCCTCCCGGCCCACCACTAGATTTAGCGCATTCTGTGATATTCTTCATTTCTATTTTCATTTGCGCCTCAACTGTGCTTTCAACCGCGCCATGAGGCATAACTCTAAAATATCCTCCTCGTCTTTGATCTGGTTGCAAAGGAGCGGAGAGGTTTGGGCTTCCCTCTCCCCAGACTCTTCCCTCAGAAGTCGACTGTGTTACGACGGGGTTTGTTCCATTATAGATGAGAGAGGAGATGGGCGATGGGGGGGGGGGAGACAGAGAGAGTGGCATTTGAGGCGGAAGACATGATTGTTTTTGTGCTGTTCGTATTGTGTAAGTGATTGACATTTAGATTATTGCAAACCTCCTGAACCACTTTCCTCTGGCACAGTGTTTTTTATTTACCACCCGAGTGATAGCGAGGAGCGCAGGCCCGGGCGGACAGAGCGGAGCTGCATTCGCACGTCCGCACTATTCACTTCTACAGTCGTCACAACGTTTTATAGTGTTGTTTGAATGACTTTCTACGTTCGCATAGGCTGTACCATTCGAGAGGTCTCAAGCAGTTGTGGCAACGTTGCATAAACTGCATAATAAATTGCATAAAATTTCACACAACCTGTGAGACATTTCTGTGACATCCCTGCAATGTCTCCAAGAAGGGTCAGAGACTTGAAAAAGTCTGAAATCAAACCTGTTAGTTTTCACCAAGACAACCTGGGGCCTTATCTCCAGGGGACGGTGCAGAGACATCTGCGTGACCAGCGGCAGCTCAAGTCTCCAACCAGTCTCCAGGGCCTGTCAATGACCACACGGAGACTGCATGGAGTCTTGAAAAAGTCTCTGTGCAGTCTCCGTTTGTTTTCACTGAGACTGCCTGGAGACTTTCTTCTTGTCTTCAGGGGACGTCTCGAAGACATCTCCGTGACCAGCGGCAACTTGAGTCTCCAATTAGTCTCCAACCAGTGAGATAGATCCTTATAGACACACAATGCATCGCGAGAGTTGGAAAACAGCTGACAGCGATATGTCTTTAAATAACTGAATGAGAACAGAAATCTTCAGAAACGCAATTCAGTAGAAGTGAAGTGTTGTAGCTAGCGCTAGCTAGCGTTAGCATTAGAACGATGTTAGCACTCTCCTTTAATTATGGATTTATGGGCTGTTGAACCACTTTGCTCCTCCCCATGTCTTTGTATCTTTATTAAGTATAAAATGTTCAGAATTTGTTGCGTTTGTTGAAGTATTTTTTGAGTAAATAGAGAAAGTTTAGATTTTCCCTTGTTTTCCCCCTTAACTGTTTTCGACTTTTATTTTATTTTGAAGGTTTTTTCAGAAGGATCTTAATATCTAGGTTCTGCCTGAAGGTCTGTTTCACTTATAAAAGCTTATTCCAAAACTAAACAAGTAAAATAAATAGCAAAAGTTTCAAACATATCTTATTGAATCTATATCTCTTTAATATCTCGTTCAACTCTTTAACACTTGCCGCTGGTCTTTATCTTGATCTGTTAATAAACCAGTCATAGAAATCGAAAGAAATGGCGTACACATGTAGCTCGCCTGTTCAAGAGTTCTGCAGCGGAGGCTGTGGGTGAGACTCCTGATTTCATCTCCTCACAAACTATCCGGCTGCCTCTGGACTTACTCTTCTGAATGATTCACCCGGCTCGACTGTGGGCTTGTCTCTCTCTCCTTTTTCCCGAATCCCCGGTTGTCGACGGCGATGAAGCTGTATGCATCACAAAATTTCAATTAGGCCCGCTCCCTGCGTCTTGTTTCGGAGATTAGCCTAACTCGAGGCGATGTGCTTTGGAAGGAGACGTCTTCCGCATGGCTGACCTCTAAACCTGTGCAGTGGGCGGAGAAGGCCGTAACACGATCAGGGAGCATCCCACATTACCCACAATCCTTCACTTACAGAGGCTCGTGTCACAGTAATTACAATTGGAGAAGGATAGTGGGTTAGCCATCTTTCTTCTGGAGCTGTGCGTCATAAGCACTCTTCCAGACTTCAAAGCTAGGGCGGCTGTAGCAGTAGCACTCTCGCCTCACAGTGAGAAATTAAAAGTGTTTCCAGCTGCTGTCAACCCATCAATCACATTTACGTAGGTGATGTAGTTGGAAATCGTTGAAGGTACTTTAGATAAAAAGCAGCGTCCTCTGAGCTAAATGCTAAATCATATTAAGTATTTGCTTTTTGTTGGGTCTGAAACACATCCAACGGCCACTAAATATCATAATATGTCAAATGTATAGATACAGACGGCATCTCGTCATAGAAGGGGGCGTGGCTTCGCCGAGGGGGAAAATAGAATCTTTAGAGAAACACAATTTTTCTCTCTTTTTTGCCATTTTCTGGTGGAATATCAACTTATTTATCACACAAATAAAGTCCAGTGTAAATCGGGCCCATATGGATACTTTCTCACAACAGATTGTTCAGTAGAAGTGAAAAAGCGGCAGTTGTAGCTAGCGCGTGCTAACCGTTAGCATTAGCCCGATGCTAAAAGTTAGCATTCTCCGTTATTTATGTATTTATGGGCTGTTGAACCACTTTGATCCTCCCCATGTCTTTGTGTCATTATTTAGTAGAAACTATGTTCATATTTCAGCATTTGTTAGAGTAGTTTTTGAATAATTAGAGAAAATATACATTTTTTCAAAATTGTTTTCCCCCTTAACTGTTTTTAAAAATGACCATATATGGGCGATTCCAGAGATGCCGTCTGTATCTATACAACCTTAGAAAAAGGCCTTGGAATGCCGCTCCAAGTGGTCATTACAACATGTAAACTCAGATGACCAATCCAAGTTCAGATTCCAGATGAAGACAGCAATGGTGGCCCCCAGTGGAAAAGTGTAGCCAACGATAAAACTTTAACAAAACCACTGCACCAGTGATGTGAAGTGAAGCCTTTAATATAACATATAAGTAAGTGCTTTATTTGTCATTGTATTGTACAACGAAATTGCGTTGAAGTGTTGGGTTGGCTAACTGTTGTAGCATTAGCTGTTTTGTTTACATACGGATTTATTCAGCTGGAATGCTAGTCGTAATTTTCAAGTGGGAAACATTCCACCTGGAACAAACCCTTTGTATGGGGATAGCGCAGGAAGTCATTGGCTAACAAATGGCTACAACAAGTAAAACTACGGCATATTGTTTTGGTCTGAGCGCTGTCGTCTCGGACATGATTCCAGCTTCGAGAAAGTTTTGTTTTGGTTGTAAGCCACAGAGTGCGCCTGCGCGGCAACTTCAGCAGATGAGACAGTGTCTCATAAGGCTCACTTTGCCGACACCGTGGGCGCGCTAAAATATTTTTTCAAAAACAAGACGGTAATTATTAGCGTTAACATTTTTACCAGGGTTTACCGCTACACCGGTAACCGTGACATCCCTGGTCCAAACCTTTGATAACATTTATGCTGTACATTATAAACTGCAATAATGATAAGTATTTTGTCGTTCTGTTTTGTAGTCTAACCCAAGTATATATTTTTCTGTTTCCTGTTCACATGTAGTGTCTGGCCTTAATTGCACATTAGGCTAATTGCCGTAGCTTTGTAAATCAAAACGATGCCATCCACAGACAGCAAGAGGAATGAATTGCTTTTCTCTCTGGTCCAAATGGTATTGTGGGTAATTATTCTCCGAGAGGCTGCCGGTGTAACGCTGTCTACAAACCTCCCGGTCCTAATCTGTTTTGGAGGAAAGTCAAAGCATATTTGTCCACCAAAGTTTAGGTGGATTTGCAGGGTTTGGGAGTGCCCGGCGGGGGATCTTTTTACTAATTATTTGATGATATTGCACAAAAATGTCAGATCTCCCCGCCCCCGCTCTGTCAGTGTACTCAAAAGTGTAGAGGGATTGGGAGATTAAGTTAACAGATGGAGGAGAGAGAATGATCGATGAGAGAAGTGGAAGGAGGGCTTATCAGTATGGGAGCACTTTGCCAAAACACAGGAAAACTGCAGTTCCCTCAAAGTGACATGCACACTTATCAACATTTTGCATGATGAATGTGCATACTAGAAGCAAATGTCCAACAAAGAGTTTATACAACTGATGGACGTTGGTTGCCTATGAATGTATGTTTTGACTGGTGCAAGCTTTTTTTTGGCCACATTCATTCACTGTATCTTGTTTGAATAAGTTAGTTGTTTTTACCTGAAATATGATGAATATGTTCATTTAGGCGACACATTACCAAGTTCTCTGTTGGACAAACACAACCAACAGTATATCAGAGTTTTCTGTTGTTTAAAAAAAACTGCCCCCTCTACAGTCTCTTCTACAGTCCCCTCTACAGTCTCTTCTACAGTCTCATCTACAGTCTCCTCTACAGTCGCTTCTACAGTCTCCTCTACAGTCTCTTCTACAGTCCCCTCTACAGTCTCTTCTACAGTCTCTTCTACAGTCCCCTCTACAGTCCGCTCTACAGTCTCTTCTACAGTCTCTTCTAGAGTCTCTTCTACAGTCCTCTCTACAGTCTTCTCTACAGTCTCCTCTACAGTCTCCTCTACAGTCTCCTCTACAGTCTCTTCTACAGTCTCTTCTACAGTCCCCTCTACAGTCTCTTCTACAGTCTCTTCTACAGTCTCCTCTACAGTCTCTTCTACAGTCTCCTCTACAGTCTCTTCTACAGACCCCTCTACAGTCTCTTCTACAGTCTCCTCTACAGTTCCTCCACAGTCCCATCTACAGTCTCCTCTACAGTCTCTTCTACAGTCCCATCTACAGTCTTCTCTACAGTCTCTTCTACAGTCCCCTTTACAGTCTCCTCTACAGTCTCTTCTACAGTCCCCTTTACAGTCTCCTCTACAGTCTCTTCTACAGTCCCCTTTACAGTCTCCTCTACAGTCTCTTCTACAGTCCCATCTACAGTCTCCTCTACAGTCTCTTCTACAGTCCCCTTTACAGTCTCCTCTACAGTCTCTTCTACAGTCTCTTCTACAGTCCTCTCTACAGTCTCTTCTACAGTCTCCTCTACAGTCCCATCTACAGTCTCCTCTACAGTCTCTTCTACAGACCCCTCTACAGTCTCTTCTACAGTCTCCTCTACAGTTCCTACACAGTCCCATCTACAGTCTCCTCTACAGTCTCTTCTACAGTCCCATCTACAGTCTTCTCTACAGTCTCTTCTACAGTCCCCTTTACAGTCTCCTCTACAGTCTCTTCTACAGTCCCCTTTACAGTCTCCTCTACAGTCTCTTCTACAGTCTCCTCTACAGTCTCTTCTACAGTCTCCTCTACAGTCTCTTCTACAGACCCCTCTACAGTCTCTTCTACAGTCTCCTCTACAGTTCCTCCACAGTCCCATCTACAGTCTCCTCTACAGTCTCTTCTACAGTCCCATCTACAGTCTTCTCTACAGTCTCTTCTACAGTCCCCTTTACAGTCTCCTCTACAGTCTCTTCTACAGTCCCCTTTACAGTCTCCTCTACAGTCTCTTCTACAGTCCTCTCTACAGTCTCTTCTACAGTCCCCTTTACAGTCTCCTCTACAGTCTCCTCTACAGTCCTCTCTACAGTCTCTTCTACAGTCTCCTCTACAGTTCCTCCACAGTCCCATCTACAGTCTCCTCTACAGTCTCTTCTACAGTCCCCTCTACAGTCTCTTCTACAGTCCTCTCTACAGTCTCTTCTACAGTCTCCTCCACAGTCCCATCTACAGTCTCCTCTACAGTCTCTTCTACAGTCCCCTCTACTATCTCCTCTACAGTCTCTTCTACAGTATCTTCTAGAGTCTCTTCTACAGTCTCTTCTACAGTCTCCTCTACAGTCTTCTCTACAGTCTCCTCTACAGTCTCTTCTACAGTCCCATCTACAGTCCCATCTACAGTCTCTTCTACAGTCTCCTCTACAGTCTCTTCTACAGTCCCATCTACAGTCTTCTCTACAGTCTCTTCTACAGTCCCCTTTACAGTCTCCTCTACAGTCTCTTCTACAGTCCCCTTTACAGTCTCCTCTACAGTCTCTTCTACAGTCTCTTCTACAGTCCTCTCTACAGTCTCTTCTACAGTCTCCTCTACAGTCTCTTCTACAGTCTCCTCTACAGTCTCTTCTACAGACCCCTCTACAGTCTCTTCTACAGTCTCCTCTACAGTTCCTCCACAGTCCCATCTACAGTCTCCTCTACAGTCTCTTCTACAGTCCCATCTACAGTCTTCTCTACAGTCTCTTCTACAGTCCCCTTTACAGTCTCCTCTACAGTCTCTTCTACAGTCCCCTTTACAGTCTCCTCTACAGTCTCTTCTACAGTCTCTTCTACAGTCCTCTCTACAGTCTCTTCTACAGTCCCCTTTACAGTCTCCTCTACAGTCTCCTCTACAGTCCTCTCTACAGTCTCTTCTACAGTCTCCTCTACAGTTCCTCCACAGTCCCATCTACAGTCTCCTCTACAGTCTCTTCTACAGTCCCCTCTACAGTCTCCTCTACAGTCTCTTCTACAGTCCTCTCTACAGTCTCTTCTACAGTCTCCTCCACAGTCCCATCTACAGTCTCCTCTACAGTCTCTTCTACAGTCCCCTCTACTATCTCCTCTACAGTCTCTTCTACAGTATCTTCTAGAGTCTCTTCTACAGTCTCTTCTACAGTCTCTTCTACAGTCTCCTCTACAGTCTTCTCTACAGTCTCCTCTACAGTCTCTTCTACAGTCTCTTCTACAGTCCTCTCTACAGTCTCTTCTACAGTCTCCTTTACAGTCCCATCTACAGTCTCCTCTACAGTCCCCTCTACAGTCTCCTCTACAGTCTCTTCTATAGTATCTTCTAGAGTCTCTTCTACAGTCTCTTCTACAGTCCTCTCTACAGTCTCCTCTACAGTCTCTTCTACAGTCTCCTCTACAGTCCGCTCTACAGTCTCCTCTACAGTCCTCTCTACAGTCTCCCCTACAGTCTCTTCTACTGTCTCCTCTACAGTCTCCTCTACAGTCTCTTCTACAGTCTCCTCTGCAGTCTCTTCTACAGTCTCCTCTACAGTTTCCTCTACAGTCCTCTCTACAGTCTCTTCTACAGTCTCCTCTACAGTTTCCTATACAGTCCTCTCTACAGTCTCCTCTACAGTCCTCACTACAGTCCCATCTACAGTCCTCTCTACAGTCTCCCCTACAGTCTCTTCTACTGTCTCCTCTACAGTCTCCTCTACAGTCCTCACTACAGTCCTATCTTCGTTCTCATCTACAGTCTTGTCTACAGTCTCTTCTAGAGTCTCTTCTACAGTCCTCACTACAGTCCCATCTACAGTCTCCTCTACAGTCTCCTCCACAGTCTCCTCTACAGTCCTCACTACAGTCCCATCTACATTCTCCTCTACTGTCTCCTCTACAGTCCTCACTACAGTCCCATCTACATTCTCGTCTACAGTCTCCTCTACAATCCCCTCTACAGTCCGGTGGAGTGGGTGAGCAGGATTGTCCATGATGGAGAGCAGTTTGTCCAGATTCTACCATCTCAGTCCATACAAGGCTGCAAACCACTCATGTGTGCAGCCTCGGTTTGATCGTGCCCAATTTTTCAAATGGGCTTTTACAGAATTGTACGCCAAACACTCATGGTAGACTATTCCACAGGTTCCCAACTCGGAAAGACAGGACCCTCGTCTCTGCTGATCGCTTGCGTGGCGCTTTGTGAGTTATCTCTACATTCGATAAATTCTTTTGGTGGTGGAGTGGAAAACCTTCAATGTCAAACTGGCTGTTTTTAGATTGATGATGTTTTGTAAATCGTATTATCTATGTTTTTATTGCTTTTTTCTTTTTCAAAATATGGCAATGGTGATGGTATAGTGGTGTGTTTATTCCCTCTTTTTTTTTTAAGACTTTCTATGGTTTTAAGAGTTGTGGGGCAAACAAGTGACCAAGTAGTCAAACAATAATTAATAATCAGAAATAATCATTCCTAGAGGTACATCTGACATTTAATTATTGAATTATTACTGATATGATAGACATTTTGAGTGTTGAATTTGACTACTTGTACCACTCTTATAGGTCTTTTGAATGATAGAATTGGATCTAAAAGTAAGCTATTTGAGACTAGGTCAAGCTCTACTAAAACATTTCACTTGGGTGGTTCAAGCTGATGACCCTAATGAGGAGCGTCTTGGCCTGCTGACCTGTGACCAGAGAAGTTGAGCCAGTTATGCACAGACAGTAGAGCAGCTGTGAAGTTAGCAGCAGCTTGTTGGGTGTTCTTTTTTTTCCCTTTTTTTTAATTGAGTGTAGATCGTCATCTGCATAATCTGTGAGAAGACTTTTAGACATGAGTTAGGTTGGTAGATAGAGGGTGAGAATATAACCGGCCCAAGTAAAGACCCCTGTGGGACACCAACTTCATTCTTAACAGGGACATTTGACACTGTCTACAATGACATAATGTTTCCCTTGGGACAAATAAGATATAAACTATAAAGCACTTGGGAGTTGTTAAAGTGAGTCAGTGGATAAAAATGCCTGATGCTTTACGGTGTCAAAGGCTTTCTTCGAGTCTTAAAAGACACCCCCGACACAGGGACTCTTAAAAAGCAAGTCTTTATCGGTTTTCTGTTGGCAAACACCACACCGTCGGTGGATTTATGGGTCTGAGCGCTACCGCCTTCTTGCACTGAGGGTGTCTCAGTCGACTACTGAAAGAGCTGTTTAGCTCCTCTACAGTGGGAGGTGTTGTCCATGATGGAGGTGAGCTTGGCTAACACCCTCCTGTCCCTCGCCTCCTCCACAGAGCCCAAGGGGCAGCCCAGGACGGAGCTGGCCCTCCTGACCAGCTTGTTCAGTCTGTTCTTGTCCCGCTCTGTGCTGCCCGGGGCCCAGCACACGGCAGCGTAGTGGAGAGCAGAGGCTACCACAGAGTCATAAAAAGTCCTGAGCCTGAGGCCTGCTCACTCTGAAGGACCTCAGTCTCCTCAGAAGGTGGAGGCGACTTTGGCCCTTCTTGGTCCCCCGTTGGTGTTGTGGGACCAGTCCAGTTTATTGTTGAGGTGAACACCCAGGTACTTGAAATTTCCTCCTGAAGACGACTTCCTCCTGAAGTCAATCACCATCTCCTTCATCCTACTGGTGTTCCAGCACAGGTGGTTCTGTAGATGGTGAAGAGAAACGGCGAGAGGACGGTGCCCTGAGGGGCCCCGGAGCTGTACGTACTGTGGTCGGTCCATGAGGTAGTCGATGGTCCAAGAACCAGGCTCACACAGGAGGTCTTCCACAAGGCAGGGACCTTCTCTAGGCTGAGGCTCAGGTTGTAGATGTGGCTAAGGACCTCAGAGAGTTAATCTGCACAGGTCCTCAGCAGCTTGGGACTGAGCTGAGCTTTTGAGCTGTGTTTAGGGTCATTAACTGAAGCCATTTGCTTTTTAACTTCAGCTTTTTCTCAGATCGTGATACATTTTCCTACAGAGATTGTTGGAATTGAATTAAATCAATTCTTTGTTCTACCCATAAAAACAGTCTCCTCACCGAAAATATTATCAAAGATCTGTGGATGGACCTCCAAACAACAGTGCATGCAAAACAGCTCGGAAATGTCTTAGTCCTGGAAGATTTTTGACGGGAAGAAAAGGCAAAAATTCCTACTAGCATTCGAACTAGCATTGAAAATACTCTTGTCAGCCTAGAAAAGTGTTTAAAGCTTTAATGGTTGGCATATTGAGGCTACGAGGCAATAACTCTGCAGGGGCCCAACAGAAGTTGAACATGTCAGTTTTAGCACTCGATGTTAAAATCTGTTGGGTCAATAGAACCCTGAAGGAGATGAGGGACAGGACATGCACGAGGATCACTCTATTCTTTCAAGAGATCGGCATAGAGGCCAGATTGCATCAAGGGCTTTTCAATTTTTGATCCTGCAGACAGACAGACCACGATCACTGAATGAAGACGTTAGATTTGACAACAGATTGTTACGTTTATTATTCAACCATGGCAAGTGGCATCTTTCCTTACACTTTGAACCGGATTGTAACCCAGTCTGGTGATGACAATCCAGTGGCTACGACCTGTTATTTGTGTTCAGAGGGACAGGAAAGTAACCCTGTGAGCGAAGCCCTATGTTGTTGGTCAATCGGTGGTGAAAAATCCGAGTTTCGAGTAAAGTTTCTAATAAACCCATCACACGGGTTTGAACTGAGCCTGGAACTTGAGCGGAGAGTGCTTGAGGGAGCGATGGGTGAGAGGTGCTGCAGGAAACAGTCAGGGAGAATATAAAGGAGCTGATGCATTAAACAGAGGCTGATGCAACAGTCGAGGGAAAGTGCGTCAATGGGGAATGCATAGGCTTTCTCCAGTATAGGTCTGTGAGTTTCTTTGGAGTTTGTTTTGGGCTCTATTTGTTTTGTTTTTTATCACTAATCATGGTCAGACGTCGCTGGTGTGAAACAGCGACCGTCCCGCAAACATTTCCACACAAAGCCCAGTCTTAATGTGCAAGAATTTGTGTGGAATAAAAAGTTATTTTAAGTAGTCATCTGTTTTAAAGATGCTTCACCTCTTTTCTAAAGGGCTTCCTCACTTCAAACGTGTTCATTTGTCCATCCTGTGGGGAAAAAGCTTGAAGGCGAATTTAAATATTCACAAAAATATTGTTTTTATTTAAGGGTCATATTATTTTTTTATCATTCAAAAAAAGAAATCGAGAGAACAAGAAGTAATCGAAACAAAACAAAAATCACCCTAATATCTACCCCCTTTCTCTCTCTTCATATTATATTATTTCCTTCATAGTCCTTTCAAGGGAGGCATGGGCAAACCAAAGCCCGGGGGCCAGATGCGACCCACCTCGCCCTTCAATCCGGCCCTCAAAACATGATCAAGCCCAATATATATTGCCTAATAAGGGAGAAAACACTAATATTTTCATTGACATCAAGAAAGATAATGTGCAAATGTTACTATGCTGTTGCTCTTTTAATGTGTTTAGGCAATTACAATCTATTTTATAATTATAATAGTTTGAAACAACCAAATTCACAACTGATCTGGTCCTTTTGGAAAGTTCAAAAACCCACACGTTGAACAATTAACAAGTAACACACTGCAACAGATATGGCCTATCAAATAAATGAAAATAATTAATTTAGTTCTTATTTTACAGCGTTGGCCATCAAAAAAAGAAACAAACATGACAAAAAGAATATTTAAGTCAGTCATTCAAGTCCAGTAATTATCAAAAAAAGAAACTATTGTGCATAATGTATTGTCTCCACACTTCAGATATAATTCTTATGACATAGGTTTATCCTAATTAAAGAGGGGGTATTATGCTTTTTTCAGCCACATAGCACCAGTCTCTAGCACACTACAATGATGACGAAACCTTCTGTTGGTCTGTCAATGCAGTAAATTAGAATAACTGCCTTGTATAAAATTGCTCTTTCAAAATGGCGTTAGCAAATGACTTGAAATAGGCCCCTGTCTCTTTAAAAACCTCTGACCCTTTGCGACACGCCCCCTCCACACGCTGTCTGTGGCATCACAACAACACTGCGCTCGTTGTCTCAACAGTATTGAAACTACGATCGGTGCATTTTAATTTTTATTGTTGGAAAGGAGCTACTGTTTATCACTTTGTGAACAATGGCCACACAGGATATTATTTGGAGACGAACCTTCCACACCGGACGCTTGGAAGGGGCTCTTGCCTGAAAAATAACTGCTGTTTGGAGGCTATCTCTTTGCATCTGCCATGCCCTATGGATCTCTAACTATACCCCCATGGACGACACCAGGATCTGCAGGAGCCCATACGATTCAAAGACGGACATTATCTGTGCAGGTGGACAGTGGTTTTTCGAGGTTACCCGTTAGCTTGGTATAATCGACTACAGCTCATTGTTGATGAAAAGTCTGTAATAAACCACAAATGTGTAAAGCCAGGCTCATTGTGTGATCATCGTAACGGCTGCTTCGAGTAGTTGCTGCTTTATTGACGTTATTTGTGCATAATATGCTGCCTGTTTTCAATGAATGTTGTGAAGGTGAAGGTTGTTAGCTTGTCGCGGCTAATAGTGCCTTAGCTCCGGGAGAAAACCACTCGGCTACGACTCACTGTAGATGAAATGTGAGCAATAAACTACACACTCAACAAGCCAGGCTCCGTGTGTCATCATCATAAAGGCTGCTTCAAGCAGTTGCCTGTTTTAGTGACGTTTTCAATGCATAATATGCTGCTTGTATTCAGTGAATTTTCCCGTTAGCTTATCGCGGCTAGCTTGTTAGCTCCGGGAGAAAACCACTCGGCTACGACTCACTGTAGATGAAATGTGAGCAATAAACTACGAAATCAACAAGCCCGGCTCAGTGTGTGATCATCATAAAGGCTGCTTCAAGCAGTTGCCTGTTTTAGTGACGTTTTCAATGCATAATATGCTGCTTGTATTCAGTGAATTTTCCCGTTAGCTTGTCGCGGCTAGCTTGTTAGCTCCGGGAGAAAACCACTCGGCTATGACCCATTGTAGATGAAATGTGAGCAATAAACTTCCAAATCAACAAGCCTGGCTCCGTGTGTGATCATTGTTAAACGTTTCTTTATGTGTGTGGTGGTTTTATTGACTTTATTTGTGCATATCTCTCGTTTTCACGTGATGACTCGAGGTTTAGCTTAGCATTAGCTTTCTCCGGAGGCTCTGTGCATCATCAAGGCCCAGCGCAGAACCAGACACTGAAATAAGCGTTCTTGTCACCGTTTTGAATCCTGGGTGTTTCGGTAACAGAAACACTGATGTGTGTCTTTGTAAAAGTCTGCTGTGGCTCCGGTTCACAACACATGAAGCTAATCCTCCATGATGACTCTGTTTACATCTTAGGGCTAGACACTGCGGGGAGGGGGTTCTGCTGAGGAGCAGTGGTTGGTTACTCGGCTGGTGACGAAAGGTCGGAGGCGTATCCTGGAGGTCGAGGGCGTTTCCTGAAGGAATCAGGCGTTTTATCCCTAAAATGGCCGCCATCAGAGTTTCTACAGATTACTCGAAAATACGTGAATGTGCCAAGGCAACACTTCAGGCATGGTTTTAATGAGGGAATGACTTAATAACATGATGTAAGGCTTGAAAAAGTCGATTTTGCATAATACCCCCCCTTTAAATAGAGCAACTTTTATCCTCTTTTATACTCCTACCTCTGTTTGGACACCATCCATCCATCCAACCATCCATCCATCCATCCATCCATCCATCCAACCATCCATCCATCCATCCATCCATCCATCTATCCATCCATCCATCCATCCATCCATCCATCCATCCAACCATCCATCCATCCATCCATCCATCCATCCAACCATCCATCCATCCATCCATCCATCCATCCATCCATCCATCCATCCATCCATCCATCCATCCATCCATCCAACCATCCATTCATCCAACCATCCGTCCGTCCGTCCGTCCGTCCGTCCGTCCGTTCGTCCGTCCGTCCGTCCGTCCATCCATCCATCCATCCATCCATCCAACCATCCATCCATCCATCCATCCAATGTGGTGGTTCCAGGAGCTCCCCCCCCCCTTGGACATCATTAGCATTAAAAACATGTACCGTTTATTTAGCTTCTGAGCACATTTTCTCCGGTTCAGCTTTACCCAAATCTTGAAGCTTCTTGAAAAAACGTGTCAAAATGAGACAAAAACGAGGCTGAAAACGCAGCAAAAAAAAGCAAAAAAAAGAGTGAAGATGTGACGAAAAAGTGACATGATTTAAGAGCAACAAAAAGCGATGAAAATGTGGCAACAATGTGATGAAACCCGGACATGAAAGAAATGGAAAAACAAGGAAGAAGGTCAATTTCGATGAGTTTTGTAGGTCTTAGCTTTCAAATGAGGCGTTACACTGGCCTACAAGCTGTGACTTTATGGAACTAAAAGGTGACACTGGAGGAAATGCACTCGGTTAAGGCAATGTTAAGAGGTTTAAAATGTACTCTGGCTCAAGTAATACAAATGACAACAAGCAGTGCAAGTTCTGGATAATGTTCATTTTTTATTATTCATTAATTTAGCATAGACCAAATGAAACAGCGCGGACCGGACATTCAGGGGCTGGTAATTCTGCGCGACAGATGCCGGTAAAAATGAGTTCTTCCCCCGGAGCTCCGCAGCAGCTGTTGTCAGGCTGATGCGTCGCCTTTGTCAGGCCCAGTGTTGTACAGTGAGGAGCGGCTGACGGGACTCACTGCCTTTCACTATAGCAGTGGATGGACTGGTGCAGAGTGTGCGCTTCAGGGACCGGGGGGGGGAAGTGACAATTGTGAAATGGTTTTGGACAAGTGCAGAGCGGGACTGACTGGGGAGGAGAGGCACAGCAGACGTTTGCAGGGAAGATGGAAACTGACGCATTTAAAAAACGCTTGTTTTGTTCGGGTAAAACGGTTCACAATGGTATGAGATTAGACTGATTTCTCTTCCTTTTACAAACTCAGGCGAAGACCCTGCTGAATTTCCGTAGTGCTAGTAGTTTTACTTCTTTTTGATTGCTTCTTCACTACGTAGCAGATGACACTTAAACTTAGAAGATAATTTCACTTCTGTTTCACTTTGAGGCAACACTGGAAATTGTGATGATCTTAAAGGGACACAGATCTTTTAGAACAAAACGTAGCAGAAAGTCTTTTGACTAAAGATAATTTGAATTATATATATACTGTACATGCATACATACATACATACATACATACATACATACATACATACATACATACATACATGTGACAGTGTTCATTTCGTCGACTAAAATATTTCATCAGAACTGAAATTGGACTAAAACTTAATCAAAAGGTTTTTATTAGAGTATAGACATAGACATAGACATTGTATTGGATTTTGGCCAAATACTTTTTTTCCCCACTGTACATACATACATACATACATACATACATACATACATACATACATACATACATACATACATACATACATACATACATACATACATACATACACACATGTGACAGTGTTCATTTCGTCGACTAAAATATTTAATCAGAACTGAAATTGGACTAAAACTTAATCAAAAGGTTTTCATTAGAGTAAAACTGTGACTAAAATGTCCAGATATTCAACTAAAATATGACTAAATAAAGATTAAGAGAAGAGACTAAAATCACCATACTTTCTATTCTATTGATTGAAAGAGACTCTTATCATTTCAGTTCCCTGCCAAAGAAACAGCTCTGAGCTTGAACAAACATGAAGAAGAGGAGCTTCACTGAATATGATTATAATAAATTTAAAAATGCAAAGTTGACTGAATTAATCTTAGATTTAGTCGACTAAATTTACATGCAATGTCAGTCAACTAAAACTAGTCTAAAACTCAAGAGAATTATTTGACTAAATCTCGACTAAAATGAAATTACATTGTCATCAAAAGACTTAAACTAAATGAAAACATTAACACAGACATGTGACCCAAAACACAAGTCCAAGCTGTGTCAGAAGCATAGACTGTATATATAATGGACAGCTTCTGCTCACTCCTCCCCGTTTACCATAATGCCCACGCACGAGGGGGAAATCATGGCTGATTTACAGACTCCTCCTCCCCAGCTCTGACCAAGCATGTTCCTAAAAAGGGCATAAAGGCGGGATCTTCGCTATAGACTCCGCCCTTGTGTGACGTGTAGCTCGCGCAGCTCCAATGCTAACAGTCCGACCCTCATCAAGCACGAGATTTCTAAAATTCTCAGGAGGAATATCTAGCCTAGTCTAGTGTTTAAAAAATAGAAACCAGGCGATTAAGTTTTTTTTTTTTTTTTTTTACGTGTCTAAAGTCCAATGCTTTTCAATGGGAGACTAGCGGCTAAATGGAGGTACTACAGCAATGGCGGCCTCTGGGGGCATAAAGCAGAGCAGCCAGCGGCCATTGGTCAGAACTACAGAGAGAAAAAGGAAGATGTTGAGCTTGAAAACATGGAGAAGCACCACAGTCTACGTGAAGCTGGTTTGTGATGACGAGTGAGAGCGAGTCAGCCTAGTTTATGGAAACGTCTGCAGCAGAGTTGGAAAGAAAGAATATTTAATTTCCATTCTAGAAAGAGTGCCTTGAGCGTCTTCAGGCTGCTGCTTTGGTGAGTCAAAGGAATTGACTCTCTCTATTGGGGCGTTCTAAACTATTTTACTTGTTGTATATCTTCAAATGAAGGATATTTTTGAGACCGTTTTATGTCAAAGCAAAGTTGACAGGTAGCTAAAGATCTTTCCTGCGGCCTTGTGGATCATGTGGACTATGTAAGTAGTGCCTGAGATACAGAGGATTATAGAATATCTTGCCTTACACATCAGGACACTTTTCCACAATCACTCAATAATATGAAGCCACAGACTAAGCGATTCTGATAAATGCAACAGATGATGTTAGACCATATTCTGTCAAGATTCGTCTGTGTCCCCAGCTTTTGGAGACATGGAAAGTTAAACAAATGTCGTGTTTTGTGTCCCTTTTCCCGATCATCTTAGGAACCTGCTGTTTGGTGAGATATTTGTCCAAAAGCCTGAGGTTGTTCTGGACTTAGTGACAGTGACAAGTTGAACCAGTTCATGTTTACTGTGTTTAAACCGTCTACATTGGTTTGAAAGGCCTGAACTGTTGCATTTTTTGCCCGAAGTCACGGGAACTTAGCCTGGCTAACACCAGACTAAAATCACAAGTGATGTTTAGTCTGGGGACCACCAATTCATTTTCTCGTTGGAGAGTCGTGGTTTACGATAGTCCATAGTCATTTATAGGGCGATACGAAAGAAAAAAAAAGTCTATCATGCGTCTGCACGCTTCTTTTGCTTTGCGAGCTTCTCTACAGCACGACGTACTTGTTCTCCTAACATGCCTCGTAACAATGAGGGTGGTTTAAAGGGAGCTCATTGTCAGACCGTGTTCAGGCCGCGTGAATGTCAGCGCTGTACAGATCTGTACAGATGAGAACATGTGTCTGAGTTGGACTCATAATGGGACATGAATAATGATGTCTTTGCTGGACTGAAGGTGACGACAGTCGAACACAGGAACATGTCTCATTAGAGTGAACAGCGGCTGTAACATGAGGCCGACTGGAAGGAGTGCTTTGTTCTTCTCATGCGATCCTCGTAGGACTGCACAATATGGAAAGAATGTCCGATTGATCCCTGGGCGCATACAGGCAATCCCAGCATCTCTTGCCCCATATGAGAGATATGTTTCGTGGCAATGAACCAAGAGTTTAGAAAGCTGGCAGACTTGCACCATCTAAAAATAAGCCTAACACATTGAAAGCTGCGTATGACACATTTTTCATCATCTCAGCTGTGTTCTCTTCAAAACAACGTCAGCCCAGACCAAGGCCGTGGGAACCCAGGGTGCTGAGGGCGCCGCAGCACCCCCTGGTGGATAGTTTGTGAACTGCAGGCAATATTAACCCCTTAACTCCCACCTGAACCGAGCACTTTACCCCAGTCCAAAAGCTTCTGGAAAAAAGGTGTGAAAATAGCAACAAAACAGACGAAAACAAGGATGGAAATGTGAAAAAAGGGAGAAAACATTGACGAAAAAGTGACAAAAAATTTATAAAAATTTGACAAAAAAGTGAGAAAATTTGGGGGTAAATTTTGTCCCTCAGCACCCCCTAACTAAAACATCTTCCCACTGCTCTGGCCCAGACATTCTCAACATTAGCCATCTTTATTTGAATCCCCTGTTAACAGCATAGTGCCTACAGATGCAGAATAAGGACAGCTGGTATCAATTGGCTAACTATCCCTCCTGTCATTTTTGGAAAGACAAGTCATCGTATTTGTATTTTTTCATACATGTGTTTCTAATGACGTCACACAATTTTGAAGTTATGCTGTACGACAACATGCAACAGTATCTCTCATGAAAATGAAGGACAACTGATTGACTGCAGCATTTTGTCTGTAATCGTAATCCTTGCTCAAGAAGATGAGTGTGAAAAGACGGCCCCAGAGAGCGCACGTTTGTGGAAACAAACCAGCATGTGGTTGTGTTTATAAGGAGAAGATGTCACAGCGCTGTCAGTCCAGCTACAGCAGGATTTACCAAAGATCTGCTTCCACTCCTCAGACTAAATGAACACGTCGAAGAGCAAACAGAAAATCGTTCTTTATGCATTTCGCAGTTTGTCGCGTCAACAAGAGCTTCAGTCAGAGTCAGTGTTTAAGCTGCTTAAGGCATTAGCATCTACCACGGTTAGCATTTAGCCTCAACACATTAACACATTGAGCGCCGCGCTGTTTTGGGGATTTAGCTGTAGAGTGCCAACAATCCAGACCGTTTTTCATGATATTTGTAGCACCACAGCGTATTCTGTGTTATAGCCATGGACATATGCTGTGGCTCGTTTGAAAGACAAGAATCTAAGCTCTCCGTAGGTGAAAACGGTTTAATTCTACGTGCCTGGGTTCCTGAGAAATCCAAACCTAAACAGAGGCAAGTTTGGATCAAAATCAATGTTTTCTAGATTCTGAGATAATTGTTGTTTTATGCAACACTCTCATTTCTGATTAACTCCTCTCTCCTCTTCTATCCACTTCCCATAACACTAACGTTATGGGAAGAGAAAAATGCCTAAATGTCTCAGCTTCAAGTCAATTTTCAACGACAATATTGTTGACACGTTTTGAAACACCGCGTGTTATCGATCACTTTTATCGCGTGTGCTTTTAAACAGCCTGGTTCTGGGATTGAAGACTTTAACAGGATGTTTCTCAGCCGTCCTTGGACCGATTTTGACCATTTAAAAACTCAGAGAAATGTTAAAATCTCAGCTGTTTCGGTCTGTACAGGGGAAGCTGCTTTGTCAAACGCACTCCAGAGAGCGAGAGAGAAATGTCGGGTTTATGGCGACTCCCCCTTGGACTAAAAAAAAAAGAGAAAAGATAACATAATATATATAAAATGTCCAGATTGTTTTTGAGCGTCATTTATTTCACTCTCTTCATCACAGAGCTACCAAAATCACCATAAGGTATATTACAGTGTCTAGTTTCGTAATTAAAAGAAGAAAAAAAATCAGTTTTTGGCACTCAATGTGTTAAGGGGAGACACTACAGGCAAAACTCATTTTTTTCAGTTTTCAGGTTTTGGGCCAAATTGGTCTCTGAACATACAAGCTTTCACCCGGGAACAGAAAATATGCCTAATCTTCACAATGACATGTTTAAATATTGCGCTGATTCAATGTTTGCCCATAGACTTATATGGGACAATGCAATTTCAAGGGCCTTTTTCTCAAAACACATTTTTCTGTCATTGTGGCAACACTGTGGCTCAATCCGAAACCATCAAATTGTAGCCTCTAAGCACTAACACTAGCAACTAACTCCTTAACCTTTCATGGGGTCAACTGTTAGACCTCTATGCAGTTAGTGAGCTAGACCTTCAGCAGCATTTGAACAATCCATCCGTCCTTAAACAGGGGAAAGGGAAGTGACATCACCAACAGCCACTTTTCTTCTTCTTTAAAGTTATTGGTGGAGTGCAGGCCAAACAAAAGTGCATGTCGCCCCCTAGTGTACAACAACAACATAGTGTCCAAACAAAGACATTTGAGGAGAAAAATAAATCCAAATGATCCAAACATTTCCCTTTAGTGTTATTTTATTTCAGCAGCTGTTTCATAAAGCTACAGCAGCAAATGATCCATGTGGCTTAAGTTTCTACTAAATGAAAACAAAAGCATTTAATCTGTTTACTGAGTTTCCTCTTTAACACTGACATGTGACTGAGCTGTGGGGACGACAACATGGATTTATCACTTTTATAAAGTTTGGCTTGTGCAGAATCTTAATTTTTAATTATTATTATTTGTATTATTAAATGTGCTCCTGTCAATCAACAGTGGTTGCGCATGAATCACTCCAGGGTGGGGCGAGGGGGGTGGGGGGATTTGGCGCAGTGGCTTGTGGGATGGTACATAGCTCCTAATCACTGGTTAGTTAGCATCAGAGGTCCCTATGCTAAAGTGGCCATGATAGTTAGCATCAAGGCTCCTTTTCCTAACTACTTCCTAACTGACTTACCAATTCGGAGGCAACTTGCCATGGCGGACGCTGACGCACATCCGGTTTGGCGTAAGAGCTCTTAGCAATCTGCCCATTTCGGACGCAGCCTATGTCCACGTCAGTAGGGCCTAAAGACTTCAGCTACATAGTTTGATGTGATGTACTAGGCAGAGGTCTCCAAAATGGCGGCCATAGCCACAAAAGTCTTGCTTATTGAATGCATCGATTCATTAATTAAGCCCTAATATCTTACTTCCCTACATTTGACAGCGACTTCTTTGAATTGGCCGTCCATCAACTTCTAACACATTTTCCGACTGAAACCACATACTAGCCTTCAAAAATAATTATCCAAATCTGTCGTAATTAACGCTGTGCACAAAACCCGCTCTGATCCTGTATTTATTCCTCCAATTACTCTTCCTATCATTTCCCTAATAAGGCCTGCAGCGTGACGCATCTGCCTTATTCGCCGCTCTTCATTATGAGACTAAAAAAAAACAGATTTCTAGCGACTTTGTAATTTCTCAAATCCATGGACCAGCGCGGGTGATATCTTTCCCTTGTAATTTATTTCTCTTTCCATATTTCTGGCAGTAATGAGGGAGGTGTCGGTGTCAGCGCGGATCAAAACGAGCTGAGGGAGATTGGAGATAAAAATATGTGGATGAGACGTATCGAATGATCAGAAGAGTAACTCATAATGGCGTAAAGCACAGGATACACCAAGGGAATACCCACCCATTCACTACTACTTGCAGTTTTCTTTACTGTGCGATACATTAAGTAATTATGATGAGTAATATGTTTACCTTTAAAGGGGGGGTATTATGCAAAGTCGACTTTTTCAAGCTTTACATCATGTTATTATGTCATTCCCTCATTAAAAACATGCCTGAAGTGTTGCCTTGGCACATTCACGTATTTTTGAGTAATCTGTAAAAACTCTGATGGCGGCCATTTTAGGGATAGGTTTGCCTGAGTCCTCCTAGGAACGCCCCCACCTCCTGGAGACGCCTCCGAGCTTTCGTCACCAGCCGAGTAACCAACCACTGCTCCTCAGCAGAACCCCCTCCCCACTGATGCCACAGACAGCGTGTGGAGGGGGCGTGTCTGAAAGGGTCAGAGGTTCTTAAAGAGACAGAGGCCTATTTCAAGACATTCACTACAGCCATTTTGAGCAATTTTATACAAGGCAGTTATTCTAATTTACTGCATTTACAGACCAACAGGTTTGGTCATCATTGTAGTGTGGTATAGACTGGTGCTATGTGATTGAAAAAAGCATAATACCCCCTCTTTAAAAAATGTCCAAAGTTATTCAACCAAATTTGACATTTATTGAAGTGTTGAAGTGTTAAGATTGAAAAGTGCATTAACACAAAATGTTGTTACTGGAAAACAATGGAGTGAGTGATAAAAATGCCTCCAAGTATTACAATACTTGATATTGCAGCAAAAAGTATTAGAATCTGATCCAATATCTTGTCCCAGCCCTATATATATACTGTATAGCCCTATATATGTACTGTTTATATAGGGCTATATATATATATCAGTTTTTGGATTAGATTATTTAGATTTTGTCGCTGAAAATATAGGTCATTTTTATTCATGAAATACATTTTTGCCATTTTTATTTGAAAACCTAAAATGACAGAAAATTTGCAATGTACTTGTTTTCTCATGTTTGTGTCAGTAATCTAAAGCAAATGTTTCAAATCGATATCTCTTAGTAAGATTTTCCCCTATTCACCTAAATAGTACATTTTCCAGGCACGATGAATAAACTAACAAAGTTCACCGCTATCCTCAAACTCTCCTAAAGAAACAGATTTCTAAAACACATTTTCTCAACTTCCATACTCAAATTCCTAACACACGCACACCCATACATTTTTGATTCCTCGTGTGCCTGAACTCCGCTGCGCTCCGACGTGCAAGGCTCCATTGGAAACAAATCTATGAGCACTTTCCCTCTCGCCTCGCCCTGCGCAGCTCCGTCGGCTGCAGCTCCCGCCTTTCACCGGCTTCAGGATCGATTGGGTTCACGAGGAGCTGGGGCGGCGGGAGCGCAACCTCCGAAAGTCAGCTCTCTGTTAAAAGCTTCAGCTCCAACTGGAGGGAGTACTTCAGTAACAGTCCATCAGCAGTGGGAATACAGTAGAAGTAGAAGTAGTAGCCGTGATTGTAGCCGTTGTAGTTGTCAGATAGTATAGAATGCAGTAGCAGCGGTAGTGTATCTGAGAACTTATTGTTACTCCACTACATTTGAAAGATACTTATACTTTCTACTCCATTACATTTCTATAAAAGCTCCATAGTAACAAGTAAATATTAACATTTCAAATTGAATCAAACTTTATTTATTAAGCGCTTTATAGACATATAAATTTAGCACCCACACCTCCAACTGAGCACCCACAGGACAGAGACACCACACCTCCACTTGAGCACCCACGCAGCCACGGCCTATCACTGCTCCCGAGTCAGAGGGCCCCTTCAGAGGAGACACTGGGAGAGCCTAAAAATACAAGAAACCATCTAAAAACCCTCATAAGAGTTTAAATCCAGAAGTATGTACACCTTTGTTACACTTCATACACCTTTGTTACTCTTTGAACACCTTTTTTTCCTCTTCATACACCTTTGTTACTTTTCGTACACCTTTCTTGCTCTTCGTACACCTTTTTTACTCTTCGTACACCTTTGTTACTCTTTGTACACCTTTGTTAGTCTTCGTACACCTTTGTTACTCTTCGAACACCTTTGTTACTCTTCGTACACCTTTGTTACTCTTCGAACACCTTTGTTACTCTTCGAACACCTTTCTTACTCTTCGTACACCTTTGTTACTCTTCGAACACCTTTGTTACTCTTCGTACACCTTTGTTACTCTTTCTACACCTTTGTTACTCTTCGAACACCTTTGTTACTCTTCGTACACCTTTGTTACTCTTCGAACACCTTTGTTACTCTTCGTACACCTTTGTTACTCTTTCTACACCTTTGTTACTCTTTGTACACCTTTGTTACTTTTTGGACACCTTTGTTACTCTTTGTACACCTTTGTTGCTCTTTGTACACTTTTGTTACTCTTTGGACACCTTTGTTACTTTTTGTACACTTTTGTTACTCTTTGGACACCATTGTTACTCTTTGTACACCTTTGTTGCTCTTTGTACACTTTTGTTACTCTTTGGACACCATTGTTACTCTTTATACACCTCTTACTCTTTGTACACCTTTGTTACTCTTTATACATCTCTTACTCTTTGTACACCTTTGTTACTCTTTATACACCTCTTACTCTTTGGACACCTTTGTTACTCTTTGTACATCTCTTACTCTTTGTACACCTTTGTTACTCTTTGGACACCTTTGTTACTTTTTGTACACCGTTGTTACTCTTTATACACCTCTTACTCTTTGTACACCTTTGTTACTCTTTGTACATCTCTTACTCTTTGTACACCTTTGTTACTCTTTATACACCTCTTACTCTTTGTACACCTTTGTTACTCTTTGTACATCTCTTACTCTTTGTACACCTTTGTTACTCTTTATACACCTCTTACTCTTTGTACACCTTTGTTACTCTTTGAACACCTTTGTTACTCTTCGTACACCTTTGTTACTCTTCGTACACCTTTGTTACTCTTCGTACACCTTTGTCACTCTTTGAACACCTTTGTTACTCTTTATACACCTTTGTTTCTCTTTGTACACCTTTGTTACTCTTCGTACACCTTTGTCACTCTTTGAACACCTTTGTTACTCTTCGTACACCTTTGTCACTCTTTGAACACCTTTGTTACTCTTCGTACACCTTTGTCACTCTTTGAACACCTTTGTTACTCTTCGTACACCTTTGTCACTCTTTGAACACCTTTGTTACTCTTTGTACACCTTTGTTTCTCTTTGTACACCTTTGTTACTCTTCGTACACCTTTGTTACTCTTTGTACACCTTTGTTACTCTTTGTACACCTTTGTTACTCTTTATACATCTCTTACTCTTTGTACACCTTTGCTACTCTTTGTACACCTTTGTTACTCTTTGGACACCTTTGTTACTCTTTGTACACCTTTGTTGCTCTTTGAACACTTTTGTTACTCTTTGCAACACTTTTATTCCACCTGTACTGTCACTCAAATGGACCTGTGTTGACGTGTGTAATTGTGTTCTTTTTCCTGTACTTACATTTGGAACTGGCACGCTGTAATCTAAAGCACCTCAGTTTCTGCAGTGCAGGAATGGATTTGTGTCCAGGTTGAGAAGGTGGTAAAAGCCTGAGTTGGAGCCAAGGCAAGGGTTCCCCCTTGCCCAGAGCAAGGGGGAACCGTTGCCAGCATTGACCCTGCCTGGGCCCCTGCTGTCTGCACTCTACGGTTGTCAGCAGTACCTGGTGTAGTGGGCTTTAGAAGTTGGAGCATTTTTTACAAAAAAACATCTAGATTTTTCTGTGTGTTTCCGTCGTCCCCTGGCGGAATAAAGCATTGACCCTGCCTGGGCCCCTGCTGTCTGCACTCTACGGTTGTCAGCAGTACCTGGTGTAGTGGGCTTTAGAAGTTGGAGCATTTTTTACAAAAAAACATCTAGATTTTTCTGTGTGTTTCCGCCGTCCCCTGGCGGAATAAAGCATTGACCCTGCCTGGGCCCCTGCTGTCTGCACTCTACGGTTGTCAGCAGTACCTGGTGTAGTGGGCTTTAGAAGTTCGAGCATTTTTACAAAAAAAACCTCTAGATTTTTGTGTGTTTCCGTCGTCCCCTGGCGGAATAAAGCTGTTAAAGGCTCTCCTAAACCCATTAAGAGCTTTTAACCATGTTGTTTCCTACGAGGCGCCGATCTTTGCTTTTCCCCAGTGGGTGCCCAAGTTGAAACTGACCTGCGGGCCAGCGTGAGCATGGGCGTTTAAAAAATACTTGGGAATTTTCCATTTGTTGACAATACACAGATGAATGTAGAAAGAACTCAAAAGATTTAAGATCGAGAAGCTTTATGCCCCCACTTTTTTCCCAGTAATCTTAACTGACTAACTAAATACTGGGACTGTCATCATTATTCCACGTATCTAAACAGTTCGCGAAAGAGTGAAAGCAAAGAAGAAAAGGTCTGAGCCATCAAAACAAAGGAAGGTCTTCGCAAAGTGTTTTTTAAAATGCGGTTTATTTTTTCCCCGAGTGCTGACGTGTTGTTCTCTCTCCTCCACAGTGGGATTCCGGGGAAGAAGTGTGGCACCATCATCCTGACAGCGGAGGAGCTCAGCAACTGTCGAGTGAGTCAAACCGTCACACGCAGCTGTCTGCCAGAGCGGGATAAATGTAGCACGCCCGGCACAGAATGGCCTGAAATAAATAATTGCATCACGGGAAAATACTACTCTTTTGCTCACCTCTGGCGGTGTGTTTCATTCACGCGTGCTTCTGCATTGCGTGAAGTTTGTGATGATAATAATAACTGTCATCACCATCAAAGTCACAACTATTCTGTACATTATCCGCTGTACATTATGGAACTTTTTGTGTTGTAATTTCTTTCTTTTTTTTAACACATTTATTAACCTTTTAGTGAGCCAATGGCTGTATGGGAGGAGCATGGTGCCTTTCACTTCCACCATGGCTCCAGAACCAATTGTTTATAAAGTTTCTGGTAGGTCTTGACTTACATAACAATTGATCCTGGAGCGTTGTAGAGGCCTCCATTATGGAAAGTGAAGTTGCCATGATAACCACTCCTAGATACAGACTGCATCTCTGGAATCGCCCATATATGGTCATTTTTGAAAATAGTTAAGGGGGAAAATTTTGCAAAAATGTAAATTTTCTCTAATTATTCCAAAACTACTGTAACAAATGCTGAATTATGAATATAGTTTCTACTAAATAATGATATAAAGACATGGGGTGGAGCAAAGTGGTTCAACAGCCCATAAATACATGAATAACGGAGAATGCTAACTTGATGCTACATGTTAGCATCGGGCTAATGCTAACGGTTAGCTAGTGCTTGCTACAACTGCCGTTTTTTCACTTCTACTGCACAATCAGCTGTGAGAAAATATCCATATGGGCCCGATTTACACTTGACTTTATTTATGTGATAAATAAGTTGATATTCCACCAGAAAATGGCTAAAAATAGGGAAAATTGTGTTTCTCTACAGATTCTATTTTCCCCCTCGGCGAAGCCACGCCCCCTTCTATGACGAGATGCCGTCTGTATCTATCTCTGCAATCGGCCATATATGGTCATGTTTCAAAACAGTTAAAGGGGAAAACAATATGCAGAAAAATCTCAACTTTCTCTAATTATTCAGAAACTACTTTAACAAATGCTGAATTACGAATATAGTTTTCTACTAAGTAAAGATACAAAGACATGGAGAGGAGCAAAATGGTTCAACAGCCCATAAATACAAATAATGGAGAATCACAAAACATCAGGCTACATGCTAGCATCGTGCTAATGCTAATGCTAATGCTAGCTACGACTGCAGTTTTTTTCACTTCTACTGAACAATCTTCTGTGAATAAATATCCATGTGGACCCGATTTAGACTTGACTTTATTTGTGTGTCATAAGTAAGTTTGTTTTTCACCAGAAAATGGCTAAAAATAGTGAAAAATGGTGATTCTCCAAAGATTTTGTTTACCTTTCGGCGATGCCACGCCTGAAAGGTCAATTACACACAAATTTCATGTTTTTTTTGTCACATGAAAAGTTCCATAATGCACTTTTAAGACTGAAATCATGATAGAAACAACACAATAACATTCATTTTCACAGACTCCGGTAGTGTTTTCATGTCGTTTCAGAAAAAGAGTCCTCTGGAATAGGCTCGCAAACCCACAGGAAATGGTTACACGACCCACTTTTTGGTCCCGACCCACCAGTCGGGTATCGCTGCACTTGACTGGAGGGTTTTAAAATCTTTTCCGAGTCTAAAACCTGGTCCAAACTGCACAAACCAAACACAAACACTGGTATGAAGCCACAGACTAAACAGTGGTTCTCAACTGTTGGGTTGGGATCCAAAAGTGGGTCGCAGAACTGTTTTCAGTGGGTCGCCAGCCTTTCTTTCGGATTGTTTTGATCATCATTTCAGCTGTTTTAATTTAGTTAGTTTTCATTTAATGCTTATTCAACACATTTTTGAGGAAAAGACAATATTTAGCATAATATTTTGTAGTATATGTAGTATATGGTGATAGTGGGTCCTGACGCTATACCAGTTGAGAACCGCTGGCCTAAACGACTCAGATAAATGCAAGACATGATGCGAGACCATACACTTTCCGTTTTCCGTGAAAGATCTGTGTCACTGCCAGACCCCCCAGAATGAGTCAGATGGTTGAATGTGAGTCTTGGACCATCAGGACCCTCATAAACATGACAGATACTGGACACATCAGCGTATCTGCAGCGACTTGGACTTCCCCATCAGCTCTGCGGCTCTGGGCTGGGACCAGGGGGCAGTGGGGAGCAGACGGCGGATTATAGACCTATACAGATTGTGTGACGTTTGGGATAGTTTTATGACGGGGAGTTGAAACGTGGAAGAACACTTTGTCACTGCTCTATCGTCTGATTTTCTGCAGTAAGTTTCCTCACTGAAAACATCCTTGGTCGTTCCATTTGTGCACGTTTGAGTAATCTATGAGCCAGGGCTGGGCGATGTTGACAAAAACAAATATCTCAATATTTTAGGGGACTTTCTCGATAGCAATGATGAAGCGATATTTTTACAAACCATCAGAAATATTTAAAAATGCACTGCAAACCTCGTAAGGCGGCACAGTAGCACATGCTTCACAGCTCGAAGGTCCCGGGTTTGATTCCCACTTGGATGGGCCTTTCTGTGGAGTTTGCATTTTCACCCGTGTTTGCGGAGGTTTCCTCCGGGTACTCCGGTTTCCTCCGGGTACTCCGGTTTCCTCCGGGTACTCCGGTTTCCTCCGGGTACTCCGGTTTCCTCAACCACTAAAAACATGTACAATAGTCCAGCAGTGGTGTAGCAAAGGTACCAAGGGGCCCCAAGCAAGAATGTTGGTAGGAGGGCCTCTGGTGGCTGCTTGGTGTACTGCGCACTGGGAGAGAGGATGTCATTTGGGCAGGAGCAGGTCACCTGACAACTCCCATAATGCAGTTCCCTGCATAAGTTTCCCTCAGAACAGAAGGCTGAGGTTCTTTAGGTCGAGTGCTACAATAAACTGGCTTCACTATTAGAAATATAATCTGGTGGAGCCATGAGTAAAAAAGTCTGTCCGCTGCTCATTATAAGTTAACATTAGGGAACCATGACTCACTAAAGCAGCAGCAGGATGGGGATGAACAGGCAGCTGCCTGCCTTGCCTTATGGCAAGCTATGCCTTAGCCCAAGGCTACAATCCGGTGTCGCTGGATCATTAAGATGCACTGTCCCCACCAATTAAAACAATTAAAGGTCATTTACTTTGCTTTGTGGCTCAAAAAGATGATTGTCCTCAACAGACTATGGGAGGACAGAAAAAAAGTTTTTTTTTCCATTTTGTTTCCAAATTATCCCCCGAAATTATCCTGTTTCAAATGTCCCCCCTATTTTGCCATTTTTTGTCAATTTGTGTCCAAAGTTCACCCCACTTTTTTCAAATTATCTCAATTCCCAATTTGGCTTTACCTAAATTAAAAAGCTTCTCTAAAAAGGTGTCAAAATCACGACAAAACGAAAGGATGAGAATGGAGGGAAACGAGGATGAAAGCGCCACAAAAAATGACAAAAAAACGACGAAAATGCAAAAAAAAGTGACCAACAAAAGACCGATAAAAAAATCAATGAAAGAAGTGGCAAAAATCCGATGACAACGCAGCAACAATAAATGGATAAAGATCCATTGAGATCATTTTTGTAGGTCTTTGCTTTCAAATGAGCCGTTCAAATGAGACTGGCCTACAGGCTGTCAGCTTTTAGATTTGGGTAAAGCCGAACTGGAGAAAAAAGCACTTGGTTAAGGCGAGGGATAAGACTCAGATGTTTTGAAGAAGCTCTACTTGCCCCTTTAGTATCCGCGGGTAACCAAGGCCAGGCATGTGCTAGTTAAGCTTTCCTTATGTTTGTACAAGTCTTTTCGAGTTGCTTTGTCAAGGTTAATGCGAGCGGCAGTCGGTCTGCGTAGTCTGTCATCAATAATGAGGCAGAGCAGTGTTGGATTTGGCTCTTGGCCTTGTGTAAGGGTAAACACAATACACCCTGCAGTAATGAAATAGCGCATTCCAAACACGCATGAACTGAAAGGTATAAAAGATTCACCCCCCCAAAAAAAATCAATGAAACTGCCTTGTATTTCCACGCAGTGAGTCAGAGTTTCTTTAAAGTCTGTATGTAGGAGCAGCCATGGAGCTCGACTCGACTGTTCGGAAGACAAATAATTAGCATAATTAATTTGGCAAAAACGGTGTGCGCGTCCTGTGGCTTTTGTCACTGTATTGTCCTGATGGCTCAATTATAATAAATATGAGGAAAGAGAAACTTTAGAGGTTAAAACGAGGAGAGAAGGAGCTCAGTCTCTGACTCTGCACCATCACTTCTCAGCGCAGGCAGAGGCAGGACTCGCCTCACCTCATGTTTAACTGTCATTTATGACAAGAAAGTTGCCTTTAAGGTCCGCTAGAACAGGCTAGTGTTAAATAAAAGCACATTAGAGCGAGGCCAGACTAATATCTGTCATTACATCACAGAGTCCACCTCATCAAGTCACTGCTGAGCTGAAGCGCACAGTGCTGAACACCGGTGTGTGGGCTGAACCATTGGCACATTTTTAAAGGGGTGTCAGGGCCCTGAGATAATTAACAATCATTATTGTTTGTGCAAAATTCTGTGTAGCAACCATTGTATTTCAGCCCGGTTGTTCAGTTCTTATAGTATCAATTATGAGGAAAAGAAGAAAGTACAATACAGAACACTTTTTGCAGCATTTTTGAGGGCCCCTCCCCTGCTCCGGGCCCTGGGTACTCAGTACCCTTTACCCCCTCAGTCCGACGCCCCTGCCTGAGTATCCCGGTTATAACTGTATTCAGGCTATGGCGGTTTTGGGCATATGGTGTTTATGATCAAACAACAGATCCCGGCGTCTCGTATTGATGGTGCATCTGCGCAGGTGTATTGAAATGTTTTTCTCACTACATCCTGAGCGATGGCAGATGTCTTGCCCAGCATAAAGCCAGACTGACTTTATTCATGTATTTAGAAATACATAAAAAGACAGTCTGAAATTGTGGTAATAGGACGGAATTTCCAAATTGAGACTGGAGGCGGGGCTAACGATACAGCGAACCAATCAAAGGGACCTGCGCTTTGTGCTTACGTCCTCCGCCATGATTGAAATCCATTGAAAGCCCTCAGAGCAGCTTCTTACTGTGGCTTTAAAGGGACTAGATGCAAGTTGGCCATTTTATACTCACTACTGCCACCTCAGGTCATATGTGTAACTACACCTTCTATATTAAGCTCGTGCGTGACGGCACTTCGGACCCGAAGTAACACCTTTTTGAGTGACAGTGCAGGATTTTTAGAGGCAGTTGTGGTGAACAGGTCTGGGTTCATACTACACCTTAGGACAGTGGTTCTCAACCTGGGGGTCGGGACCCCCATGGGGGTCGCGAGACAAATTTAGGGGGTCGCCAGATCATTTAGATAAAATATACATATTTTCATTTGCAACTAATCTAATGTTTTATTGTAGCATGTGTTTGCTATTGTACCAGAGTGACATTATTTGTTCGTAGTTTCATGAATTTTATTTCAGCTATTTGTTTTTTTTCTTTGTTTTTTAAGAATTATGTAGGCTAGTGTTCCTATTTCTCACTGTATGACCCAGGCGGGGGGGTCACAAACCCCTTTACCTGTTATAATGGGGGTCGCGGCTCCAAAAGGTTGAGAACCACTGCCTTAGGACATGGTTTGAACATGTAGGGGGAGGAAAATACTTTGTTTTAACATTTTTAAACTCCGTATAGTCCCTTTAAGGACTGTTTTGGCTACGGCCCAGAGGAGCACTGGTGTTTGATGGGAAATCCTAGCGCGGAAGACGACGCACCAGGTGTTTCATGCGAGTAGTGGAGGAGGGAGGAGCTCAGGAAGTGCACGAGTTATTTGCCCCAGGTCGTGTTACCACTGTAGTTAGCGCCTCGCGTAATTGTAGCTAAAGCGCTATAGGTCCAATCTATCTCGGAGGATCATCATCATATTCCCATCTCCGCGGAAGTTCCTCCCTATTAGAAAGACGTATCTTGAAAGATGAGCCCAGTGCTTCAGGTCGGACCTTGTGAGCCGTACAGCCTAACTAACGCAAATCAATAAAACAAAAAGAGTCACGCTCTGAACCTGTGATTTCAATTTGTATTCTTATGTTTTAGCATCAAAAACGCTCAAAGCAGACTTTCCTTCTAATGTTGTTGTTCATCCATCCATCCATTTCTTCCGCTTTATCCGGGGCCGGGTCGCGGGGGCAGCAGTCTCAGCAGAGATGCCCAAACTTCCCGATCCACACACACTTCCTCCAGCTGTTCTGACCCCGAGGCGACACCAGGCCAGCTCGGAGACATAGTCCCACCAGCGTGTCCTGGGTCTTCCACAAGGCCTTGTCCCACTAGGACATGCCTGGAACACCTCCCGCAGGAGGCGACCAGGAGGCATCCGCAACAGATGCCCGAGCCACCTCAGCTGCTCCTTTTGACGTGAAGGAGCAGCAACTCTACTCTGAGCTCCTCCCGAGTAACTGAGCTCCTCACCCGATCTCGAAGGGTGCGCCCAGCCAGCCTGCGAAGGAAACTCATTTCGGCCGCTTGTATTCGCGATCTTGTCCTTTCACTTTGCAACCTTTCGCTTGCTCTTTCAGTGACCCAGTGGCTGTATGAGTGGTCAGCACGGGTCAGGCTCTGGAATGGGTTGAAGAAACAATTTAAGCACAACTCTTCACAAATTGAGGGAAAAGTGTAAAGAAAAAGCGTTATCGTTCAACAGAGGTCACAGAATGGCGGACCTCGGCCCGGATCCGGCTCTCGCATCGACCCGTCAGGATCACAGAAGACACAAAATTTGAATAAAACTAAATGTATAATTGAAAAAAAAAAAATCGATCCCTGGCCCGCTGTATAGAAGGACGGGTCAAATGCCAACACAGAGGCAGCAAAGTCACCCGTTTAGATGAATGGGTGATAGCAGAAGTACTGCTCAGCTCCTCATTAGTCTGCTGCAGGGGCACCAAAGAGCCAACATGGCGTGAAGAATCGTGTGCAGATACGGAACAAAGGAGACGAGATTCAAATGAAAGGCTCCCGGGGATAAAACTGCGCGTTCGAGCGGAGACCGGGGGCGCCGCAGATCGATAGCGGATCATTCAGGACTTCCCTCTCCCCCACCGGGTGCAGACTGTGGGAGGCGGCGGCGGCAGTTAATTAATCCGGTCCCTGCAGCGAGAGGGGGGGGGGCAGGTCCAGAGAGCGCACGTTTGACCAGGAGGGCCCGCTGTGTGTGGAGATACCGTGGGCGTGTTTGAATTGGGCATTGATGAAGTCTAGTTTTCGTCAGTGTAGTTATGTTGTTTTACTTTTCCATCAGGGCTTGTTAAAGGAACTGTATTCTCCTCAGCTCTGTGTACTCTTTCACACATGCACTTATAACTTTCAATGCTCAAGTTGCCTGTCTTGCTACAGCGCGCAGATATTGGGCCTCACTCATGCAGGCTTTCTTAAAGGTGCATTATGCAACTTTTAATATGAAAAAATAAGTTGATATTTGTGCGTAATTGACCTTTTTGTGACTTTCCGTGGCTGTATGGGTGGTCAACATAGCGCTTTTTCTTACGATCACAATGGCCTTTACAACGTTCCAGGAAATTGTTTTGTAGGTTTTCTGGTGAGAGGGTCCATCAGCAGAAAAAGACCAGAAGAAACTCTTACAATTGACCCTGGAGCCGCTGTGATGGAAAGTAAAGGTGCCACGCTAATGACTTATACACTGGCGACTAAAAGCTCAAACACACACTAATAGAACGTTGTGTTTCTTTCTCAACATAAAGCACCTTTAAAGGTGAGTTATGTAGAGGAAAAAGTTGATGTTAGTGCGTATTTGACCTATCAGTGAGTGTATGAGTGGTCAGCATGTGGCCTTTACTTTGCACTAGGGTGACCTCTGCAACACTGCAGGACCAGTTGCTTTTAGGGTTTATGGTATAGGTTTTCACAGCTTATAGATACAGACGGCATCTCTGGAATCGCCCATATATGGTCATGTTTGAAAACAGTTAAGGGGGAAAACAATTTGGAGAAAAATCTCAACTTTTTCTAATGATTCAAAAACTTACAAATGCTTAATTATGAATAGAGTTTTCTACTAAAAAAAGATACAAAGACATGGAGAGGAGCAAAGTGGTTCAACAGCCCATAAATGCATAAAAAGCAGAGAATGCTAATATGATGCTACATGTTAGCATTTTGCTGATGCTAACGCTAGCTAGTGCTAGCTACCACTGCCGTTTTTTCACTTCTACTGAACAATCTGCACTGAATAAACATCCATATGGACCCGATTGAGACTTGACTTTATTTGTATGTGATAAAAAAGTTTATATTTTGCCAGAAAATGGTTAAAAAGAGTGAAAGATTGTGTTTCACAAAAGATTCTGTTTTCTCCGTTGGCGAAGCCACGTCCCCTTCTAAGATGAGATGTCGTCTGTATCTATCGCGTCATAGAAGGGGACGTGGCCAAGTCTAACTCATGTGGATATTTTTTCCCAGCAGATTGTTCAGTAGAAGCAAAAAAATGGAAGTCATAGCTAGCGTTAGCATTCTCCATTATTTATATATTTATGGGCTGTTGAACCACTTTGCTCCTCTCCATGTCTTTGTATCTTTATTTAGTAGAAACTATATTCATAATTCAACGTTTGTTAAGTTTTTGAATAATTAGAGAAAGTTTAGATTTTTCTCCAAATTGTTTTCCCCCTTAACTGTTTTCAAACATGACCATATATGGGCGATTCCAGAGATGCCATCTACATGCATGCATTCCATCCAGAAATGCCACTGTGATGGAAAATAAAGGCGTCTTGCTGACCACCCAAACAGACACTTGGTCACTGAAAGGTCAACGAAGCACTAATCTTTTTTCTTTTTTTAGCTTTAAGTTTTGAACCTAGTTTGTTCGTTTCGAGTTGTTGAGCCAGATTTGTTCCTACTCAAGTACATGCACCTGGAGAAACTGTACTTGGAGTCAGTACTTCCTACTTGAATAAAAGTAAACGTGTGACAAAAACTTCATGGTGACGTAGGAAATGTATTCAGTTGTATTAATTTAAATTTGATTTTTCCAAAAACTATAAAACAATAATTTCAGTTTCATTTTCTTAAACCTTAGTCGCCCTAAGGATTATCTTTTTGATTTCTAGTCTTTTGAAATATCAGAATTTACAAGAATACTCAGCACTTAGTTAGTAATATTACTACATAAACATGACAGAAATGTGTAAAGTTTCTTTTTTCTTGAGAAGAACATATAGAACTGAATAAAATTCTTCCAATGAAGGCTTCAAGAACAGACGTGTCATGAATAAACCCATCAATTAAAGGCTTTAGAATTGTTCACAATGCAAAGTAAAAAAAAAAAAAAAAATCCATTGCTGGAGAAAAGTCGGACATAGCCCCTTTAAGTGTTTGAAGGCACAGCTGTAATTTTGTTTTATAGTTAATATTCACTTGAGGGATGTTTAAAAGTCTATGGGGGAAATGAATGGAAACATACTGATAAAACCACTCTGCTCCACTAAAGAGCCATCAATCTCATCGCTAAAAAAATGATTGCCTTTCTCTTTTCCCATCTCCTCAATTACATTTCAAATTGCTTCATTTTTATTCTATTTTTATTCTAACCAAGCGCAGTGATTAAATTATTATTACCTGGTAATTGGTTCCGACCGTCCCTGAACTGCCATCCAGCGGCCCAGAGCCGTACATAATTCATTGGCCCAGACCACTGACCTGTTGCGCTATAATGACTGTTTTTCACTGTTTTTAATGTGCTTCAGCTGGAGTTGACAGTTGCTAACACACTTTAGCTGGAGTCGTTTCAGTTTAGGCTGTCAGAAAGTGTTTCCCTTTAGGATTCTCTTCGGATTTTTTACTGGTTATTAAACCGTATAAACCCACGTGTGCACTGCTGGTAGTGTCAGCTCCTAAACTCTGACGGTACAGGACATTTCTATGTAAACATAACAGGTGTAAGAACTGTCTCATTCCTACCTCTGTGTAACTCCTAAATAGTGAGTTGGAGTGGTAGGGCTGAAACGACTAATCGATTAATCGACGACTAATCGATTATTGAAATAGTCAACAACTATTTTAGTAACCGATTAATCGTTTTCTGGTTCACACAGAATAAAATGGAGCAAAAATGACATAAAAATGTAGTATTTCTGATGAAAACCTACTTTGATTTTATATTCAGGGTCTGTCGTGTTTTGTACATTGTAAATTTCATTAATAGAGCCTTCAAAAAAACATTTCCCTACATCAAAACATCCTCAAACAGCGCCACTTCAGCTATAATGTGATGAAAAAATTGAAAAAATAAAATGTTCCTACACCATTCACTCTTAATCGTAAAAATAATCGATGGATTAATCGATTACAAAATAATCGTTAGTTGCAGCCCTAGACAGTGGTGTTCTATGGTGATCGTGTAACTTTGAGCTGCTGCCCTGTTCCAAAACACATTTTTCCTCTGGGAGATTAACAAAGAAAAAACTAACTAACAATTTTGAATTTTCCCTCACTCACTCTTGTGGTCCCACCAGACCTGGTCTTAGATATAAAGCTCATTTACAAACGGATATCAATGCCTCCAAAGTGCTGCAAAGGTTCTGAGTACAGTCCATTGATGACTAACTTTAAAGGGGGGGTATTATGCAAAATCGACTTTTTCAAGCTTTACATCATGTTATTAAGTCATTCCCTCATTAAAAACATGCCTGAAGTGTTGCCTTAGCACATTCACGTATTTTCGAGTAATCTGTAAAAACTCCGATGGCAGCCATTTTAGGGATAAAACGCCTGATTCCTTCAGGAAACGCCTCCGACCTCCAGGATACGCCTCCGACCTTTCGTCACCAGCCGAGTAACCAACCACTGCCCCTTAGCAGAACCCCCTCCCCGCAGTGTCTAGCCCTAAGATGTAAACAGAGTCATTATGGAGGATTAGCTTCATGTGTTGTGAACCGGAGCCACAGCAGACTTTTACAAAGACACACATCAGTGTTTCTGTTACCGAAACACCCAGGATTAAAACCGGTGACAAGAACGCTTATTTCAGTGTCTGGTTCTGCGCTGGGCCTTGATGATGCACAGAGCCTCCGGAGAAAGCTAATGCTAAGCTAAACCTCGAGTCATCACGTGAAAACGAGAAATATGCACAAATAAAGTCAATAAAACCACCACACACATAAAGAACCGTTTAACAATGATCACACACAGAGCCTGCCTTGTTGATTTGGAAGTTTATTGCTCACATTTCATCTACAATGGGTCATAGCCGAGTGGCTTTTCCCCGGAGCTAACAAGCTAGCCGCGACAAGCTAACGGGAAAATTCACTGAATACAAGCAGCATATTATGCATTGAAAACGTCACTAAAACAGGCAACTGCTTGAAGCAGCCTTTATGATGATCACACACGGAGCCGGGCTTGTTGATTTCGTAGTTTATTGCTCACATTTCATCTACAGTGAGTCGTAGCCGAGTGGTTTGTCCCGGAGCTAAGGCACTATTAGCCGCGACAAGCTAACAACCTTCACCTTCACAACATTCATTGAAAACAGGCAGCATATTATGCACAGATAACGTCAATAAAGCAGCAACTACTCGAAGCAGCCTTTACGATGATCACACAATGAGCCTGGCTTTACACATTTGTGGTTTATTGCAGACTTTTCATCAACAATGAGCTGTAGTCGATTATAACAAGCTAACGGGTAACCTCGAAAAACCACTGTCCACCTGCACAGATAATGTCCGTCTTTGAATCGTATGGGCTCCTGCAGATCCTGGTGTCGTCCATGGGGGTATAGTTAGAGATCCATAGGGCATGGCAGATGCAAAGAGATAGCCTCCAAACAGCAGTTATTTTTCAGGCAAGAGCCCCTTCCAAGCGTCCGGTGTGGAAGGTTTGTCTCCAAATAATATCCTGTGTGGCCATTGTTCACAAAGTGATAAACAGTAGCTCCTTTCCAACAATAAAAATTAAAATGCACCGATCGTAGTTTCAATACAGTTGAGACAACGAGCGCAGTGTTGTTGTCATGCCACAGACAGCGTGTGGAGGGGGCGTGTCGGAAAGGGTCAGAGGTTCTTAAAGAGACAGGGGCCTATTTCAAGTCATTTGCTAACGCCATTTTGAAAGAGCAATTTTATACAAGGCAGTTATTCTAATTTACTGCATTTACAGACCAACAGAAGGTTTCGTCATCATTGTAGTGTGCTATAGACTGGTGCTATGTGGCTGAAAAAAGCATAATACCCCCTCTTTAACTAATAAACCCAGAATAAAAATGAAGGATAAATGAACGTGTGCTCAATAGTCCAACTGTAAGACAACAGATGTAGTTCACTCGAGGCTACAGTCTGTAAGTAAACTGTACTTGTGCAGCGCTTTTGACAGCCAGGGGCCACAAAGTGCTCTACATGGAGAAACACAACAAAATACATAACAGTAAAATACATAAACTGTCAATAAAGGCCGACTTTTGCCTCTAAAAAGCACGTTTGAAAAGTAAAGTATTAAGTTGTTCCCTAAAGGCCTATTCATACTCCACAATGCGTGTTTCTGCCGAACTGCCACCCCCCCTTTTTCAGCAGCCAAAACTAACACGAAATGACAGAAACAAAACGAGCCATTTGAGTTCAAACTATTATAAAATGTATCAGTCACGATATTGCAAACATTTTGAAGATTGACTTTATGTTTAGTGCACATCTCCCGCTGGTTTATTATGTGAGAAAACGTTAACATTAAAAGCTTACCTCCGTGTCACTCAGTAAAATCACGTTGTTTGACGTCTCAGTACAGGCATTGTCCATCCAAGAACCTTCAGTGAACATGTTGGTTGACATTCTTTGCCTTGGAGAACTTGTCACGCAGATAACGCTTGTCTCCTCTGCATTCGTCTTCGTCCTTGCACAAAACGCGATTTCTCACCAGGATTTTTTTTTTACATTTGTGTGTCCTTGTAATGCTTCAGCGAAGTGTTCCCGGTTTCTGGCAAATTACCACCCACCCACAAAAAAATCCAGCCAATCACAGCAAAGTGTTCTGCTCAGCTGGGTGTCATGAGCAACCTGCAAGAACTGCCGAACAAGAGATGCAAGAACAACATGACGTCATTTTGTGGAGTATGAAAAGGCCTTAAGTCTCTACAGCAGAGATCTCCAACCAGCAGCTCCAGCCCTTCCTAGGAAGCTCGCCAAAGACCTTCTACATTCCCACATTCGCCTGATGATTCACATTTTAGAGGCATTTCCCTTTAGTTCTGAACATGCTGATTGGGTCAATCTGCAAACATTTGAGTCAATAAAGTGAAGTATAAGGATAAGGAAAGGAAAACCCAAGGAGAAATAAGGAAAACCCAAGACATTGGCTACTAACTCTCTTGGGCGAGAGTAGCAACATTGCACACCTGTCTTAAAATCAGAAGTGAATCTCTGATTTTTTTCTGTTGCATAAATATAGCTGCTCTACAATTGTGCTCTACAGAATCCAAGGACCAGGAAATTGTCTCCAACTCATCCTGGGAAACCGTTAGTCACGCAGTCGAAAGAAGCAGCTCTTGATTACATTTTTTGATTGCTGCGCTTGAGACCTCCCCCTCATCAAAGATAACTCAACTTCGTACTGTCTAATGCCAGGGATAGCACGGTCAGAGGCAATGATTAGTGTCTCGGTTTTGTCAGAAGTTAACCAAAGACTGTGGTGCGTTCTTTGACGTGCGCCGCCCTCAACCGAATGAACACATGAATGGATAAATTGAAGTTGCCTGGCCTGCCAAACCACATGCTTTTTCATAGATATTTCAAAGACATATAGTCTGGGAGCAAGCATGATCTCAACGATTTCCCGGTGGGCGTGATTGACAGACGGCATCAACCAATGAGAGAAACGCTAGATACGTCGCAGTAACAAGCGGCAGAAGTCTTTCCAAAAACGTCCTTGTTTACGAGGAACGCTTCCAACGCTGTTTCTTGCTCCGGTTTTAGGGATTTAGTATTGTCCAAATGATTTAAAACAGACGGAAGAGCAGAAGAAAAACGTGTATCAGTCGCCGCACCACCATCTTTAATGTTTTGGAAGAGTGCGTGGTGGTTACGGGTGACGGCTGATTGGACCGATGTGGGTAAAACAGTGAAATGATTGACTGCGAGCAGCTGCCCAGACGGTTCTTCTTTTGAACCGAAAGGAGAAATGTATGGCAGGCCAGGCAAAAATGTAAGTGGCCAATGTAACATTCCGAGGGAGGCAGTTCCACAGTTTGGGGCAAAGGCTCTGTCTGCCCTGTTTTTATTGTGAAGCACTTTGGGCAGCCGTGGTTGTTGTAAATGTGCTATAGAAATAAAGTTGACCTTGACCTTGCCCTGCTTTTCCATCAAGACCTCGGACAGTTTTGCAAATACTGGTCCAGCAATTTATGGATCGATGGATTTGAAATCAAGTGATAAAAGGTTTGTCAATGTCAACTTTATTTGTATAGCACGGTTACAACAACACTAGGTGCCCAAAGTGCTTCACATACAGGTACACAATATAAAATTACAGTACAAAACAACAAGAGAAGCACACACAATAGAGTTATAATACAGCTCAACTTGAATTGAACGCCAACGCAAACAGATGTGTTTTAAGGGCAGTCTTAAAGGTTTCTATGGTTGGAGCAGCTCTGACAATTAGGGGGAGACAGTTCCAGAGTTTGGCAGCAGCCACACTAAACGCTCCATCTCCTCGCGTCTTTAAACGGGATCTGGGCACGTTCAAAGACAGCTGGTTCGCAGACCTTACTGATCTGACTGGGGCATAAACGGACAAAAGCTCAGAGAGATACTCAGAAGCAGATCCATGAAGACATTAAATCTTGAATCTATTCCAAAAGCAACAGGTAACAAAAAAGGACACAGTTGCAATTGATGTGCACTTTGCATTGTTTTTTTTCCCCCGAAGAGGTAACTAAAGCCATCTGCTTCCTCGAAGAGTTCACCATAGGTTCCGTTCATGTGACATCACAACATTCTAAAGAGCCTACAGTTTAAATTGAATCAGGCCTTCTCACATATACCTGATTTACTCCTGTCTGGAGTTGATTGATAAAGCCAGGAATGAGTATGTACCACAATGAACGACACAAACTTCATTCACTTCCTGTTTTATGGTTTGTAACCCAGAAAATCAAGGCCTTTTGATTGAGCTTAACTTCCCTCGACCAAAATTTTCCGAAATGCACAGAAAATAGGTAATTGTGTCCTTCTCTTGCCTTTACCAGCGCATCGATTAAATACTTACGAGGCGATAATTGGTCATGGCAGTCCCCAAACTGCCCTAAAGCTGCCCGGGTTTGTTGTATAATTCATGCGCCTGTTCCTGACCTGTTGCGTTATAATTACGGCTGCCTTTCCACTCTGTCACTGCCACTTCCCGGTGACTCCCTCGAGGTTGCGGCCCATCCCTCCGTCCCCTCGCCCGCGTGGTTGAAAATTAACATTTCAAACCGCGCGACTCCCTCGATTATCTGGCGTCGCGTGATCACAAGGCTCGTCAGCGCGGCGTTTGTAGGGCGGAATACGAATGAGACAGCGGCAAATGCATTTTTAATCAGCGCCACATCGCCACATGTCGCTTTTATCTGCCTGTCTGTTCAGTGGGGATCGGTGTCCTTCAGAGAAAAGTACAAAACTGAACTAAAGGAAGCGAAAGCTGCAATGACATCAGGAGTGTAAGTTGAAGAGGCGGGCAACTGTTGTTCTCTCTGCAATGCTGGTATATTCTCATATGAAGAGGCTGCTTTTCCTCCCATTGAACTGTTCATTTACTCTTGGGGTGAACTCATTTACACTGCTTATGTTTGTAAATTGCCTAATCCTTTAATGAACAGAATGGGGGGGGATGATATATTGTGTGTCTTCTCTTCACAAAAATTGCAGGACCTTGGTGATGCAAATGAACCAAGCCTCGTACTTTCATCCCAGTTCAGGGCAATAGCTAACCTCTTAAAGTACCACAAAAATGTTTAGAATGTTTATAATTTGAACCTCTTCTAACCCTCCGTGGGTTGTCTCAGATTTCCAAGCTTGGTTCCTCTTACAGAGACCTGGCAGCTTTAGGGTTCTGCTTTTCTCTGAGCCCCTGATATTTCTCTAGATTCTCCTGTTCCATGTTCCTGAGTGTTGCAATCACTTGGTATTGCAATGTCAGCCCCAACGGCTTTCCTCTGTCGTTAAGTTGAACACCCCTGCGGTCAGTTTAAGTTGGCGCAGTCCAGCTGAGATAACGCAGAAGTGAGTAAATAAGTGGACAGAACAAAGGCAAGTGAGGCAAAAAAGAAAGAATCAAGGGATCAATGTATAAAAAGTGCTTTATGTGTGTAGCGGCCAATTTGAAAAGAGTTAGAATCGATCCGACAAACTAACCGTACTCTAGCCTGACGCTCTACGAGGTGCGCCACAAGTCTGTAGAGGCCTGGCCCATTTTAAGGCAGAAAACTCCCGCGCCGAAATGATATCCCAGCAACGCCCCTGCCGCCACTTCAGATAGGTTTCAGCGGTACATCCCATGTAGGGGGTTGTCCTCCCAAGACAGAACCTCCAGCACCTCATCCTCTGTTCCCCATTGTCCGAGACATCACCTGGAGCCTTTTCGTTGGTGCACTTAGGGATCTTGGATGCTCACGCTCTCTAGTCTCGAGCCTTCTTCCTTACGGCTAGCGTACGGTCTCAGGGTGCTGGATTTGGAAAATGATATAGTCCAAAACGTGTTGAAAAATGACTACCCATCAACTTTTCCTGCTCTTTTTCTTTCCTTAAGTTTGGTTTTGTTCTTTCTCTGAATGTGAGTGGAGCGACAGATAAAATGTGGTGATGTGGAGCTTATCAAAAATGCATTTGCTTCTGCCTTTTTCATATGTTCCTCTTTCCACCACACCCGAGAAGCCATGGGTGCTGCCCATGTGTGATCCGTTCATTGTGCTCTATTGCTTATTACTTGTGGTTTTACTTTTGAGTTGTTTTGGAACGAATCAAGCATTTCTGAACGGAGCCAGTCGTTCGTGAAATCCTGTGTCTCCTGAGAAGGCGACACATCCTGGTTTCTGCCAGAAATGAAGAAATAAAAGCTGCTTGTTATTAGTGGAAATCCTCAAGCTTAGGCGTGAGATCAGTTATCGAGATTGTTCTTCTTTTCTGGGAATTGTAAGGTTGATGATCGTTCGGATTATCGTTGAAATCATGCCAACATGCCTCTACTTGAGCAACCCCTCACAGCTCGTCACCGTCTGTCTTTCGGAATGACACGTTCATGAAAGCAGTGTTTGATCATAGACTCCTCAGAGACCCGGAGTTACTGTCGCACCTCTGGGAGTTACTGTCAGGGTGGATCTGCATTGAGTGACAGCAGCAGCACGAAGGGACAGTGTGGAAAAACGCTGTGTCGCTAGTTTAGACAGGAAAAAAACGTGCACATACACTGGCTGAGAAGGACAAGTCACTAAAATCTATTCCACGAACCTCCTACTAAACACAGTCTTTATTTGACTCCGCCTCATAGTTATTGTAAAGGATGAAGAAGAAGTTACAGATCTGACTTTTGTTGTCATTTTGATGGTGTTCAATAGTGCTATACTCCCCCCTCACGGGAGGTTACCAGAGCGATTGTTGGTTTACCAAAATGATATGTGCGGGTTGTGGCTCGCCCTTCGAAGCCCTTTTGCCATCAACAGACATATCTTTGACATTTAGTCTTTTGTGCCGTAATTATGTGAATAATTTCATGTGGTGTCTGTCTTCAAAACTTCAAAACATTTGGTAAACAAGCCATTAGAAGCACAGAGGTGTTCAGCCCCCCCGGCCCAAAGGTGGCGGCTCAGTGCTGGCATTACGGGATTATGGAAGAGTGTCCATCCTCACTTCCAAGTCCAAACAGATTAACTAAGGGGCCTGTCACAATTGGCGTACGGGCACAATGCGATCATTTGCGGCCTCAGAATATGAAGGTCGTGCGAACACTCTCTTTTGGCGCACTGGCGTCTGCACGAGCGACCGCTATTGACCGCATGAAAAGGTGTGAATCGCAGTTGGATTATGTGTCGCAGCTGAATGTCATGCATGCACAAAATTCAGCGGCGGTCGATTGCGACTGAATAAAGCCGCAGCAGGCTGCTACGGTCGTGAGGATGCTATCCATCCATTTTCTTCCACTTGTCCGTTGCCGGGTCATGGGGGCAACCGATCGAGTTGCCCAAATCACATTGCACCAGCCCCTTATGGCTCCTCCTGCAGGTGGTGGGTCCACAGAAGGACGGCCTCATGGTTCTAACCAGGCCTGTTGGTCTCTCATAAGGGGCTTCTGAACCTCTCTTTGTCTGACCCGTCACCTAGGACCAGTTGGCCATGGGAGACCCTACCAGGGGCACGATGCCCCCCACAACAGAGCTCCCAGGATCATTCGGGCTCTCAAACCCCTCCACCACGTTAAGGTGGCGGTTCCAGGAGGGGGTCGTGAGAATGGTGAAAGATAAATTGTCTCAGTCACTGGTGAGACACTGGTGAGCGCCACTATTAGTCTTGTGCGATTTCTGCTGTAGATATATGGCTAGACACTGTTTCCTCTTCCCCAGTTTGGTCTAGAGCGTGGAGCAAACTTAGCGCATGGGTCCTCGTGAATATGCAAACGAATGTAATTTTGCCACAGTGCGCAAAATCTGAGGCAAGGAAAGGAAGTATTTATTTCGACTGTGTGAATTAAAACGGCGTAAGAAATGAATATGTGCAGTTTGTGAACCAATGTGGTGTTCTAAACGTTTACAAGAGTTTGCATCTGGCTCATTTACAAAGATAAAATAATTATTGGGTTGTTTTAATGATGTGCGGGTTTATAAAGAAAGTACGCGTTACCTGCGACCTTGTTTTCTTGGCTCGGAACAGTCCAAACAAAAGGCTCCACAAATTATAAAGGCTCCACGAGTCTGTCCCACATCCGTCCTTTTAAAGTCCTTAATCCTTGCGAAATCCGCGGGGACGGCGTGTTGATGATGGTTCATGGATCATTATGCGAGAGCTCAACTTGCCTTTGGTACTCAGATACATACGTTTCACAACAACTAAGTCGTGGAGGTATGTTCTATTTGTACTGTATACAGGCTGGTGCGTTCAAAGGAGTTTCCGAATAAGACACAGATAGGACCTTTGAAGTTGGCGGTAATTAATGCTTTAGAACTTTTTCAGGTACAAGATTTCAGGAGGGAGGGAGAGTGTCCGTGGATAGGGAAGTCTGGGCTTCTGCTGAGACTGCTGCCTCTGTGACCTGACCCTGGAAGCAAATGGACGGACGAATGGATGGACAGATATGTAACCTTAGCATGATTGATTTTTAAGCGACCTCACTCCAATGCCCATAACTGAACTAAAATATTTTGTTTTTACCCACAACATACTTCTGTTTTCATTCCGTGAAAGGAACTGTCGCCTTCCTCTTCATTGATCACCTAAACATCGCATCTTGATTGATCGCATGAGCATCACGTCTTGGAAACAACACCAACTCCATCGAAGATAAAAACTCGGGAAGCTCCTTCGGTCCAAGTTCCGTCGCCGTTCTTCTGTCCCGATGCGCCGCTGGGCCCAGAGCCAGAGAAGTAGCATTAAAAAGCCATCAGTTTATCATTAGTGGTGCCGCTCTGCTGGTGTGGGAGTGCATGCTGCCCTGAGCGCTTCGTCACACTTGCGTACTGTAAAGGAGCCAGGAGATTACCGCTAGCATGGCATGTGTCAAAGATAAGAGTCACTTTCCACCCCCCGGGGCTAGAACACGGGGGGCAACATGAAATAGAACAGAGATTTATATTTAGACGATACGATAAAGGGGGAGTAGGAATGAATAATAACCTTAGGACAGCAGATAGAGCAGGTTCTTTTGCTATCTGGCATATTTACAATGGTGTATTAGGAATGGTGGTTTAGGAAATGGTTGGGAAAATGACTATATATGTTTCCACTTGCAAAACCCACGTGGCACAGTGCCCATCTACCCATGTTCAACTGCATTTTCGGGGCATCACAATCGGCTCTCTGGAAGAACTTTTCATTTCAGTCAACTGCGTATAGTGTTGATTTTGGCAGCCTCCTTAGGTCAATTGTATTTACTTCAAAGTTGGTTCAGGTCAGAGCCCTTTTAAGTCGACCTCACCAGAGCCGGTGTGAAAAAGTCTTCTTGGCAAAAATGCTTTGAAGTCTTTGCAACATTTTAGTCATTTCTATGAGTGTAAACATTCCCAAAGAAACCAATTACTTTGGAAGCAGCTCATGACATTGGTACAAGAAGAAAAGATGTTTTACTTCAAGCTGAACTTGGCTTAAAGTTCATCTTAACACGTATTGCTCTTTGGTCACTCCGCTCTCTTTGACTATCATTCATCCTTTCATATTTAATGTTAAAGTGAATCTGGGACGAGACTGTTCTTTAAAGCAACTCTGATGTGTCCGTCTCAAACTTGTTGACTATATACATTTCTTAAAGTGTGCCGAAATATTTTACATTGTTTTTGGCTCAGAATACTTTTTCAAAAAGTTTTGCAAAAGGTTTGTTTATGGTCGTCTATATCTCATAAACCCAGTGTTAAAACATTGGTGTACCACAGGGATTTGACTTTGACCCCATCTTATTTACTTTTACATTACGATATCTTAATGCAAAAGTAACACCTGTCAGAAATGTTGCAAAGTTTATGGTAGGTCTAAAGCAGGGGTGTCCAAAGTGCGGCCCGGGGGCCAAATGCGGCCCTCAGACCAATTTATGGTGGCCCTCGGCCTCTTGCTGTATCGGTACACATCACCAGAGATGGACCTTTTTATTTGAAATGTAATAATTCTATACAATTCTAACCTAACAACTAACATTTTATTGTGAGACAGAGCTGGCATGAAGGTTTTAAGCTTAAATAGAGGTATGGGGCACAATTTAAACCTCTGCTTGTCGAAGGTTTTGCGGCACTAACTACTGATCTACGGCCCTTCACCCCGTGTACGCTTCAATATGCGGCCCCCCATGAAAAAAGTTTGGACACCCCTGGTCTAAAGGTTTAAGTGGCATAGAAGTAAATAGACAACCATAAAGCGCATTTGTGGTTAACACTGGGCAGTGCAATAGTTCTACAAGGTGTTGTACAAAGGTGTTGTCCTGAACAAAAGGCTGTCAATGAAATAATTTCATCATCATCTTTGTTTACAAAAACAACACTGCCTTCAAGGACAGAAGAATTTGTATTTTGGTCCGCATCTTTTTGTCCACTGAATCCAGGCTCAGGCCGACCTCTGAGCCCGTCTTTTTAACAAGTTTGTTTGCCCAATTCCTATCCTCCAGAGTGATGCTCCCGCCCCAATGCAGAATGCAGAATAGACTATGACCACTCACACTTTGAGGAACTAGACTGAAAACTATGAAAAACAACTCAGCCTAAAACATTTGTAAATGTGTTTAAAACTCATGTTTGGCTTCCATAGTCAGGCCTGAGAAGAGACAAGTCCACACTGCAAAATGTAATTAACTAGATCAGTATAAACATCTCAATTTGAGCACAATAATCCAAATTTTAGCTGTTTTAACTAGTTAAGAAGTTCTTGGACATTTGTCCTAGATTATTTCACTTGTTCTGAGATGTTTCTGACTCGTTTCGATACATTTCGTCCTTATTTCAGGACATTTTTTTTGCCAATGGGGTAAGAAAATTGGTCTTATCTCATTGGCAATTTTACTTTCTTATTTCAAGCGAGATTTACCTTAGAACTGGTCTGAAATGTCCTCAAACAAGCAAAATAAACTTGGTCCGATCAGGAAAAGTGTCTAAATGAGTGAAAACCGCTAAAAACAAGATACATTTCCTCAATTTACGTCATTTAAGCCAATGCTTGATATTCACTGTTTGCATATTTTTCACCAACAAAAACACCCATAATGGAAACACGTTTATTTGCTTTGGGTGAAACGTTAAGCAGTCAAGCTTTAAAAGTAAATCAACCTTATCAGCCTTTCATTCAGTGGCCAGAGGAATGAGGTGAATGTCCACAGTCCAACTGCTTCCCTCCCCAACATTCACCGGCTTCCTAAACGCCCATCTCCCATCAGAGCGCATTGTGAATGTGCAGTTTTGGCACAGCCCGGCGAAGCGGCTGGTTCTAATGGCGAGAGTGAACAATGCGCTGGAGCCGTGAGGACGGGAACGGCAGGCTGCAGCGGAGTGAGGGAGATAAGGCTGAGAGCTTCGTGGGCCCAAAGCCAGAGGAGGGAGAGAGAGATGTGTCGCGAACTCACAACATCCAGGACAGTATGACAGAAGTGGAATATCCGGGGCACGGTGACAGAAGTGGAATATCCAGGACAGAGTGACAGACGTGGGAGCCAGAGAGGAGCCGAGGTAGCAGGGGAGGACACTAAATAAAAACAACGGCCTTAATTCTGCTGCACTGAGACACAGGTTCCTAAGTCGTCATCTGTACACTTCATTCTGTACCTCCATGATACAATTACGTCACTGTTGAACCTAAAGCTGTCCTCTATGGCGTCAGATAACTATCTTTAAGTTGAGGGCGCAAATACAACATCAACATTACACAGGGATCAAGGGCGCATGCACTAAAAGTGAGCACAAAAACTATAACAGAGGCTGATGTGTCTCATACGCCCGGTGTTTGCATTTCAGCTGCTGTTTTCTGCCCACTGCGCCCTCTCTCTTCCAAAGTTTGACCGCTCGGTTTTCTTCTTCATTCAGCACGTTATGTAATCAGAATAAGGCTGACCAGTCGATCACAGATATACAATGCAGATACAGTCTATGGACTGAACACGCGAACATACTGGATTTTTTACTTACAAAAAAGGCTTTATTACATTCCAACAACTACGTATTGAAGCCGAGGAGGAGTAAAGAATATTTCATTTTAATCTTTAATCCTTATAATATTATATATGTTTGAGCAAATCTGTTCAATCACATGGCTCTGCTCGCACTGGCCAATCAGACTGCAGAACATGGACTTCCTTTTTCATCATCGTTTTCATCGTCATCATCATTTATTATCATTATTTGTATTATTATTTCTAGTAGTAGTAGTAGTAGTTTTACACATTTTATTTATAATATTTATTAACTACTTTTATATTTTGAGGCAACGTATTAGGTCAAATATATGTGTTCGGAACAGACTGTACTGTTGTTTACTATATCTGTGATCGACTGGTCAGCCTTATTCTGATGACTTGTTGAATGAAGAAGAAAACCGAGCAGTCAAACTTTGTTAGAGAGAGGGCGCTGTGGCTGGAAAGAGCTGCTGAAATGCAAACCCCGGGCCTATGAAGACACATAAGCGCTCTGTTATAGTTTTTGTGCTCACTTTTAGTGCATGCGCCCTCGATCCCTGTGTAATGCGCGCGTTGATGTTGTATTTGCGCCCTCAACTTAAATATAGTTATCTGACGCCATAGTCCTCCACATTACGGAAGCACATGATCCAACACTATTATTGGTTCTGGGCCATTTTGCGCTCAAGGTGTGTTTTTCGGGCCGTGCTGAAGCCGTAAACCACATCGTAAATCCAAACTGGAAATCACTTGTAAAAGAGTGACTTTCAGTGATGATGTTCTGAGTGGACAGGTGATTCATGGTGTCCTGATAAACCAACCCTATGCTGGATTACTGGCTTTAAAAATGTGGTTTAGTAGTTTAACGGTGACACATCACAAATGGTTGGGTTCCGGGTGTAGGGAGTGGATGTTGCTGATAAAAACCTATTCCTGTCGACTGGTTCAGTTTTGAGTTTTAGGTGGAGGAATAAGAAACTTTTTATTTTCATCTGATTTTTGCAATCTCCATACACAACAGTTCCCAGGAAGTACAGCACGAAGTAAGAGGTGAAACCATAGTAGAAGAAAACACCCAATTAAACAACTTTAGGATTGCTCAAAACTGTGTGAAAGAAGTGAAATACTACTGCAGGTATACGTTAGTACATGGTTAAAAGCTCAATAAAGTCAGTTTTCGATGATTTGCCCATTTTATAAAAGCTATTTGTTTCGCCTTTTTATGTTTTTAGAGAATGTAGTGGTGAGTTTTGCTAATGAGCGGGGAACTGGAGTGTTTTTCTTTTTCTTTCATAGGATTTTCTTCGCACTCTTGTCTCTGAACAAGGTGAGAGTAGCAGTTCATGAAAAAGTTAAACTCCTCTTATATTTCTGCTGACCAAAACTCAAACCATTTATTCTGCTTACGAAAAACGTCTTTGATGAGAAGCGAAACGTCCAAGACTGAGATCACAGACGATGGCTTAGGAACCTGTGTCCTGACAAAACTCTCTTTTATCCCTTTGATTTCAAAGCTTTGATAAGTAAAGTAGCGCAGTAAAAAGTATTGTATTTGCATTTCAAATGGTGGATGAAAACGGATACGTCCTTCACAAAACATTTGTAAATTGAACTCAAGTACTTAAATTTAGTAACTTTGCTTTGTTATAAACTACCTCATCAAACATAAAAATTGTGGCTTCTGTGTCAGAGGTAGTGACTTATCCTTTTGAAACAGACACTGTAGTAAACATTCCCAAAGAAACCAATTACTTTAGCAGCAGCTCATGACATTGGTACGTAAGAAGAAAAGCTGTTTTAAATATTTACTTGTAGCTGAACTTGCTTGAACCGCACTGCTCTTTGGTCACTCCGCTCTCTCTGACAATCATTCATCCTTTTATATTTAATGTTAAAGTGAATCAGGGACGAGACTGTTCTTTAAAGCAACTCTGATGTGTCCGTCTCAAACTTGTTGACTTTATACATTTCTTAAAGCTTCTCAACATGTGCTGGAATATGTTGCATTGTTTTTGGCAAAGAATATGTTTTCAAAAAGGTTTGTTTATGGTCTTCTATATCTCATAAACCCAGTGTCAAAACATTGGTGTACCACAGGGATTTGACTTTGACCCCATCTTATTTACTTTTACATTACGATATCTTAATTCAAAAGTAACACCTGTCAAAAAAGTTGAAAGTTTATGGTTGGTCTGAAGGTTTTAGGTGGCATAGAAGTAACTAGATAACCATAAAGTGCATTTGTGATCAACACAGGGCAGTGCAATAGTTCCACAAGGTGTTCAGGATCTCCCAACCCTTTCTGAGTAGGACCCCAAAATGACCACGGGAACAATCCGGGGAATTAAATGTATTGATAATATCAAGCATAAACCTTTTAAAGCTCCCATAAACTATTCTCTTAGATTTTTATTTGTTTTTAGTGTCAGTAGGTGTCGGCTGTAGGTGCCCTGAAGATGCTTTCAAAGGGAAATGGAAAACTCGTTTAACTTATGTGCAGCCAGCGGAAAAAGATATGTGGCAAAGTAAACAATTTTTTGGTAAAGAATACGTTTTCAAAAAGGTTTATTTATGGTCTTCTATATCTCATAAACCCAGTGTTAAAACATTGGTGTACCACAGGGATTTGACTTTGACCCCATCTTATTTACTTTTACATTACGATATCTTAATTCAAAAGTAACACCTGTCAAAAAAGTTGAAAGTTTATGGTTGGTCTGAAGGTTTTTAGTGGCATAGAAGTAACTAGATAACCATAAAGTGCATTTGTGATTAACACAGGGCAGTGCAATAGTTCTACAAGGTGTTCAGGATTTCCCAACCCTTTCTGAGTAGGACCCCAAAATGACCACGGGAACAATCCGGGGAATTAAATATATTAATAATATCAAGTATAAACCTTTTAAAGCTCCCATAAACTATTCTCTTAGATTTTTCTTTGTTATTAGTTTGAGTAGGTGTTAGGTGTAGGTGCCCTGAAGATGCTTTCAAAGGGAAATGGAAAACTCGTTTAACTTAAGTGCAGCCAGCGGAATAAGATATGTGGCAAAGTAAACACATTTTTGGTAAAGAATACGTTATCAAAAAGGTTTGTTTATGGTCTTCTATATCTCATAAACCCAGTGTTAAAACATTGGTGTACCACAGGGATTTGACTTTGACCCCATCTTATTTACTTTTACATTACGATGTCTTAATTCAAAAGTAACACCTGTCAAAAAAGTTGAAAGTTTATGGTTGGTCTGAAGGTTTTAGGTGGCATAGAAGTAGCTAGATAACCATAAAGATGCTTTCAAAGGGAAATGTAAAACTTGTTTAACTTATGTGCAGCCAGCGGAATGAGATATGTGGCAAAGTAAACAAATTACTTATATTTATTTGCTACAGCAAACTACAGCAGCCATTCGAGTCTGTGTTGTTTTAAAGTTTTATATCCCACACCCTTTGAACACCTCATAAGACTCCCGGTGGTGCGTTAAGATTTTTAGCCGCTGTAGCCAAAGGCAAGATTGAACTGACGGTTCCCTGATGATATTGGAATAAAACAAAGGGGCATATCATGAGGCTTTTATGTGCAACAGAGCTTGTGTCAGATGGTTTCACAGTTCGTAATCTTTTGTAGGAACAAGGGAAAACATTGCTTTTTCACGCAGAGATTTTTAGCCAATTTTCTCAGTCAACATCTACGTTCTAATGCCAGTAAAAAAAATACACCAAACTCACCCTTTACAATGACAAAACACTACAACAGCGCGACTTTTCCTACACTTATTCATTCACATATTCACTTGTTTGGGGTGCACTATAGTCGGGAGTGCACTATAGGTGGGGGAGCTCATCACTCAGCTTCAGGTCTCTTCTGGTCCCAGTACAGCCCAATGCACTTAGTTTATATGTGTTGGTTGGAGAGGTCCATTTTTAAAATAAGTGGAACTTGCCGTGATATGGATCCAATATTCAACAAAGAACAAAATCCCATCAAAAAGCAAACGGTAAACAAACACTGAGTGGTATAGCAAGTATAGCGCTGAAGACGAGACCCCCTTTTGACCCAGTGGAGTTCGAGAATAGCCTGTGATGCATTTTTCATTGCTACGGGTTCGTGTGTATACGGTTGAGCGACGCGGGGTCATGCCATGTTGTATAAGCTTGGAGATATGCGGAATATGCACAGGGGCTCTCGCCGACCGAATCCATCCATCACTGCCGCCGTGAATCTAATAAAATAACTCATAAAGGGCTACTGTGCGCTCCTATGGGAGGAAGCGGACTCTCCATCAAGACCTGTGTGCTCCATACGCTCGCCAAAGTGTCTGGAATAAAAGCATTCGTCGAGAGAGGCGTCGGCACTATGCTTCTACAGCATTTTTGCACGGATAGGAATGTTCATACACAAACCAGTAAGTTTGTGGTTCCATCATTGCACACTGCCCGTTGTGTCCTTGGGGGATGGCACTCAAAGCTCCTTGAATAAATGTGATTGCGTAATAATGGGTGAGCAACTGATACGATTTGGAAGTGATGAAACAGTCCAGATCTTAACCCCATTGAGAGTCTTTGGGATGTTTCGCAGCGGTCACACTTTCCCACCGTCAACACAAGATCTCGGTGGGGGAAGAAAAGAATGCGACACTAGACAGAAAAATAAATGCTGTCACATTGCAGAAGGTTATCGAAGCAATTAACCCGTCGATAGCTCCCATTTAAATCGCTAAAGAAAACTTTCCGCAAATACCATGATCGTTCAGCTTGTTGGCAAGGTTACAAAACAATGCCACGGTCAATGCGTGCTGCTGTTCAAAGCTTAAAAGTATAGGCCACCGTTTTTACATACTGATATATGTTCTTACCTAACCTTAGACGAGTTAATATATACCCGTCTGGTCTTTGTCCGTGCGCTCTGTCACGCAAACGGAGCACATACGCAGCCTCTCCCACATATAGCTCCAAAAAAGCTCACGATAGAAGCTACCAAGCTCTTCCACGTGTTCCTTATTTAAATAAAGTTATGTGAAGTGTTTTCATGCGAAGTATATTTACACAAAAATGTAGCATGTCGATTTTATAAGCAGATAAAAAGGGGGACTATATTGTGAGGCGTAAAGATACGAGGAGAACAACGTCCGCGCAGTAACTCCTAAAGACTTCCCCCCGCTCACTTCCGTCAATAGAAGCTGCGTGACTTGTAGTACGTGCAGTAGTATCAGAGAGCTATCGGCTAGCTAGTTTGAGTACAGTTGAGGAAGCATCAAGTTTTAGTGAGATAACTGAAATGAATAATTTGCGATGGCGGACTTTGTTGATGAGGAGGAATGGCTTACAGCGGATCCAGAGCCGTATCTTTTTGAGCCAGAACACACAGAAGAGGAACTTGCCTTGTTGGACCGTGAGAGGGAACAAAGACACGAACTACAGCAGACTGGAGCCATAGTTCGTGTCTTTGTTCCCTCTCACGGTCCAACAAGGCAAGTTCCTTCGCATGTGCCTGCAGCCATTTGTACAAAGTTTTGGTAATATGCCGAGGGGAAGAGGGAAGGTGAAGAGAGAACAGGTGTCAGAGAGTGAGCAGGGAGAAAGGGTGGCAGTGAGGAGGGAAGACAGAAAGTGCCTGAAGAGAATTAAGACCCTGACAGAGGCCAGCAGACCAGGAGTGTTTCATATTCTTTCAGCAGATATCGCCATTGTCACAGGGAGAATGTGGTCAAAGTAGGCTGACACAAACCCCTCCAAATTGCCGGGTAATCTCTGCGACAAATGGGCGGCGTTGGTACACATAACAAACAGATCGTTTGCAGTTCTTGCAAATTTCATACGAAGCCTGCACGGTTGATCTAACAGCTTCTGTGCTTTGGCTGTACGAATGAAGCCAGCAGCCGCCGTGTGGCGTACGTTCGACATAAAGGTTGTACGTTGGGTGCGCGGTGATCCTACACCACAACTTTGTTCTCCACAAGCAAAAAAATTAACACAGTGATTTGGGAAACGCCAAAAATCGCACGGCCAAAAATGTGTATGTCCGGCTGTGACTTAACTTTTCTAATAAAAATAACTTTTCTTCTCAACTTTTTTTCATTAAATTGTTGGTTCACTGAAATAAAATGATTATTATTACTTGCAACAGAGGTTATCCATCTAAGTCATAACTACAAATATGTCATATCGTAGCATAACTGCCTATGTCATTTTGTATTGTTAAAATGGCAATAAGAGAAAAACAAAGTGTTTCCTATAGAACGTCTTTTTACATGTTTTCCAAAATCAAAACAAAAATGAGTTAGGCAATTATGCTATGTGGCTAACGATATGGTCTTTAACTCATTGAGTGCCAATGACGTCTATAGATGTCAATTGGGTTTTTTAATGGGAACGGCTGCAGCAAAGCCTTGCGCATATCTGGTGTTAAAATCTTAGTTGTAGTTCTTTTATTAAGTCACTAGTTGGCAGCATTGCTCTTTGGATGCGATCACAGTCACTGCTGCTTGATTAAAAAAAGCTTTTAAAAAAAAGTATTTTGGGTGATTTCAGCTATTTTCTATGGACGATTACTAGAAAATGGAAACAAACTTTTTTAGATGAAAGAAGAGAGTCTAATCTTTCTTTTGGTGGGTTTCGGGTTGACATAGACCTAGACCTAAATTTTCTGTGGGTCTTGAAAAAACACAGTACAAATCCTGAAAACCTCTGGCAGTGGGGAGCTCTCTGATTTGAAAATGGCTGGCGGTCAATGAGTTGAGTTCAGCACTGTTTGCAAAGAATAACACTTGTAAATTCATGGACGGAGTGTAATAGTGATGTGTTTCTCCTCCAGGACAGTGCCATGATGCAGTTCTGCGCCAACAAACTGGACAAGAAGGACTTCTTCGGGAAGTCGGACCCGTTCATGGTGTTCTTCAGGAGCAACGAGGACGGGACGTGAGTCTAGTCTTTGAAAATGTCTCAAACCGGACTGCTTTTATACGCACAGAGTTAGCAGTGAACTACAGAATTAACATTTGGCGAAGGCAGCATCAAATAATAAATATTTCACCTCCTCTTAGAGACCCAAGGCCGATTCGGGGACAGGCGCGAACAAGGCGGTGACCTAGAGTGCTCTCTCGTGAAGGACACATTTTATTTATGACACATGTTTTCAGATCAGAATTTTGCGATTTTACTGCTTTGAAATGCAGAACTCGAAACGCCTGAGGGCGCCGCACATCTGGCAAGAGCAGGCTTCATTTCTACATGCACTATATATTGATTTTATGTCCACAAATTTACAACTGGAGCAGAATCTCCTCTATCAACATGTGAGTGTTGGCACGTCTCATAAATATACTGTGGAAACTTTTATTTTTTCATATAGCAGTTATAAAGAATCGCAGAAACACACGCATAGTTCTTGCCAGTGGCCTCCTGGTTTTCAACTAGGGCTGGGTACCGTAAAATTATGTCTTTTCTTCCCCCTACATGTTCCAGCCGTGTCCTAATGTGTAGAATGAACCCAGACCTGTTCACCACAACTGCCTCTAAAATCCTGCACTAAAAAAAGGTGTAACTTCGGGTCTTACGCATAAGACCTGAGGTGGCAGTAGTGAGTATAAAATGACCAACTTGCATCTAGTGCCTTGAAACCATACCAGTCCGGTATCGAAAAAATGAAAGTATCGAAAACTAAAATCCTTTAGATCCAAGTTGTGATGCTGTTGGTCCAGCTCAAATAAATATTTTTGGTCCAGATTTATTTATTACAGGAACTGTATCATGCTATTTTAGCCATTCCAAAGTAAAGTATAGGCATTTATATGATAGATTGTAGTATTTTTCAAACCCGGAAGACACGACGCTTCGATTCAGTTAACTCCGCCCCCTCTCTCTGAGCTAATCTGCCCATGCAACATTCGCAGTAGTAGAAATATAAATATCACAGCAATAAGTGAAGTTACATCACAATGCAGTTATAAGGAGTTGACACAGCTAACACACGCTAACACACACAATCTAACACGCGTTTTGACTCACCGCTCTGTCCTGGCCGCTCCATCGGGTGTCGCGTTGGATATTAAAGTGAATCCACTTTGATTCAGGCCAAGGTTCACCAAACATCCATCAGAGACATTCACAGAAAAACACTATTTTGGCTGATAGTCGCCGAATCACGGAAGGAAATTCCGACTTCTGGCGAGTGGCCTCTTCTTTAGGAAGGTTGAATAAAGTCCTGTACCCCTCGCAGCCAAACGCGCCTTTCTCCGTGACATTATCGTTAAGTAAGAAAAAAGAACAGGCGTGTCCAGAGCAGGTTAGAAAGAGCTTCTTCTTCACAGGTGCAAACATGACATCTGTTCAGGCGCTCAGTTTGTTTTGTCCGCAGGGGCAGCGCAGACGCCTCGGGCACTTCCTTTTTTTATTTTTTTATTACAACAGAAATAATGGGGGGAAAAACTGCTTTATAAATTAAAATCAGGCCATAAGGCATTACATTACAGTGACACAACTCAGTGGTTTTCCAGGAGAGGGCGGGAGAGGGTTTTCCCCCTATTTTTTCCCATTTCAAAAGAAAATGCCTAATGTTTTTTTTTTTTTCAGAGGGATTATATATATCTAATTCCTAACCTGATTTAATGAGCTTTGAACACAAAATAACAACACTGCAAAAACTAATTAACTAGATCAGTATAAACATCTCAATTTGAGCATAATAATCCAAATTTTAGTTGTTTTGACTAGTTAAGAAGTTCTTGGGCATTTGTCCTAGATCATTTCACTTGTTCTGAGATGTTTCTGACTCGTTTCGATACATTTCGTCCTTATTTCAGGTCATTTTCTTTGCCAATGGGGTAAGAAAATTGGTCTTATCTCATTGGCAATTTTACTTTCTTATTTCAAGCGAGATTTACCCTAGAACTGGTCTGAAATGTCCTCAAACAAGCAAAGTGAACTTGGTCCGATCAGGAAAAGTGTCTAAATGAGTGAAAACCGCTCAAAACAAGATACATTTCCTCAATTCAAGTCATTTAAGCCAATGCTTGATATTTACTTTTTGCAGTGAAGGCGAAATTAGATTTTTGTTTTCACTTATACAAAAACAAGATCCAAAAAAAATCCTCACTGAAAAAAAAACCCTTGTTACGAACAACAAAATAAAACCATAAGTGTAACCTCTTCACCCCTGCCTTCACCAGGTTCATTTTTTCCAGTTCTGCTTTGCCCAAATCCTCAGGGTTGCAGCCTATAGGCCAATGTAGCGCCTCATTTGAAAGCTAAGACCTACGAAACTCACTTAAACAGATCTTTTTCCTTGCGTTGTCGTCACTTTTTTTAAAAACTTTTTCCTTTTTTGTTCATTTTTGTAACATTTTTGCCACAATTTCAGTAATGTCCGGCAAAAGTTTGAAGTGATTCCTGTAATTAAAAATATTTCCCCTTTTCACCTGCAGCGTCTCAAACAAACATCCCTCATTGTTCATAAATCTCATGTTCCGCTTTAATAAATGTTTTTTGAGACATGTCTACCTCCATAAGTGAAGATGAAAAATGATTTATTCCATTTGTGGGGCCGATTGTGGAGGGAAATAATGCTTTGTTTACCTCGTCGCTCTGACTGTTTTATTGTGTTTGGGACCATTTACCCCAAACAGTCTGGCTCCCTCGCGTCACGCCCATTCATCAACGCTGTCATCCGGATATGCAAATGCGGCCGTATCTCAGCCCCGTGTCATCCACTCCGATCGTCTGGCGGCTTCGGGAAAGCCAAACGCCCCCGTTTTTAATCAAACATTTCTAGACCCACTTTTTTTTTTTTTTTTTTTTTCATTTTAGCTCGAAGACTAATTTAGCCGCTTTAATCCGTGCACTTTCCATCCCCATCCCCCCCTCGAGCAGCAACAATATACGCCTCGGAATCTGCCGGGGAAAAAAACGTGTCGATGAAATATGGAGGAAAATGAAGTTGGGATCGTAGTTTGGGGGTTATTAAAGCGAGTGGAGAGGCCGCCAGTCTCTCGAGGTGGGAAGTAACGCGTGTCCAGGATGTAGCGCGGCGCAAGTGGAAATGCAGACCCAGTTATGAGGAGTGAAACTTTTAATTTTACCTCCTTATTTAGTGATCATTGCCCGTATGTTCAAGATCTGAAGTACGAGCTACTTCGGAGGGACGGGAAGTAACTACCGTAGATTCTCTAATACTGGCCAGTATTCCATTAGCGGTCGGGTCTCTAGCAGTGGCCGGGTTCGCGGCTGGCGGAGGCAAATTAAAGCCGGTCTCTAAAACAGGCCGGGGCTTTTATTAGAAACTATATCAGTAGAAATATTCCCCATATTAGGAATTTGTCTCATACTAGAGCAAATGATAACTCTCGTCTTCTCTCGGGGCTGTTTTATGATCGATCACAAACACAAACGCTCCGTCGAAACTCGCCTTTACATGAGATAACAAATAATCAGGTCCGCGGTAAAAACGAAACGGAAACCTGCAGTGACATTGATGTCAATGTTCTGCTATAGCTATAGCAACGAAATGCTTCCTGTTGTCACTACAAAATAAAAGGCGTCATGTTCCAGCCGCTGGAAGAGTGTTTGCAAAGTAAATTAATTAAAAAAACAAATATTTTAGGTTCAAATGGACACAAATCGCACCGAGCACTACGCCATGCCCATGGTTTCAGGGAGGGATCATTTAATCATTGTGAGAGATTTACCTATAACAAAAATCATCTGTAAAACTGTCGCTATTTCTGCTGCTAGCTTACAGCCTAGTTATAGCAGTTTATGATGCCATAATGGCTACTTACCCTTGCAGTGACAGTGGACTGTCAGGTACAGCTTTGGTTCCAGTCGTACCTATCTGACAGAACCGAGTCTGTCCAATTGGCGACATGCAAGTCCAGAGGAAACCCAGTTTGGGGTCCCACAGGGGTCGGTACTCGGCCCCACACTATTCACAACCTACATGCTCCCCCCCGGTTTTTCTTCATTTTCCTGGTCGTCCGTTTTGCTCAAATAGGAATAAAGGCCTGTCTCTAATTGTGGCCTGGTTCCAATAACGGCCTGGTCATAGATGCCTTTGAGTAAATATAAAGGCCCCGGCTGATATTAGAGAATTTACGGTAAGTACTTGTGCCTTACTATGCCTAAGTGGAAGGGTATTTATTTTTCTGGTGATGTATTACTTCAAAAAACAAGCATCTGTACTTGCTACTTCTTACATCTTCTAAACAGGCCCGTTACTTTATTTTATATTCATGCGCTGTCAGTTTCGGTTTCGTGACAGAAATAAGCACGATCAGGTCAAGCAGGGAGGTGAGAGAGGAGGCGCACTCGGGTCCATGTGCACTCATGCAGGTCAGAAGGTCAGATCATGATATCGACCCAGCTGACCGCGGTCTGCTGGAGTGTTGCAGTGTGAGATCACGGCTGCTTTGGTCACAGGAAGAGGGACTTAACATGTCATTGGCAGCGCCTGTAAACATGAATCAAAGGCCATTTCACAAATATAATCCGATGGCTGATGTGGAGTCGTTTGTCTGCTCCCTAACCCCCATTTCACATGGGCTTTTTTGCCTTTTTAATACGGTTTTGAAAAGCAAAACAAACCAAAAGGCAGGAATAAAATGAACCCATGTGCTGTAGTCTACACCAGTGGTTCCCAAAGTGTGAGACTGCGCTTTAGTTTGGCTGATCACGTGCATGTTTAAAGAATAACCTAATGGAGTATATTAGCTCTTAAGTTCTCATGGTTAGGTTAAGGTATACCTCTAACTTTAAAGTATACCTTAAAGTTTTGACCCGTCCTCAATGCCGCTGGGGCGACCTGTAGGAGCAGTGAGCTGCCAGCGTGGTACGGCCTTCGAGGACCCATCTCCATGATGTGGAGCCAGTAATGGTCAGAAACACCTGGCCGGAGGATTAACCTATTGCTGGGTTGCAGGTTCTAGAATGTGATGATGTCACTGGACCCAGCGGGGGGCAGGAGCCTGTTTTTCCTATTAACAGCATTACACATTTACAAGTCATAGCTAAAAAGAAAATGTATGAATTAGACAAAATATCATTAATATCAGTCATTGGGTCCATGATCTCTCTGCACAAGACCAAAAATGTCCTCAAAAACAAAATAATTTTTCCTCTATATAATAGTATAGGCCTTTAGAACGCTGTGATGTCACCTGCAACCCATCAATTGCTGAGCTGCAGGTTCTAGAATATGATGATGTCATCGGACCCAACGGGGGGCAGGAGACAGTTTTTACTATTAAAAGCATTACACTTTCACAAGTCGTAGCTAAAAAGAAAATGTATGAATAAAAAAAAACTATCATTAATATCAGTCTCTGGGTCCGTGATTTCTCTGTACAACACCAGAAATTTCCTCAAAAACAATTTTTCCTCTATATAATCGTCTATGACATCACAGCATTCTAAAGGCCTATACTATTATATAGAGGAAAAATGATTACATACGTGTTTCGTATGTGTAAAACCCGTGGGTGAGGCCTCCTGATTATGAATATTTTTGGGGCGTACGGAAAGATCTGAGCGTAAAGCACGGGTTCATAAATGCCACGCGCACTCTGGCGTATATCGCAAATACACATACACTGTTTTTGTACGCAATAGATACAGACGGCATCTCGTCATAGAAGGGGGCGTGGCTTCGCCGAGGGGGAAAATAGAATCTTTAGAGAAACACAATTTTCCCTCTTTTTAGCCATTTTCTGGTGGAATATTAACTTATTTATCACACCTAAATAAAGTCAAGTGTAAATCGGGTCCATACGGATATTTTCTCACAGCAGATTGTTCAGTAGAAGTGAAAAAACGGCAGTTGTAGCAAGCGCTAGCTAGCCGTTAGCATTAGCCCGATGCTAACATGTAGCATGAAGTTAGCATTCTCCGTTATTCATGTATTTATGGGCTGTTGAACCACTTTGCTCCTCCCCATGTCTTTGTTTCTTTATTTAGTAGAAAACTATATTCATAATTCAGCATTTGTTAAAGTAGTTTTTGAATAATTAGACAAAGTTTAGATTTTTTCAAAATTCTTTTCCCCCTTAACTGTTTTCAAAAATGACCATATATGGCCGATTCCAGCGATGCCGTCTGTATCTATGTTGATAAATGAGGGCCAATATGCGAAAACATGACCGTGATGTTGTCCAATAGAAAGGACTTTCACATAAAAATAATATCACAGGTTTGTGAATCCAATCACGATCAAATACTGAAGAGGAAAAACATTTGTCAATTTTCGTTTTGGAGATTTCTTACAAAAACTGCATTTCTCATTTAGGCCCTGCCCTCCACCTGACATTATGACATCATCACATTCTAAACCGTGAATGCTACCTATAGATACAGACGGCATCTTTGGAATCGCCCATATATGGTCATTTTTGAAAACAGTTAAGGGGGAAAAGTTAAGGGGGAAAACAATTTTGAAAAAAATGTAAATTTTCTCTAATTATTCAAAAACTACTAACAAATGCTGAAATATGAACATAGTTTCTACTAAATAATGATACAAAGACATGGGGAGGAGCAAAGTGGTTCAACAGCCCATAAATACATGAATAACGGAGAATGCTAACTTGATGCTACATGTTAGCATCGGGCTAATGCTAACGGTTAGCTAGCGCTTGCTACAACTGCCGTTTTTTCACTTCTACTGGACAATCTGCTGTGAGAAAATATCCATATGGGCCCGATTTACACCTGACTTTATTTATGTGTGACAAATAAGTTGATATTCCACCAGAAAATGGCAAAAAAGAGTTGAAAATTGTTTTTCTCTAAAGATTCTATTTTCCCCCCCGGCGAAGCCACGCCCCCTTCTATGACGAGATGCCGTCTGTATCTATTGTACATGTTTTTATAATTGAATGAATTGAATGAATTATTTATATTATTTATGTTTTCTGTCTATATTCTATTTATCAGACATTTGCTTTTCACATCGGCCAAAAGTCGCCTGCGAACAGAAACCCTAGTCTGGGTTTAAGTTTACGCCGAGGAGGTTGTATCAGAGCAAACAGCAACTACAACATCCCAGATTCATAACAGATGCATCGGCTTTTGTCGCTGCAGCAAAGCACAGATAAGCCTCTCCCAAGACAGTCGTCACCGCAGAGTATTGTTATAAATCCTGCGGCGCTAGTAACACCAATGAGTAAAGAGATTGTTGTCATCAGTCAGAGTTATGATCTGTCCGTCAATACCGGGAACAAGACAGCCATAATGACAAACAGTGAATGCAAATGAAATAACCAGACAAAGCAACATAAAAAAAAAGTTCACAATGGGGTCAGCGTTACGATTTATGTGACAAATGAAAAGAATCATCACTTTGTATTTTTGCTCCCAAAAACCCACATCGTCCAAAGAAAAAATCGCCCGAAATTAGCCTAGAATGAGCAAAGGAGAGGAAATAAAAGAATGGCCTTTTGTCACAGCCGTCATTGTGTTTTACAGCTTGTGCGTGCGCATTGCTCTAATTACATATTAAAGACATCATTCCCCCTGACCTCCGCGTGTCCTTGTGTTCCAGGTTTACGATCTGCCATAAAACGGAGGTGGTGAAGAACACGCTGAACCCAGTGTGGAAGGAGTTCGCCATCCCGGTGCGAGCGCTCTGCAACGGGGACTTCGACAGGTAAACAACACCCCCATTATCTGGTTACTTTGTCCATCGTGGCTTAAATGAGGACATTATTTCTACAGGGAGACAGATTAATGAGAACGGGAAGTAGTTTGTTGATTGGATAAGAAATGTCACTTGGATGAAGGGAGAGAAGACATTGTATTAAAGTCTGGAGATGACGGGTCGTCCCAGCGGCGTCCAAGGATGGTTAAATACAGCGTACAATGACAAAAATAAAGCACTTTATTTAAAAAAGTCATCTTTGGAAGTCTCAGTTGCCAATGAATAGTGTGCAAAATGATTATGCAGCTCAAGGAACATCAAGAAAGTGCTCATCGCACATGACTTTTTTCAGCAATTATGAAAATGTGTTGGACTCGACTGGGTTTAGGTCAGCTGAGGAGGGTGGCAGTAAGTTTGGAACTTTTGATTCCAATCCGAAATGGTCCGACTAACTCATTGTTAATTAGGGATGGCCGATATATCGGCGGCGCCAATATCATCGGCCGATATTTGTCCTTTTTTCACATATCGGTCCGATATGGGAAAATATCGGCCGATTTTTTTTTTTCTTTTAATTATTTACTACACCGTAATGTCATAGCGCACCTGAAAGCAGCAGCAGTGTAGATGGGCTGCACTGACCAGACTGGGGCAACAATTTATTAAAATTATCTAAAATAAACAGTGGCTCCTAAAAATAAAGAACCTCCAGCATAAATTCACACGTCTCCAAAAGAAAATATGTTTCTACTAAGCTTAAACAAAGTGGAGCGGACACTTGGACACCACAGAGATGCAGAGCCACAAGTTACTGCTGCAACAAACTGGACTAAATCTGGCTCTATGGACATGATTCTGAGTCAGGATTAACAGGAATCATTTTCTGATGGATTATTTGTTGCTACATCTGAGGTGAGTTTTGCAAAGGTTTCTCCGTCCTGACGCCAGATTTATAACTTTGTTTGGGCTAGCATAGCTGCTAACAGGCTAAAGGCTACGACATGTAAACACGACCTTTCTGTCATCATATAGGTCTAACTACAGTGATGATAATGTCTGTATTCACGTTTACTCTGCCCACCTTTGTCATGTTAATGACCCGTGAAAACGAGGCATTATGTCATGTCGCATTTTCGCGCATATTTAATTAGACGCATTTGCGATCGTTAGCGCATTTATCATTGTAAACAAAGCAGATCAAAGCTCATGCTAATCCTGTAAATCTACTGTTTGCTTTTTGCCAGCTCTAAACCAACTCTAAATATTCAGTCTGGCCTCATAAATATATAAGTTGCTGTTAAAGTGACATTATGATATTTCCAATTCCAAAGCTTCATGCAGAGCTGTGTGTCCTTTATCAGATTTGTTTAAAGTTAAAACATGTAGCTTAAACAACATGGTTGGCTACATGTTTTAATAAAAAATACAATAAATAGTAGCCTAGCATATTCCCAGTGTCAGTGTTTCCCATTAATAGAGGACATGGGTGAAAGTATAATGATAAGTAGGTCTGAGTAAATATTTAGCCAAAAACAAAATGACATTTCACTCCAACATTGCATTTGGTCTTTTTAATATTTTTCTAATAAAAAGGATTGTTTCATCCTGGTGTGTGAGACGTGTCCCAGGCATAAGCATAAGACATTCCAATAATGGAACAATTTACAAACTTTACCACATTTGAGTAAGCCTTTCTATTGATTTTTAACGTTGAAATAAATATCGGCAAATATCGGATATCGGCCACACCAGTGAGGCAAATATCGGATATCGGTATCGGCAGAACATTTTCATATCGGACCATCCCTATTGTTAATGATACGGGCCCACACCAGTGTTCACCCCTAACCTGGCGGTGTCTGATCATTGATCGTGCTACAGCCTCATGTACTTCATTCAGCATTTATGCTATAAAGTTTGGGGACCACATTTCAAGTGAACATGGCCATTCGCCTCGAGTGTCTGTCCAGCTCAACGTCCAGCCCACTTACCGCGTCACGTCTGGAGCTGAAAGATTTCACAAAGTCTAGTCTACGTCCTGTCTTTAGAAACACAAGATAGAAATTGAAATGAAAGGATTGAAAAACAGTTTTGGTATGACTTTGCGCTGATTTTGATTGAGCCATAGTCACAGACGTGTCATACAAGGGGAGGTGGAATCACAATTTTCACTCTTTTTAGCCATTTTCTGGTGGACTATAAACATATTTATCACACACTGATAAAGTGAAGCCAATATCGGGTCCATATGGATGTTTTCTCAAAGCATCTGTGAATAGTTCAGTAGAACAGCACTCTTTGATAAAGTTACCATAGATACAGACGGCCTTTCTGGAATCGCCCATATATGGTCATGTTTGAACACAGTTTCAAAAACGATTTTAACAAATGCTAAATTATGAATATAGTTTTCTACTAAATAAAGATACAAAGACATGGAAAGGAGAATGTGTCATGGTGTGAGGTGGTGCGAAGAAAAATAAAAACCCAAAATGCAGGACTGCAACAAAACTGGTGACGTTTAATGGACGAAAACCAAAATAACAAAATCCAGACATAACCAAAAACCGGGGCTGACATACACAATGACGCGACAAAGGACAAGGGAAACACAGGGGTATGAATACAAGAGGAAATGGGGCACAGGTGAAACACATCAGGGCGGGGCAGGCAATAACGAGAGGAGTAAAGCAAAATCACAAGAACAGAACACATGTCAAAATAAAACACAGGACAAGACCAAACACAAGAAAACATACGAACAAAAGACGAATCATGACAGAATGCTGCATGATGCTTCATGTTAACGCCTAGCTAGCTCTAGCTACGACTGCCGTTTTTTCGCTTCTACTGAACAATTTGCTGTGAATAAACATCCATATGGACCTGATTTAGACTTGACTTTATGATACATAAGCCAAAAAATGGCTTAATAGAGTGAAATATTGTGTTTCCTAAAAGATTCTGTTTTTCCCCACGGCGAGGCCACGCCCCCTTCAATGACGCGATGCCATCTGTATCTATTGGTAGCGTGAAGCTAGCGTAGCTTCCTGGTTAGCGTTGCCCATTTTTTAAGTATTCATGGGCTGTTAAACTACTTTGCTCCTCCCCATGTATCTTCACTGAGTAGCAAAATGTATTCATAATTCAACATTTGTTAAAGTAATGATGAATTAATGGGATTTGTTCCCCCCCTCCTTCTTTGTTATCCCTCTGGCTGCATGAAACACAACCATATATGGGCAATTCCAGAGTTGTCGTCTGTATCTATTGCCTTACCACAATGTAAGTCATTTATAATGAAAATAAACAGTTTGGGTCCCAGTATAGAGCCCTGTGGTATGCCCTTTTGAATATTTAAGAATGAGGAAATATCCTGGGCCACTTTGCCAACACTGCCCCCCATGCAATAAGATCTGATGTAAACCAGCCCACTGCCACAGAAGAGATGTCAAAGGATGACATTTTAGATAAAAGCAGGCTGTGACTGATAGCTTCGAAAAGCCTTTTTAAGATCTAAGAAAACTGCTCCTATCTGACTCCTATCCAGGGACTTATTCTTTTTCTCCACCAAGCAGCAGATTGCGATGACTTCATTGTTTTCTCTTTGCCTCGCTCTTTTAACCTCTTGTCTCAGAGTTTCTAGTCGGCAGGCTTTACCACACCATGGATCCTGATTGATTGTGGCCCCGGTCAGATCGATGCCTCTTCACAGTGTCTGCCGTAGCCCCGTCCTTCTGCTGTCTGTCACATTGTTTAACAGAACACACGTGGCTAAGGTCAGCGTTAGATTCTGGCTCTGACACAAAGGCTCCTCGCGGCTGTCATTGTGACGGCTGCGGGTTAAAAGATGGCTGATATCACAGTGAAAGGCCACCACGCCACTGTTTCTGCAGCCACCACTCCTGCTAGTGCGAGCGGAGCGAAGCGGTCAATAAAACAATGGCCAATAAGGGCTTGAGAGGCGACAGTGGCTCAGTGGATAGAGTATTTGTCCACTAGATCTAAAGGTTAGCGTTTTGAATTGGTGCTTACTCTCATGTGTGCAAGACACTTCAACTCCTCGCCTGTGGGAATGCGGTTGGTCTGTTGGTGGCTTGAGGAGCCGATGGAGAAAGACAGGGGTCCACTACTCCCACAGTGTTGATATCATCTCATGTTGTTCAACACTTTCACTTGGGGACAAAAAAGGGCAAATGTTCCCAAACATAGAGGAGCTGGATTGTGCTCACTCACTTCAAAGGCCGTTTCGCCTACAGACTCCAAATTTCTAGTCTCATTATCTGCCCACTTAGGGTTAGCGTTACAGTATTTCCTCCGATCATGCATAACCAAATCTCAAAGTGTATTGACAGGAGAGCTTGCAGCCGATATGCCAGCGTAATGCCTCATTTGAAAGCCAAGACCTTCTAGTTTCTTGTAGAAGACCTGTGTGAGTGAAACAGTACTTACATCACATTTGCTCTTCCGATCCCCAAACCTAACCCGAACCCCCTGATCAGAGGGAACAGCAAGTACAAGTTAAATATGATATAGAAGATGAGGTATGCAGTATGTATAGTTTTCTCTCAAACCCCTCTGAATCAGGGGCGTAGCACCAAATTCTGGGCCCGAGGTACAAACCATCTTTTTGGACCCCCCTCATATTTCTTGTTCTTTAACCACATAACAGTGGTTCGACAGTGCAGCTGATTTATTTTCTATTATAACTTTATTATACACAGCGACCTAAAAATCTAGATTAGTCCTGGATACTTAGTTCATTGTTTTGTTTTTGTTTGTTGTGTACTCGATGTTTGACTTGAAATTTCATCTGGATTGGCTTCAGTTACAGACATTGAATAACCTTCAATCCCGGTAGTCATATAGATATTTAAATTGGTGGTGGAATATTCTGCATAATGATTATTATCAGACCACATTAAACAGGACGACTGCACCAGGGACATGGGATATTTGTGCTGGGAATAACAAATGTGTGACTTTAAAGTAGGCATTAAAATGCTATATTGCAAAAAAGAAATATTATACTATATGTTGTCTCATGAACAAAAAAGCTCAAGGGCTTCAGCCTCATTTGGTCTCGCACCATATTTGAAGCCGGCTGAACCATTTGGCACATTTTTAAATTCATCCATTATTATTGTTTGTGCAAAATTCTGTCAAGCAACCGTTGTATTTCAGCCCGGTTGTTCAATTCTTATAGTATCAATTATGAGGAAACTTAGAAAGTACAACACAGAACGCTTTTTGCAGCACTTTTTAGGGCCCCCACCCTGCTCTGGGCCCTGAGTACACAGTACCCTTTACCCCCCCAGTCCGACACCCCTGCTCTGAATACATATGTATCTAATTCTAATAAGTCTTTCCAAATGTGTATTTTGTTCATCTGCTCATTTTTATGCATAAAATATCTTACTTCCAAAGGAAAATGTTGCTAACACAAAACATTTTGTTTTTTCCATTTATGTAATCAGTAATCCACAACAAGTTTGAAATGGAAACCTCTGATTGTATCCATTACATTTTCCGTTTCTGAAGAAAATTTCCGCTCCACCAGGCAGTTGCTGGGATTATAATTCCTGTAGTTCTATTTGTAAGTTAACTTGTAAAGTGTTGTTATTACTGTAGCTGATGGATATCTCAGAAAAAAAACAGAAAAAACAATATTTGATTTTAGAAGAAACATTTCATAATCAGAACTGCGAAGAACTCTAAAGAATCTCTGAAAACCGAACTGTCACCAAAAAGTTTTTGCCTTGAGCTGAAAGTTTGACTTGTGACAAAATCTAATTATCTCAAATCACGTTTGCTGGTTGTTTTCGCAGCTTATCGGGGTTGACAGGTCGCTTCACAGAGGATGATCCATTTACACCTCCTTTATGAACCCGCTCCCATTTACAACAGAATGCAGAAGAAACTGTTATGTGGAGGAAACGCAGAGGAGCCGGATTCTGCTGGAGAAAAAAAAAAATCTGGTGACAGACGGTAGCTTTTGTGGTGGAAATACTTCATCGTGTCTCCCTCCTCTTTATTAGGCTCCCTCCGCAGACAAGCATCCTCTCCGCGCTCCCGTCAAAACTGTAATTACTGACAATGAGAAAGCGGAAGAAAATCCCAAGATAGCGCCTGGAATAGTGTTTAGATGCCTCATAAAGGCGCGATGCGGAGAGGGGCGTTTGAGGTGAGGATCGCAGCAACAGATGTACTGAGGGCAATTCTCTGTAACCAAGAGAAACTTTTGACAGAAACTAAAGCTATAAACCCTGCTACATGTGTCAGGCATGTTTGGGTAATCCTCGTCTTTAAAAATCTAGACCCGTGTTTCTCAACGGGTAGGTCAGGAGCCACAAGTGGGACCTAGTGGGGGAGTGGTGAATGGTTCCTTGCTGTAAAACGCATTTACTACCATTTCCGATCACTAGGTTTATTATTCTACAGCAGGCGTGGCCAGTCGGAGGCCTCCCTTCCAAAACCAGTAAATCGGTAAGAGGTCTTACGCCAAAACCAGATGTGCGTCAGCGTCCGCCATGACAAGAAGCCTCCGAATTGGGCTGTCAGTTAGTATTACGACCTGCTTCTCTAGGGCGAAGGGAAGTAACGTAAAACCCAAGATGTTGGTGGGTAAAAGAAAGTTCACATTTTATTTTAGGTATGTAAGGCAAATAATAATAACAAAAGTAGGCTCTGAATGGAGTTCAAAAATAGTACAAACGAAAAACAAACAGATACAACGAGTTCACCAATCTAATGTCTCACAATATTTCAATATATGGATACACACACACGAGACACAACCACGTCTAAGGCGAGCTGCATTGCTAAGTCCCAGCCGCCTTGAACCACAGATGAGCGGCACTTTTACTGGTCCTCCGTGTTGTGGGGTGGAGGCAGGTGATTGGAGAGGCGTGGAGGCGCTGTACCAATCAGACATCCGGAGAAGATCAACGAACCACCATCAGGGAAGGAAACCAATCCACCAATCCGAGACGAGGACTCCAACAGCAGCATTAAAGCAGTACTAAGTAACAGGTTTACCTTAATAAATCCTTTTCGTAGTCCCTGTGGGGGTGATACAAGTGTTTATGGGATGATTGGAGGGTCTTTCATCTCCCCCTGGTGTCTCTGGCCAGAAACTTGACTGCCACCGGTGCGGAGCAAGCAATACACACTAATGTAATCACGAAGAAGAAGCTAACATGCTAACGGGCAAAGCTAACTGCGGGCAAACGTCACTTTAAACAGTATTTACAGCCAAGTTTGAGTGAAAAAAAATATTTCCATTGTATAATTGGATGCACAGTAACCCTCTCTCCCTTCGCCTTTCCTGTCTACTCTCCAAGACAATTAATAAGTTAAAAAATCGTAACTTGCTACTACACCTGCAGTTGCGCTTATGGCCTCTAGGGGGAAGAGTTACTTAGTACTGCTTTAACATCAAATAAGGCACAACGAGATCAGAATATATGGAGCGGAGAGAAGGCGTGAGCGGGCCCTTGCCAAACGCCGTTACAGCTAGGAAGGAGTTAGGAAAAGAAGCCTCAATGCTAACTATCATGGCCACTTTAGCATAGGGACCTCTGATGCTAACTAACCGGTGATTAGGAGCTATGTGCCATCCCATAAGCCACTGCGCCAATCGCCCCCCCCCCCACCCCTCTCGGCCCCGCCCTCGAGTGATTCATGCTGAACCGCAGTTGATTGACAGGAGCACATTTAATAATAAAAATAGTAAAATAAAATTATAATAATAACTGCTGTGCCATTGCGGTTGACTGCGGAAATGCGGGAAGCGAATGCAGAAAAACTCTTCAAATTGCATAATCAAATTTGCGTAAACTGGTAAAATGCAGAAAATGTCATGTTGCATAAACTGTATAAACTGCATAAAGTGGTCAAATCCATGAATGGGTTAATTTGCATAAATTATGTAAAGTGCATAAACTCTTTAAAATTCATAAGTCCTAAATGGCATAAACTCAAACATTAAAGTTGCATTATACTGCTTTACAAATGCGAAAATCCCTATTAAGCAGGCCCACCTTAATGTACCCGTAGGTCCCGGGGCTTAAACTGAATTGTTGGCCCCACCCCCCTCAGCGCAAACCACAGCTTAGTCACATGTCAGTGTGTTTAAGGCAGTTTGTGCGTTTATGCTTTTGCTTTACGAAACAGTTGTTGAGATAAAACAACACTGGAGGGAAATGTGAAAGATCATTTGGATTTTATTTCTCCTTAAATGTCTTTGTTTGGACACTATGTTGTTGTTGGTTCTTGTACAGTAGGGGGCGACATGCGCTTTTGTTTGGCCTACACTCCACCAATAACTTTAAAGAAGAAGAAAAACAGCTGTTGGTGATGTCACTTCCCCTTCCCCTGGGTAAGGACGGTCAAATTGGGAAAATTGCTCTGAAGCACTATTTCACTAACAGTTGACCCCATGAAAGGTTAAGGATTAGTTGCTAGTGTTTGTACTTCGAGGCTATAATTTGATGGTTTCAGACGCAGCCGGAGTCTTTGCATAAGAATTGGCGCATATTTCCGATAAACTATTACAGTCTTTAAGAATTTTGATCAAAAATCCAACCGTAGTCCTGCAGACCGTGTTTCCCATCTCCACAGACACGGATGAGAGTCCGTATATCTCACTCAAAGCCGGACGCAGCTGAAAGAACCGTCAGATCGTGGCACTGGGATCAGCTTCTGTGCTTCTCAAGTGTCTGATCGCTCTTTATTTGATGAAATGTGGGCTCATAACCACAGAACAAGATCAAAATGGGGAAATGATCAAAGATGAGCTCTAACGAGGGCCCCACAAACAAACATACTGACTACAGCATTAAAAAATAATCATAGAGTTAATAAATCAATTAAATGCTGTCCCAGTCAGAGCAGAACAGCAGAAAATGTCAGTTTATTTACTATGAATTTATTTCAATGTCGGTGAGGAGTAAAACCATTACATTTGATGCAATTATTGAAAGGAAAAGGAAAAGGTTATTGTGATTAAATATTGCGAATGGTCAGTGTCTTTGTCGCACGATCAAGATTGAACATTTCGACTCTCGGTCTGTTCTACAATCATTTGAAAGGATAATATATCATTGTGCATTATGTATGACAAATTCAATTCTATTTTGCGTAGCATTCCACATCCTAAAGGCACTCTTTTTCCTTTTGATCTGGAACTCGTCTCACTCGTCTCCACCTCAGATCCCAGACTACGATCTTATAAAGAAAAGACTGGTTGTCTGGTTGACCGCTTAAAGTGACCCAGCTGCTTTTGTAATTGAAGTGCCGCTATCTCTGAACTGTGATCTTCATGCTACAGCGAGCGCATCGTTTTCCCTTTCAAACTCAGCCCAGTGCCTTAAAAGCGGCCGCCCTCTGACTGGATCACCCGGTGAGGCGGTCTGGGCTCTGCGTCCTGGGAGTTGACCGCTGAATTATGGTGTCCGGTTATGAGCGGGACAAAGAGCCCCCGTGTAGTTAAGAACAGAGCGGGACAAGTGAACTTTGACTTCAGCGGTGGCAAATTCAGGGTCATGAACTCGCTGAGTGAATATTCACCCTGGGGGCACATCGTAAAGGCAGTACGTGCATGACCAGGTCGGATCATTTGAACGGCTTTCTGCTCTTTGAATGGATTTTCACTGGGGGGGGAAGAGTGTGATCTCTTTTTCCTTTGTGTCATGCTGTTCAGTGACATCTACAATGCATAACAGCAAACTATATACGAGATCAGTGAGGAGGTGGGTCATGGCGACGTGTAAACAAGCAGCAACCTCCCTCTCTCTTGGTGCAGCTGCATTTTTTTTAAACTTTTTCTGCAAACGGCATTTGTGGTTTCTGTGATCCACATTGTTTTACTGGATACTTTTCTCTTTGCTCTGTTTTTGTGGGGTTCATTGTTGTTTTTTTACTGTAGAGAGTCCATAATGGTCCTGAAGAAAGCAGCTTTTCAAAAGTAAACAAAAAGCTAGCTTATGAGCTAAAGACATTTGAGACCTGCAGATTTCTTCTTCTGAGACACTGAAGAGGCACTAAGAGCCCCCCACACCTGCAGCACAGTGGAGGCGTCACAAGAGCTGCTACAGGAAACAAGGAAGGGACAAACGAGGAGGTATCTAGGCAAGACTCACAGCTAAGCCACACATGCCTTCCATTGTTCTGGCTAATGGACGTTCACTGGAGAATAAAAACAGATGAACTTCTAAGCTCTTCCCAGAAGATGGCGACAGACATTTAAGGGGGGAAAATGTTGTGGAGCGGAGGGAGCTGCGCAGGAGGAGGAGCTGCACTGACCAGTGCAGGACACCACGCTCTGAAACAGAGACAAACCCTGGAGGCACTGCACTGTTCCAGACACTGAAGACAGTTCTTGGGTTTCCTCTACCTCTAAAAACATGCTGGTCAGGTTGGCTCACAGTGGCGGTGCGGCACAGTCGCAGTGACTCAGGACTAACACCTGAACACTATTTCATCGTACGCTTGTACAATGACAAACAAAGCACTTAATTACTTACGATTTTCCCACTGCTCGTCTTTCTTCTTGAGTCTGTGGATCAAAATCTCCATTCCATTCACAATTTATAGCCAATTTTTAGTTGTTGGTTGTTCTATTCTGTACCATTTTTTGGTAATAACCTCTATCCAGGCTGCTAGCTGTTTTTTTTTTCAATAAATATCTATCATTTTTTTCTGATGTATGGTAAGTTATGGACATTTCCATTTACACTGACCTCTCCACATTCTCTCCAGCAAGGTTGAACTCATATTTCACTGTAGTTATTCTGGAAGAGGTGGTTGACTGTTGAGTTCTTTTCCCCATTTCTGCTTGACGTCGGAAGTTAGTGATGAGGTGATTACTGTTGCAGTTGTATCTTATTTGCACAGGTTTTCAGATGGTATAGTAAGTGTGGGTGACTAGTTCTCAGATCAGCTCGGTTTTACCTGCTTTATTGAACCAATCACAAGAAACTCGCCTGTGCTCGAGGTTGAATCTGCTGCATTTCTCTGCCCTTCTATCCTCTCCAATGCCTCAAATCTACAGGACAAAAATCCATTCAAAATGATCCGGCCTTGTTCAACCTCCATTACAGAGCAATAAATCTCATCGAGACGAGGCGCTGCAGGAGAAAATTGAGACATGTTGAAACTTCTCCAGTTTATTACTGACATAAATGTGAGGTAAAAACGTGTTCTTTCATTTAATGTTGGATGAAATGCAAGTAATGGATGGATCCGGGTTTGAATTGATGAAATAGTCGGTACAAAGATTCTCTCAGAGGATTTTGGGTGGTACTTTTTTACGTTTTGGACAAGTTTTTACAGATAAACAGACAAAAACTCAAATGACAACTTGTTTTGGGCGGGTTAGGAATTACACATGGACAGATGCTTCAGAACAGAGGTCACTGAACGGATTCGGATTCATGCGCCAACCCGTCCGGACCCGAACCTTGGATCCGAACTCTCTCCGTCCCTCTGTCTCTGCACCAGAGCAGTATATAATATAATCTATATAACGACAGTCCAGATGTACAGAAAAAGAAACTGCTGCCCCTGAGCTCCTTGGCACTTTTTCACCCCCCCATCGGCATCGAGTAGGTCTGAACCTGGACTAAACCAGGACCAAACAGGACTAGGGATGGGTACCGTTCATTTTTTTTCGATACCAAGTACTTTAACGATACCTGCTTTTCGGTTCCGGTGCCTTAACGGTACTTTTTTCGATACCAATGTTATTTTAATTCAATAAAAATGACGTGTATAAAAAAGTATAGTTCAGGACAAAATCCTAAAACGGCACAGCAGAAGCTACACAGGAGCAGCAGCGTCGCCTGTGACTTCGTGTTTTGAGCACAATTTCCACTTAAGCAGTAATAAAAAGAAAGAAAGGACGTTATTACCTCTAAAGCTGCAGAGACAGGACAGATCCACATCAGGACACGGTTTTCTTTCAGCTAAACTTTTCTAAACACACTGCGCTGTTCGACGAAGCGAAAGCAACTTCACACGTCAAAGATCCTCATATGGTGTGAGCCTCACTCTGCCACTGACAATTTACCAAAACTGGACCAACAATGTCTAATATAGAGTGAGCGCTCGCTTTCAACAAACAACAAACCATCTTCGATATTCCTGTCGCTGCAGCCGTAAGCTCAGCCTCCGGGTCTGTCACTAAAGGTAAAGACGTCTTTCTTATTGTCACTGCTCTCTTTTGCTTTTCACTTTGACTAAAGCTCAAGTTTCTTATTCAGTCCTGGTTTAGTCCTGGTTTACAACTGGTTTTGTTTAGCTCTGGGTTTTACAACCGGTGTAGTCCACGTCCTGTCTCAGTCCTGACGCAGACCGCGGCTCTGTCATCTCTATTACAAAAGTTTAGCAAGTTTTGCTTCGCTAAAAGTTACATCTATAAAATATATCTTTGCTTCGCTCCATTTGCGCTGAAGCGGGTCAGTATCTGCGCACACGTTCATGTAGCTTTTTTGAGACTCACAGCGGGTCACATATTGACGTCTGGAGAGAAAAAGAACCGAAAGTTGGCACCAAAAGAATTAAAAATTTTCGATACCGCCCCCGACCGGAGCTTTTCGGTCGGTTCCAAGTAGGAACCGTTTAACGGTGCCCATCCCTAAACAGGACTCAGTGTGTTGAAAAGAACAACAAGGAGAAACACATCACTGCATTGGCACATAGGAGGCTATGTGCATTCTTCTATTTAGTGCACATTTCATTGAGTTTCATATTTATGTGAAAATCCCAACAGCTGATAACCGGGATCTTCAGCCATTTCTGAAGAACCCGGGATTGATAACTCACTTTTCAGAGACATTTTCTTTTGTGCTGAACCTTTTGGACAGAAACTGCAAACTTTTAGGTTCATGGAGTAGAATACAAGGACAAAATTTAAATATTTTCTGTTGAAATAGGATAATTAAATGAATTCTTTTTGTGATTAATGCGATTGTGGACATCTGCACATCACATTTGCTGCACTAATAATACGCACAGTTTCTCACAGTAAATCAGGAGCAACACGCGCCCACTCGCAATTGAGCTCCTGGCCGAGTAAATGACCCCCTTTGTTGTGGAAATGAAGCATCGAGTTGGAAGAGGAAAGGAAGGGAAACGTATTTGGACAGCGCCTGGACACATGACACATGCTCTTCCTTCAGTGTCTTGTATCAGACGGCCCGACAAACACATTCGCGGCTATAAAACTTGGCACAAACCCGTCTCCTTTCCGTCCCGCGTGTCTCTCGCCGACTCCTTTATATTCAGCAGCGCGTGGATTCGTAATTGCCTGGAACGTGGAATCCGAAGCGGCCCGCCTGCCCACGCACCGGCCCGGACCTGCTCGCCGCAGCTCGGAGCGCCGCGTGTCACTCTGCGTTACTTTCTTCCCCCCGTCTCCGGTTCAGACGCCGCATTTTGCCGCGCGATGGTGATGCCTTCTGTGTGATCGCGCTGACAGACCACTGACCTTTTAAATAAGTGCAGGGAAAACTCGATGTTTCCACTTGAGCGGGGCGGTGTTCGGCAAACATCTTTAGGTTGGTGACGCTGGTGGTCTGTTTATGCCCTTCTCATTGGGCGGCTTCGAAAAAAGTGTAAAAATAGTTCCTTCTCCTTCTTTCTGTTCCATTGAGGTCCGCGTCATGAGGAACCGTTTTCCAGTGAGGAACTCGAACAAATTTGAGGCGAGACACGGCAGGTGAAAGTATTGATTTTTCACGCAGTGGTCGAAGTGGAGATTTGTATCTATTATCCTCCCTTTACATCTTAGTTTTCATGTCAGATATAAAAATGACAAAACTCACCCGCATGATGTTTATTTTATGATGTTTTGTCTGCGAGGTGGCGACAACCTGGAAGTAGCCGCTGCGCTGCGTAGAAAGTCCGTCTTTCAAGCGGGTTTTCATTCATAAATATTGACAGATTTTACATCCACGTGTCCTGCTAAGGGGCCCCGTGATGACGCTTTCACCCAAATATGGTATTTTTCCTCCTACGAGACGCTGGTGCGGAAAAGTGGAAGAACGGGCCGAGCATGAGCACTCGCTACAAAATTTCAGGGCTGGTTTTCTCTGAATGAGAGAAGCCGCACTCGGGCAGAGCCTGAGCCCTTATAGAAGCTCCCACAGACTCCAAACTTTCCAGTCTGAGACCTAACAATATTTTGAAGGTTTTTTCAGAGGGATTTTTTAATATCTAATTCCTAGCCTGATTTATTCAGATTTGAAACCAAAAAAACAGGCGGAATTTGAGTTTTTACAGATTTTTTCCACTGATGATTAGTTTATTAAAAACTAAAAAAAATATCCCAAAAAAATCTTAGTTACTAATATGTCAATAAAATAAAACCATAAATTTGAATCTGGCTCAATTCATTATTTTGATTTCGTTGCCCAAAATATAGGCAATTTTGGCCATTTTAATGCTCAAAATGCCTTATTTTTTTGTGAAAACATAAAATGACAGAAAAAATGCAATACATTTTTTTTCTCATATTTCTATCTGTGATGTTCAGCAAAAGTTTCAAATTGATATCTCTACATTTATTTTGTCCCTATTCACCTGCAGTGTCTCGCCTTAATGACATTTGCCAACTGGACATTATAATCTGAGCACCTGCACTAAATAAACTCTTTATAAACTGCACTGCACCACAGCGATGTGAAGCTACACAGACTGATGATGAGCTCAGTGTGGCCTACAGAGCATGTCACACTTTAGATTCATTTTAACATTAACGTTATTTAGATCTTTCTTCAGTTTGACCATTTTTGTCGTCATGTTTGACGAGTTTCACTTCTTTATTGGACACTGTCAGGAAGTGACATTGAACAAGCTATTTCAAACTGTTGCCATGCCGACCATATTATGTCAAGATGGCAGCTCTGGAATCGCCCATATATGGTCACGTTTGAAAACAGTTAAAGGGACTATACGGAGTTTAAAAATGTTAAAACTAAGTATTTTCCTCCCCCTACATGTTCCAGCCATGTCCTCATGTGTAGAATGAGCTCAGACCTGTTCACCACAACTGCCTCTAAAATCCTGCACTGTCACTCAAAAAGTTGTTTATTCGGGTCTGAAGTGCCGTCATGCACGAGCTTAATATAGAAGCTGCAGTTACACGTATGACCTGAGGTGGCAGTAGTGAGCATGAAATGACTAGCTTGCATCCAGCCCCTTTAAGGGGGGAAACAATTTTGAGAAAAATCTAAACTTTCTCTAATTATTGCTGAAGCTTTTTTACTTAATAAAGGTAAAAAGACATAGAGAGGAGCAAAGTGGTTGAACAGCCCACAAATAGGTAAAAAAGGAGAATGCTAACATGATGCTACATGTTAGCAGCCTGCTAATGCGAACGCTAGCTAGCGCTTGCTACGACTGCTGTTTTTTCGCTTCTACTGAACAATCTGCTGTGAGAAAATATCCATATGGACCCAATTTAGACTTTACTTTATTTGTATGTGATAAATAAGTTTATATTTCGCCAGAAAATGGCTAAAAAGAGTGAAAAAGATTCTGTTTCCCCCTTGGCGAGGCCACGCCCCCTTCTATGACGAGATGCCGTCTGTATCTATGGGAAATGAGTCAAACTTTTTTTCCTATAATAAAGCTTTGAGATGCTGCTGTGGCTCTGCATGACCTGCTTTACAGCTCATTTATAGCTCTCATATTTTCAGCAGCAAAACTGTCCATCATTTCACACTCGTGCGGAGATCAGAGAGTTCGGAAACCTTCAGTGGCAGCGCAGTGACTGGTGGGATTGTTCCCATGGGCTGAGGAGGAACATCCTGAGGTTCCTCTGCTAAAGGAGGGATTAAAAGAAACATCACCCCCTCCTCTCTGCACTGACACATTTGGATGCTCCTTGTCATGGCAGACGATGACACAGGTCCAGATAAGCTTATTTACACTTTTCAGATGCAGCTCTAGTTTGGAACTAACTTGCTATGGCTCAGTCCAGGTTTGACCTATAGCCTGGCAGTCCGGTTATCTATGTCCTACTCTGTACAGACTTGTAAGAGATCTCGTCCTATGGTCAGATCTCGTTCCGATGGGCATGACTGAGAGGCAGAGCAACAGAGACGTCTTCTAGAAACAAAGAAACAAAATGTGTTCATTTACCTTGCATGTTTCAGTGTGTGGCATACTCCCGTGTTCTTCCAGTGTGCATGGCGTGTCTCTTATCAGCCGTGGTTCCCGGGCGTGACAGTTTTATTGCTTCTGTCAAAGTGGCCACGCTTGGTTAAAACCGAACGTCTTTCTCGAAGACGCCTTTAAACCGAAAAGAAGGCGCAACGAATGGAATAAAAGGAACAGAGAAACGTAGAATGTCATTTGTGCTGTTAGCGTTTTCCGGAATATTGATTATTCTTTTCAGGATGGCGCGTCGGTGTTGACGTGAGCCATTGACACATGCACGCCTCAGTGGAGCTTGTGGAAATCAAATGAAGCAGAAAGGTTTGACACTGAAAAGAGGCGCGAGGTGCGTAACCCCCTGTACTCGCCTCCCTGTGTTAGCTGCCGGTCGTAGCCAGGATCCATTTCTGGAGCGTTATCGATCTGGGTGGCTTCATCCATCCATCCATTTTCTTCCACTTTTCCGCTGTCGGGTCGTGGGGGCAGCCATTTCTAGCTGCCCGAATCACATTGCACCAGCCCCTCATGGCTCCTCCTGCAGGTGGTGGGTCCATGGAAAGACGGCCTCACGATTCTCAAGCTTGTTGGTCTCTCATAGGGGGCTTCTGAACCGCTCTTTGTCTGACCCGTCACCTAGGACCTGTTTGCCGTGGGAGACCCTACCAGGGGCACGAAGCCCCCGACAACAGAGCTGCAGGATCATTCCGATGCTCAAACCCCTCCACCAAACTAAGGTGGCGGTTCCAGGTGGGGCTGGGTGGCTTAAAATGTGGCTCAAACAAGTGACTAAAAGCTTGAGAAGACTGCTTTTAGACATACCGTAAATGCTCTAATATAGGCCGGGGCCTTTATTTACTCAAGGGCATCTAGGACCAGGCCTTTATTGGAACCAGACCACAATTAGAGACAGGCCTTTATTTCTATTTGAGCAAAGCTGACGACCAGGAAAATGAAGAAAAACGAGATTTGTGTCCATTTGCACCTAAAATATTAGGTTAATTTATTAATTAACATTTCAAACCCTCTCCCAGTGGCTGGAACATTGACGCCTTTTATTTTTGTCGGGACAACAGGAAGTGTTTCGTTGCTGTTAGCGGAGCTTTGACATCAGTGTCACTGCAGGTTTCTGTTTCGTTTTTACCGCGGACCGGATTATTTGTTGTTATCTTGTGTAAAAGGCGAGTTTAGACGGAGCGTTTGGGTTTGTGATCGATCATGAGACTGACCCGAGAAAAGACGAGACGCTCGTGCTGATGGGAGGAGTTATTTTGAGGCGTGGGACTGACCTGCACACGGAGCAGCTGGACGTGCTTTGAAGATGCGATGGAGACTTTATTAAAACCCTGGAGGGTCACACAACATTTGTTGTTTGCCCTGTTTCCAAATATAGTCACAGGAGGTCTGAAAAGTGGCTAAATCTGTGTCAAAGTTACGCTCGAATCAGCTCCTCCGCAGCGCCCGCCCCCTCGGCCCGGTTCCCGTTTGTTTACTTCCTGCACGTGAGTTTTCATTTACACGAGTATGAGACAAATTCCTAACATGGGGAATATTTCTACCGCTATAGTTTCTAATAACAGCCCCGGCCTGTTTTAGAGACCGGCTTTAATTTGCCTCCGCCAGCCGCGAACCCGGCCTCTGTTAGAGACCCGGCCGCTAATGGAATACAGGCCAGTATTAGAGAATTTACGGTAGATTAGTTTCTGTTGGTAAACGCCGTCATTGAGGAGGCACATTGAACCGTCGTCCCTATCGATGTGTTGAGCCCACACTTTGCGTCGCAAAGCGGGGTCCACGGCTGCCTGCTCTTCTCAGGAAATTAAGAAGTCCAGTCTCTTCGCTGTGTAGACTTCTGTCCAGCACAGCTTCGACAAATCAAGAAGAAGCCTCTGCCTGCTCTTCACCGTAACGATTTTTACTTACTTACTTACTTACTTTTCCTGAAACAACTTATCAATCTTTGGAAAAGTCAGCAACTATTTCAGTAATCAAATCATTGTCTCCCACTTCCACAACCCCTGTGCCTGCCCCCCATCAAGTTCTAACTGGTCCTAGTTAGTCACTGAAAACGTAGCTTTCAAACAAGGTACTGTATGTCCTGTTTGTGTCATGAAACTTGGGCTTGTATAAAGAAGTCTGTTTTCATGAGCTAACCAAAATAACCATTAGTCGTTACGCAGGGTCAAGTTTTGTGTCTAGAATGGCGCTAGTCACAAATAACAAAAACAATTTGTTCATAACTCTCGAATTATCGGCGAGCTTGTTTTAGCTCCCTCTTGTTTTGTGCCACAAGGTGAAAACCTGGCTGACTTTCCAAACTTCCAACGCCCTTCAAAAAAAACCAGAGGATCCAGTTCTGTCCCCGAGGCCCGAGTCTCCATCAGACCCAACATTCAATCCACAAATACAGGGCCTGGCGCTGGCACCAAAACGGAGAAGAGGAGGAGGGAGATCAGACAGTGTAACTGAAGAAAACACACAAAAATCAAAGCTCTTTCGATAAGAGAGAGTCGTGTGTAAAGGCATCAGTCAAATAACGGGGTTGAGTTCAGGTCAGAGAGTGGCCGCTGACTGTAAAGGTATCGCCACGGTCAGGACCCCGCATTGACTGACCTCCACCCACACGTCCCCACTGCCTTTTCAGTATTGGACTCGCTGAAGACGGTTCAGTCAAACTCTCCTGCACTTGTAGACATGAGTTCACCGATCATCTGAGGATAGTGGAGTTTCTAAGCACGTTGTGAAAGGTCAAAGAGTGGACCTGCTGTCAGCAAACAAATCACACACATATCTGAACTCTATACGTCACGTGTTTTCATTATAGCTTAAACATGTGTTCGCAAATCTTTGGAAGATATTTCACTTCTGTTTCTTCTCCCATTTTTCATGCGCTGAACTCAAAGGCATTTTCCACACACGCGATAGACCCATTTTTCAATTTTACTTGAAGGATAGCTCCGTTGAGATGAACCATCTCATTTTCAAATCTGTCTGAAACCTGTGAACTTCCCCTTTGTCAGAGACTCCATCCCCTCTCGCCGCCGTGGCACATCAAGGTGCTGATTAGACCGCTTTAATATTGCACAGGTGTGCCTGAGGCTGTCTACAATAAAAATTCAGAAATAGGAAATGTTCATTTTTGCTTTATTGAAGGGCCTGGGGGGTCAGAAAAGCAGCCATTGTCTGATGTTCCACCGTTTGCCTCACACAGTGCAGCACACATTTCAGAGTGAGGGTTTTTGGGGGCTTTCTACCACGTTAGCTCATCAGAAACCGACCTGCATGCATGTTTAAGTGATCTTTGAATCGTTTGCAGCAACTATTCAATGCGCTGTGATGCCTGCTTAAGTTTTTCATTAGTTCACTAAAGCCATTTAACTAGTTGTTTCCTATCACATACATAACTTGTAGTAATCTGCACTGTAGGATCAGTAAAGCCTTTAGCATTCTACTTTTTTTTAATACAACTCCTACAATGTTGTTTAGATGAGTGGTTCTCAGGCGCCGGGACCCGCAATCACCCTGGGAAGACAAGTCACGACCCAAACAATACTTCAGAAGACGCAAGAACTTTATTCTTACACCGAGAGCTGCAAGGAAACTTGAACAAAATGAAGTCATTTTTGCCTTGTAACCATGGGAATCTCTTCAATTACAAGACGTTTCCATGGTTACAAGGCAAAATGACTTCAGTTTCAAGTAGAGATTAGATCGGGCCCAAAAAATCAAGCCCGACCCGCCCCCACGGTTATAAAGCCCGACCCGACCCGACCCAGCCCGAGCAATTAACGTGAATTGTCAGCACGAACCCGAAACAAACCCGACGTAAATAATTATTTATTTAAGGCTCAAATAGATGCATCTGCACAGCAGCACCATGTTTGCGAGGTACGTGGCTACGCGCACGGCATACGTGCACGCAGCAGTAGCGCACATACCTGGGGGGGCAGAGACGCACGCGGCGCGGAGCAGCCAGCGCCGCAGCTCAATGTGTCTGTCTCCTCTTTTCCGTAGCCTATCTCTCTCTCCTCCTCCGTCATGTTTCATAAACATGGCGCTCTACAAAAGCTACTTTTTACGCAGTAACAGGAACCAAACTGCTTATTTATCCACTGTTAATGAAACGCTGTCCTGAGAGAAAGAGTGAAGAGTGATGTTCTCTGTGTGGCGCCGGTATCACAGCCTGACCATGCTGCTTAAACGTGACAACACAGCAGCACGTGCGCCCGCCCCCCGCACCTGCACCACCTCCCTCCCGGACTCCTCTATTTTATTTTGCGTATTGCCACATTTTGTATCCAATAGACTCCGCCTATTGCATGGATTTTTATTAGAGATTATGATGACATTAATTAAAAAAAATAATAAAAAAAATAAAAAAAACTTGAGCCCGACCCGGCCCGAGCCCGACTCTCATGCGGGAAATCTCGGCCCGGCCCGGCCCGAATGTCGGGTCGGGCTCGGGCCGGGCTTGGGCTCGGGCCTAAAATCTAACCTCTAGTTTCAAGTACCTGGGTTTTCACCTCAACTATAAACTGAACCAACGCCCTGTACAAGAAGGGCCAAAGTCGCCTCCACCTTCTGAGGAGACTGAGGTCATTCGGAGTGAGCAGGCCTCTGCTCAGGACTGTTTATGACTCTGTGGTGGCCTCTGCTCTCCACTACGCTGCCGTGTGCTGGGCCCCGGGCAGCACAGAGACTGAACAAGCTGGTCAGGAGGGCCAGCTCCGTACTGGGCTGCCCCCTGGACTCTGTGGAGGAGGTGAGTAACAGGAGGGTGTTAGCAAAGCTCACCTCCATCATGGACAACACCTCCCACAAACTGCACGGGACTATGCAAAGATCACCTGCAATAATCTCTGCATTAAACATAATTTTAATCTCTGTACCTATGTCACTCTACCTGCACTAAGACTGAAAGAATTTGCACTGGTGACATTTAGTTATGTTGATAAACTATCTATTATCTTTAAAATAAGAATATACCTGTGCATGTGTTTCCAGTAGTTTAATAAGAACTGTAAGTAAATCAATCGGTCGGCTATTTGTCTCAGGATTTATTTTCCAAAAAGACAGACATACATTACAAGTAAAAATGCACATCTCACTGGTCCTCCCTAGAGCAGTGAGTGGCAAAAACATCCATCGAAGCTTGGTTAATGCATGTTCTTCTTCTGATTCTGACACTACGAGCTTCTTTTGATGGTCATGAGCATCTTATGACCAGTGATTAAGAGCATTGATGAAGACACAGTCAGTGGTGGAGAGGTTCCCAACTCTGACGACCAGCTGAATGTCTCTATATGGCTCAAAATCTTTGTCATTTTCATTTTGTATCAATCTTTACAATCATAAATGCAGTGATGGTTTACTCCCCTTGGAATCAACACATCTGTGATCAAAGATGTGCTTGAAATGATCACCAAGCATCATCCGCCACTTTAACAGAACGTGCTTTTACATTGTTGACGTTCTGCTCCTCTACCTACATTATTTCGCAAACCACTTGAATGTAGAATTTTTTGCTGCTGCATATTTCCTCACGGCTCGGTTGCAGATAAAACTCCCACACATTTCGTTCCTTTACATTTCAAAGCCTTTTTACCTGCCTCCTTCGCTCGTCTCCCCTCCTCCATGACGGCTGCGTTTGTCTGAAGATTACCCCAGCGTCGGAGCAGCTGCGGTGGGCTGCGGAGCTTGTGGAAGACTGGGCGCCTGGTTCTGATCTGTCTTCCCGGCGTATTTTTAGGAGAAACCCTCTCATGTGTCGGTGTTGGAAGAGATGAAGGGGAGACAGCGGTGACAGATGTGAATTTCCCTGTTTTTTCTTTAGGGACACGGTGTTTTCGCCGGCGTTTGACAAAAAGTGGCATAAGCTTCCCGGATGTCTTTGAGCCAAGCATTGCATGTGGCGGAGTGAATAGTACTAGTCTGTTCTGTGCTGTTGCTTCACTCTTGGGAGGTGGGGGGGTTATGTTACTTGAGGCCATCGCTGCCACTGGGACCAAATGATGGAATGGTGGCTGCCAATCCCCTCCAACCACCTGTCTCTTAAATTAGTTGCAGTTGCGGGGACCCCAACCACTGTGAAAACACCATCAGAACCGACACATTTATTGACATCTTTACTAACAAGTCCTATGTATGCACTAACTTTGCCAATTGCAACTCCACTTTTGTAGTATACAGACTCCAATGCGAGTGTGGCTGCTTCTACACAGGCCGAACGGAACAAAAACTCAATGGCTGTTTCCCAGTTGCCAGGATCCTCGGCGTCTCGACCACTTCGGACGTAAATGACGTCATCACGGCGCCGCCAAGTGGTGTTCCATTTCACCTGGAAGTTGTAAGCTAGTAAAGATGTAAAAAGAAAAAAAAGGTTTATTTAAAGTTAATGAAAGGCCTAGTAAATAGACCTTACTGAGAAAATAGTAGGCTAGCTATGGCCGATAACTGGACCTGCTAAATAAATATATATAAATATTTGAATTGAATTTCTTACAAATCCTGGCAGAAATGTTATCATTTTATTCAGGCCAAAATGTTCCAACAGTAAAACATCCAATCAAAACCAATATATAAACAGTTTCCTGGCCTCTGTTATTAATAAAAGAGTTATTTTTGTAAGCATTGATTCACATTTGATTATATGATTTGAAACGTGACCTGACGCAGCCACTCCGGAGGCCGTTCCATTTGAGCTCAAAGGCGGCGGTGAGAGGACGTTTTGGAGGAGCCGCCACCGAGGACGTCAACGAAGTGGCCAAACTGTGGACGGATCCTCGCAATTGAGAAACAGCCAATGAAAGGGTTGCAGAGCACAAATACGCCATTCGAACTCAAAACCTCAATAACCCTATGGCTAAACAGTATAAGCAAGCCGGACATAGTAGCCCTACGAGTCTAAGAGCCATGGTCATTGAATGCATCCCACAGGACCCTAGGGGTACGGACAGATTGAGAACCCTCCTGCAAAGAGAAACCTTTTGGATACACACATTGAATGCCAAACCCCCCTAATCTCTATTTTGTTTGTTAGATTCTCAGCTTATGTTTGTATTTTCCTCCTCATGTAAGCTGGGAATGCCAGACCCTGGGGCAGGATTAGGCAACGTCAGGCCCACCTGCACAGCACCGGGGGGTGAGGGAGTTGAGAAAAAGGTCATGAATGCAGACGCCGAAGGATTGCGTTGTGGTCAGGGATGCCAAAGCTGTAGTTTTTGTTCGTTCAAACTCTCTCTACGGTGCTGATACATCCTCCTGTGAATAAATCTGTTGTTTCTTTGTTTTGTCTTTATCTCCCTCAGAACAATCAAAGTGGAGGTGTACGACTGGGACCGGGATGGCAGGTCAGTCCAGGACATCACTGCCCGTAATGTTGTTTTGTATGTACGATTTGGCCTCAGCCAGTTACACTTTTCCTGTTTCCTGTCTCTGTTTCAGCCACGACTTCATCGGGGACTTCACCACCAGCTACAGAGAACTGGCCCGCGGACAGAGCCAGTTCAACGTCTACGAGGTCAGTCGCACATGTCACAGATTTAAGTCTATTACAAAGTTTGGGTCTTTATGAGACCGCCTATGTATCACAGCCTATAGGCCATGTAACGCCTCATTTGAAAGCTAAGACCTACAAAACTCATCTAAACTCACTTTTTGTTGCTCCTTTGTTGAATTTTCATCCCCGTTTTCATCCTAATTTTTGTCGCTATGTTGACACTTTTTTTCAAGAGGCTTTTAGATTTGGGTAAAGCCAAACAGGTGAGGGATAAGAGGTTAAGTTGAAGACCGGAGACTCTGCAGGTGCCACTTCAAGTCAAGATAGTGATGCAACAATGTGAGAAAACATTTCCACTGAATCGTCAGCTCCTCATATAAATCCGTGGTAGAACGTTGAAGCAGTGCGATATTTAAACGCCTTATTGTGAAGATGAGGTCATTCGTTGATTTTCCAAATGAAAGTTTATATGCACAGTGTATTTCACAGCTATCTTTGTTTCGCTATCTCTCTCTCTACATCCCTTCATCTATCTTCCCCTGCTCCTCCTCTTCTTCCATTGTTCGCAGTGCCACCTAAATTTCCGCATCTCTTTTTAAATTAGGGGCTGTCACTTGTTGCTCGCGGCGACAGAAAATGTGCCTAATGAGCCGCGGCATCTTCAGCCTGACGCTCCTCTGTTTCCGCCGCCACGGGGAGCGACGGCAGCCGCCACTGTTTCGTACGCCGCGCTGAGAAATGCATCTGATGAGAGCTATAGACCCTTCAGCGGATGTGAGCCGCAGAAACGGCTTTGTGCGGGTCAAAATACACAGTCCCTTCAGTCGCACATTAGGAATGTTATTTAAAGAATCCAGGGGGTTCTGCGCCGTAATAAGAGCAGCCGATGGAGGATACGCATGCAGATGGTGTCACAGCAGAGTAATGGAAGCTGAATGAGAGTCATGGCACATTACACATTTAGAATGGTTAATGTTAGGTCTTTGGGTCAAGTCTCATCTGAGCGCCCTCAGGCAAAACCAAAGAGTGTGATTGTTAAATGTAGTTGAATCGGACTAAATAAACATAACAAACTATTTTTCTAAGCTTAACCTTAAAGGAATAGGCCACCGTTTTTACATACTGAGATAAGTTGTTACCTTAGCTTTGACGAGTTCTTTAGGACCTGTCTGATCTTCCCCCGTGCCTTCAGTCACGTAAACACAGCGCAGACGGCATTAGCATTTAGCCTCTCCCCCTCTCCTCTATAGCTCCAAAACAGGTCAAGATAGAAGCTACCAAGCTCTTCCACGTTTTCCCTATTTAAATATGGTTACGTGAAGTGTTACACTACAAAGTATAATTACACAAAATTAAACGATGTGGATTTTCTAAGCGGATAAAAGGGGGAACTATATTGTAAGGCATAATAATACCAGGAGTAGTTGGAAATCCGCGCAGTAATCTTCACTTTACTGTGCGGATTTCGAACTACTCCTGGTATGGTAGGGAAAACGTGGAAGAGCTTGGTAGCTTCTATCTTGACCTGTTTTGGAGCTATAGTGGAGATGTCGCGTTCCATGCAATGTCACGTTCCGCACGATGTCGCGTTCCATGCAATGTCACGTTCCGCACGATGTCGCGTTCCATGCGATGTCGCGTTCCATGCGATGTCGCGTTCCGCGCGATGTCACGTTCCGCACGATGTCGCGTTCTGCGCGATGTCGCGTTCCATGCGATGTCTCGTTCCGCGTGATGTCGCGTGATGTTGCGTTCTGCGCGATGTCGCGTTCCGCGCAATGTCGCGTTCCGCACGATGTCGCGTTCCGCACGATGTCGCGTTCCGCACGATGTCGCGTTCCATACAATGTCGCGTTCCGCACGATGTCGCGTTCCGCACGATGTCGCGTTCCATACAATGTCATGTTCCGCACGATGTCGCGTTCTGCGCGATGTCGCATTCCATGCGATGTCTCGTTCCGCACGATGTCGCGTTCTGCGCGATGTCGCGTTCCGCACGATGTCGCGTTCCATGCAATGTCACGTTCCGCGTGATGTCGTGTTCCATGCAATGTCACGTTCCTTGCGCAGAATTCGATGTACATTGACAGGGCCAAGCTCAGAAGTTTCCACTACGTTTTCTTTGCCTGGGAAAACCGCTAATGTAGCCGCGCATGGGCAAGACGTTCCAGGAAATCAGAAGTGACCCGGACGCAAGTATATTTTTCCTAGGACAGTTGGTAGATCAACCAGTCACAAGTCATGAGAGTGAAACGTCACACATATATCAACCAATCACCTTAACCCTGACCCTGCCCTAGCCACTAACCGTAAGGATAGTGGGCTGGTGCCTAATCTTAAAGGGACTATACAGAGTTTAAAAATGTTAAAATTAAGTATTTTCCTCCCCCCACATGTACCAACAATGTCCTAGTGTGTAGAATGAGCCCAGACCTGATCACCACAACTGCCTCTAAAATCCTGCACTGTCACTAAAAACGGTGTTAATTAGGGTCCGAATTGCCGTCATGCACGAGCTTAATATAGAAGGTGCAGTTACATGTATGACCTGAGGTGGCAGTGGTGAGTATAAAATGGCTAACTTGCATCTAGCCCCTTTAAGTTAGTCTCTGATTGGATGATGAATGTCCACCGTTTACCAACTATCCTAGGAAAAATATTTCTGCGATTTTTGCTATTGAAGGCCCTGACTGAAACCCCACGGCCTGTCACTGCAGTTACTGTATCACCACGTAGCTTGGCTGTTGTTAAAGGTGGTAACCTCTAAAACTGTTGACCCCAAAATGTGACCAAAAAATAAAAGTACAAGCCATGAAAAAGTGACGAAAAAGCGATGAAAGTGCAGTAAAAAAGTAACAAAAACTCTGACAAAATTGACAAAAATGCCTCAAAAAAGCAACAAATGAGCGACAAGAAACAGGTAAAAATAAGATGAAAAAAAAAAAATGAAAACGTTGAGATCAGTTTTGTAGATCTGCTCTGGCCTATAGGCTGTAAGTTTCCAGAACGGGAGTAAATCTGCTCGGTTAAAGTCTTAACCACCACCTGAAGCGAGCACATTTTCTCCAGTTTGGCATTACCCAAATCTAAAAGCTTCTTGATAAAAATCATCGACAAAAACGAGAAGAAAATGAGTCTGAAAATGCAGCAAAAGAGCAAAAATATACAACAAAAACGTGACAGAAACTCAACCAAAATATGTTTTTTCTTTGCTTTTTGCTTTGCCGTTGTGTTTTCGTCGCTATTTTATTATGCTATTGTTGCTTTTCTGGCACATTTTTGTTGCTGTTTTGTGATTTTTTAATCATGTTTTTGTCGCTCATTTTTTCCTTTTTGGGGGTCACTTTTTTTTTTATTGCATTTTCAACCTCGTTTTTCTTTTCACTTCTTTCAAGACGCTCCAAACTTGAGAAAATGTGCCCGGCTCAGAGGTTAAACGTTTCCCAACCCCTTGCCAGAAAGTGTCAACAGTATTGTTCACACCAATCATGTGACGGTAAAACAGCAGGGAACGATACGCTCGACTTCTACGTATCTATATCTATCGTCATGCTGACTTAAAAAGGAGATCACAAGCCCCAATAATTCTATCTCATTATGAAGACGACCAAAGCAAAGCTGTAACACCTCCATGAAGTTGAGCTGGCGACGTCCCGAACCAGTTATTTTTGCCTGCAAATGGTTGTACTTTAAGTGTGGAATGGAGCGCAACGTGACTTTAATATGTCCTAATGAAATGCGTTCTTCATGTGATCTTATTCAAGGCAGCCGCTTGAAAATGTAATTTCAATTCTGCTGCGGAAAGGTCAGGTCGTGGCATTTCTTCGTCTCACTCAGCGCTCAAACGCCGATTCAACGTTCCTCGGCTACAGTAGTAAATTAAAAGTCTCCAAATGGGGGTCTTTCGAAGTGTCGTTTTCGCGTGAAGGACGAGCTGGACTGAGGAGCGGGATAATCACAGGCTGCTGGTCCAGTGGAGCAGAGGACACATCCACTGTGGCTCCAAATGACATGTTTTTAAATGGGAGGAAATGGCAGTCTTTAAGCCCGTGTTAGAACAGACATCTGTGCCGCTCAGGACGTGGGACTGACAACACAGCTGCTGCGCCGGAGTCTGCTACCAAGTCAGGTCTCTCTTTACGCTACAAAAGGCCATCAGCGGGTGAGAGACTTCCACCACAGACACCGCTTCTTCTCAAAGTGGACTTTAGTGTGGGGAACAGGACAAAAACTCGATTATTGTAGAAAAGCAGCAGCTACAAAAAGTCACGAGCTTTAAGCATAGACATGCACAGCGTTCCAAATCATTATGCAAATTGTATTTCAGTGTCAAAAAGGTAAATTAAAAAAGCTTTTTCAATGAAACTCATGGATGGTATCGTGTCTCGGGGCTCTTTGAATCACTGACATTAATCACAGAGACCTGGAATGATTAGTTTTCAGGTTAAACCCAGTTAAGGGAAAAACTACTGAAAAGGGAGGTTCCACTTTATTAAGCAGATCATCATTTTCAAGCAATATGGGAAAGAGAAAGGATCTCTCTGCTGATGAAAAGTGCGAAATAGTTCAATGCCTTGGTCTAGGTATGAAAACCTTCGATATTTCATGAAAGATCAGGCATAATCATCGTACTGTTAAGAGATTTGTGACTTATTCAGAGCGCGAATGGGTTTGTGCAGATAAAGGCACAATATGGACGGTTTCTGCCAGACAAACACATCAGATTAAGAAAACAGATGCTACAAAGCAGCATACAAGTATTTGAAGCTGCTGGTGCCTCAGGAGTCCCCCGAACATCAAGGTGTAGGACCCTCCAGAGGCTGCAGTTGTGCATAAACCTTCTATCCGGCCTCCCCTAAACTGTTAATTGAAGCTGATGAACAGAAACGGCTGCAGTGGCTCAGAAATACATGAAGACTCATTTTCAAACAGTCTTGTTCACTGATGAGGCCGTGTAACCCTTGATGGTCAGATCAATGGAGTAGTGGATAGTTGGTGAATGTCCACCATGTCCCAACAAAGCTGTGACGTCTGTGAGGAGGGGGCGGAATCATGTTTTGGCCTGGAATCATGGGGAGAGAGCTGGTCGGCCCCTTTAGGCTCCTAGAAGGGATCTTGTCTTCTCAATGTAGACTCGGCCCTTGCGTGACGTGTAGTTCGGTTATAGTCACGCAGCTCCAATGCTAACAGTCCGGCCCTCATTAGTATACCACCTTTCTAAATGTTTTCTTACGAAGCCTGGTTTCTTTAATTGTAAGTAACCCAGCGTTATCACAGGAGGAATATCTAGCTGTAGAAAGTTAAGGAAAATTAGAAACCAGGCTTTAAAGTTGTTTTTAATGTGTCTAAAGTGCAACGCTTTCCGATGGGAACAAGCGGCTATATGGAGGTACAACAGCAATGGTGGCCCTAGTGTCGTTGTCACAAAGCAGAGCAGCCAGAGGCCATTGGATACAGACGGCAACGCATCACACAAGGGGGCGTGGCCTAGCTGAGGGGGAAGTAAACCTCTCATAGGAATCACAATATTTCACTATTTTTAACTGTTTTCTGACGGACTAAGTAAGTGCTTTATTTATCCTTGTCATTGCGACTGCGCGCCGCCATTGTGGGCCGACCTGATGAGCATGTTTTTGGAGGTGGACCTGGCTGACTGCCTTCAATGCTGCTCTGAAACTGTGTCCTGAGTTTGTCCCTGGTCCAGAGCGTGGTGTCCTGCACTGGTCAGCTCCTTCCTTTTTGCGGGATGCCTCCTCTTGCTCTTTCTCTCCTTCTTGCCTCTTGTGACGCCTCCACTGTGCTGCCGGTGTGGGGGGCTCTTGGTGCCTCTTTGGTGTTTGAGAAGAAGAAATCTGTGGATATGTAGCCAGCCAGTGCTAGCTGTTTTCTTGTTGGACACATAATCTGCACAAATAAGCAGCTCTTCTTCTCTGCATGAGCTGTCTGGAATGAAAGGGCATGTTTTTGACTATCTGGGTGAGTTTAAGCTGATCAAATATGTTTTTGTTGTTTTTCATTCCAGGTCATAAACACAAAGAAGAAAATGAAGAAAAAGAAGTATGTCAACTCCGGAACAGTGAGTGTGATTTTCTTACAGAATTAAGTACTTGCTGAAAACACTACTTGAGTAATTAATAGTTTTAGTGTTGATGTAAAAGTGCAAAACTAACATGAAATCAAGTGATATTTAATATGGATATGCAATAACAACTGGATCAACAACTCGAAAAGTTTCAATGTTCACATCATTCCTTTTTTTCTGATTCCAGGTGACCCTCCTGTCGTTCTCAGTGGAATCAGAGTTCACCTTCTTGGACTACATCAAAGGAGGGTGAGTGGACACAGGCTTTTGCTATTCAAATAAAAAGACTATTGTGCTATAGTAAGAAAAGCCATATTCGCTTTACCATTTGTGAATGTTATGTACAAGAACATTTCCGTTAACTGGACTAAATGACTGAGCGACTGAGCCGCGCTGTCATTGTGGGCCAACCTGACCCGCATCAGGGCGTCTTCTCAGTTGCGTAGATGTTTCCATGACTTCTTTGCGTGGTCACCGTTACGTGTCTTTGAGATCTCTGACGGGTCTCGGAGACATTGCAGGGACGTCACAGGTTGAAGACACCAAATAGTATTTGCGACACAACTGCTTGAGACCTCTCGGAGACCACACAGAGACTGCATAGAGACTTGTGAAAGTCTCCAAACAGTCAACTGTCAATAGAACATGTTCATTTTCACCAAGACTATCTGGAGACGCCTTATTTTCAGGCATCCAAAAGTGGTATCGATATTCAAAATATTGAATATTATGACATAATCAAATTCTAGAACGTGAACGCCACCTTTTTCAAATTCCAGCTTCAGAATGTGGTGACGTCAGGAACAAACTATGGATAATAATTATTTCACTTATCTAAATGGAAAGCCCAACCGGTTACAATATGCAAGGCCGTTTGTTGCTCCTAAGAAGTTGCTAGTAAAACAATGCACGTCTTCCTGTATTCTGCAAAGTACTTGGATGAAAAATGAAGCCAGAATATTCCATTCAAGACGCATTCAACCTGCTGCTGATCATTAGTGACCAATCTGCAATCGTCCGTGAGAGGACTGAAGGATTTTTAGCCGAAGATCTCCCAAAAATTAACATAAAATCAGGTGAACTTCCTCACTATGTTCCAGTTCAGTGCATTTACATGTACAGTTGACTTATTATTAGGTGGTTTTCTTCACATAAATGATGCCAATTACTGGAAATTCCTCTCGCTTCGTATGCAAATGTAAACACATAGGCCTGACCTCCACGCAGTAAGGGCCCCTACCCCCGGTACTGCGCAAGTCCTGATTAATTCAGGAGCAGTCGGGTCAGGTCGCGGCATATTCAGTGGCTCGTTCAGCTCGGAAAGGTTAATGTGAAGATTACTTCTGGCTTATTTTTTCTCCCCACTTTGGCTCGTTGCTTATCAGAGATGGATAGAGCTGCCAGAAATTACACGCCTTTGAGATTGTGCAGAGTACGGACTGGAAACCCCAAAGACAAAGTGGGAAACTCCTCCAAAAGTGCTAAAGAATATCCGAGTCAAGATTCTGTGGGACAGAATGGTAATGGCCAACCAACCGGACTGTGTGGTGGTGGTGGACAAAGAGAAGAGGAAAACCATTGTGGTTGATATAACAATACCAAGTGATTGCAACATCGGGAAAAAAGACCATGAGAAAGGGAGTCAGAGAAGAGCTGAAGAAAGCCTGAAGGCTCCAGTGGTGCCTGGCACTTGTATGTGATGTTTTTTATATGTTTGATTGTCCGTGCTGAAGGAGACCATCATACGCTCTTTGGATATCAAGCTGAACTACACTCTTATACAGTTGAGAGTTATACAGTTTTCTGGCTCAACAATGATCTGGGGTCAAGTGCAGGTAAAATGTGGGTCTGGCTCTGCATTTTACAGGACTTTCCCTGCACTTTTCCACGGAAATAAACACAGCTAGCATTCAAATTCAAATTCACTTTATTTATCCGTTGGGAACTTCATTTGCAGGAGAAGTGCCAGTACGGGCCCGATAAAAACAATACATCCACAGACATTCAACAACATACAGCAACAATAAATACATTTAAAAAAAAAAAAAAAATGATGGGCCTTTGATAGACCAAGGTCCACACAATTATTTATTCAGCAGGCGGATGGAGGTCGGGAGGAAAGTGGAGGTCGCCCTCTTTGTCCCCAGAGGGAGGGACCTGATGCGGCACTTGCCTCAACTAAACACATGCCTTCTGTAGCATGATATTTGCTCCGATAAACTTTGGTTGTAGCTACGATTATCTCTTTGAACCATCACACAGTGGAGACGAGTGCAGTGCACGATTTTACAATCCCCACGTCGTGCAATGTGACATCTACAAATTCATCCATCCATCCATTTTCTTCCGCTTTATCCGGGGCCAGATCGCGGGGGCAGGAGTCTCAGCAGAGATGCCCAGACCTCCCGATCCACACACACCTCCTCCAGCTGTTCTGGGGGGACCCCGAGGCGACACCAGGCCAGCTCGGAGACATAGTCCCACCAGCGTGTCCTGGGCCTGCTGATCTAGAAATCCTTTAAGACAAAAAATGTACACCAGCCATTATATCTGGAAGTTGCAACCACCGCTTTCCGACCAGTGACCACTTAGAATTAGTAACTTTTATGGCCAGTCTGGGGTTAACGTAAGTCCCAGAGGCTCCAAGACCTTCCAAGACCGTGTAAGCAAATCCACTGCCAAGTCTTGTCTTGACCGTGGGTTGCGTGATCCAAACTGGGGAAACCATTCATTGTTCAGATATCAAGATTCCGCGAAAGGAAACTCAACGCTTCCTGTGTTCCAAACCCTTCTGTCCAGCTGCAGAAACGAGGTCCGACCACAACAACCGCACATGTGACTCTGAAGAAGGACAGAAAACTATAGTATTTAGGCTGTAGCATAATTCTTTTGTACACTTCAGTTCAAATACAGGGGTCAACTAAACACCCGCCATGTTACTTGTCAACAACTACAGAATCGATGCAGACGGCATCTCTGGAATCGCCCATACATGGTCATATTTGAAGCAGTTGAGGGGGAAAAAACAAAGAGGAGAAAAATATGAACTTTCCCCAGTTATTCCAAAACTACTTCAACAAATGCTGAATTCTGAATATAGTTTTCTTCTAAATAAAGATACAAAGATAGGGAGAGGAGCAAAGTGGTTCAATAGCCCATGATTACATAAATAACGGACAATGCTAACATGATGGCAGTCTATTTGAGATTATTGTGCATTGAAACGTACCAAACTGCAACCGGCCTGGCCTCTCCCAGCAAGTTCCTTCACAAAGTCTACTCATACCAGGTGTAAACATTGCTTTTAAGATGGGTGCGATCATTATTCGTCGAGATGTGATGAAGGGATGACGGATGAAGGATGACATGATGAAGGATGCGGAAGAACAATGGAAAATGATCCTTTTTCTTGACAATTTTTTACTGGTTTCTCTGGTTCTTCTGTTGTTTTTTTTGAACAAAGAGAAAATGTCAATGTCCTCACGTAAGAGTTTTCCCTTTCAAATGACGTATCAAAGTAAAGTGAAATAGAAAAGTTCTTCTTGCACCGAACTGAAGTAATGGAAGTCATTTCTATCTACTTCCGTCGATAATAGGCCAGGTCTCGTCGAAAACCCCCGGAGACCACTCTTATTGCTGCAAGTGAAGGAGTGAGAGCAGTTCACGAGGAGGCGTGTGTTTGGAGGCAATTGTGTGAAAGTGAAATAATCAGCCCGACGGTGCTCACTGCGACTGCACTTCATCGCCTCCGCTTTGGCTGTTCAGGAGGATACGCGGAAACTCGATGGTTGTAAAGTTGTGTCTTTATCGCGGTTTTTGTTCCGCAAGGACGAATTAAAGCAGGAGATGAAATGGATAACAATCCCACAAAAATCTAACGGCGTTCCTAGTAAGAAAACAAGAAAAAAAGAACGCTTATCTGGGTCTAAATGAACTGAACTCGATTTCAGCTGTAAGAGGATAAATAGGTAACCGTGACGTTGCCACATGTTTTCAATCCAGACACCAGCTGAAATGGGGCTGGCTGGACTGTCCATAAGGTCGACGTTTAGAGCGAAGCATTGGCCATTCTGCTTGACTCGTATTTGTCGACGGAAGTGACAGAGTCTTGGGCAAAATTGTACAGGCCGAAGCTGAAATCCCAACAGAGAAGTTCCATGTAGAGTGACCATCTGTCCCCCCATCCCAACTGTTTAGCCAATGTCCCACTTTTTCAATTAAGTTAGACTCACATAGAGATTGACAAATTATCCACCAGTTTAAAATAAGGCCTTAAAGATAAACTCTCCCTCAAATCCACTTTTTTTTGCTGATAAACGGTATAAATGAGTGTCCAATAGTGTTGTCTACATATCCTGGTCATAATTTTGGCACTTAAGTACAAATTAGTTGAAAGATCAACTTTCTGCCTAAAACCGTCAGTGAGTCGCCATCTGCAGGCGACCTGTATTTACTACATCTGAATTTTGAATTTGCGCAGGCGAGAAGCCTGACGTGTCAGCGGTGAAGCCTGACGTGTCAGCGGTGAAGCCTGACGTGTCAGCGGTGAAGCCTGACGTGTCAGCGGTGAAGCCTGACGTCAGTGGCTCTGCCGCTCTGGGGTATAAAAGCGTCCCAGTCTCGCACACGCCCCCGTAGCGAGTTGGAGAAGGAATAGCGAGAGAGTATTTTCATCGATTGTCAGGTTCGCGATTAGTTATAGCATTTAGGTCGATTTTTTTGGCATAGCTTTTTGTATTAGAGATAATTGTGCAGTGTTAATAGCGTTGTTGTTGTTGAATATTGTAGTTTTAGTAGTTGCTTTTATTGTTCGATTAGTTAGCTGAATTTAGCCCAGGAATTTTGTTAGCATTACTTTTTAGTGTTCTCCATGCTCAGACTTTGTTTACGAGGAACGCTGCAGGTGCAGCGTCGAAGTCAGAAGCCTCAAGCCTGTCAATCACAGACCCAGACCCAGGCCCCTCCCACCCCTCACTCCTCCCGTGTGCCCCTTAGTCCTCCAGGCAACGCCCTTTTCTGTTGAGTTTTTCAAATCTGAGGCTGAGGCTCTGGAAGGGGGGGTTAGTAACTCTTTAAATACCACTGGAAAGCATTGCAGTTGTTTCAAGCAGGCATACAAGAAGTATGATAAAAAGCAAATTCAACTGTATGTATTGACGAAATTGTGTCTATTAAAATAAAAATCCTGGCCTCTGCTTGATCTAATGTTTCCAGATTTCAAGAAATGATAAATGCTCAGATTGAACATAATTTTGCATAAAATGTACAATGTTGTGTCCTATCTTTCCGGATTAGAATATGTTGCTGCTGTCATGTTGGATCCGTAAATAAACTTCTTTTTTTTTAAATCCGTAAATAAACTACAAGCGTCCGTATATCGAATAGCTCGTCATCATCTTGCCGTCCCTCCTCGTTCTGTGATTGGGTCCCAAATCCATGCGAAAATTCCGGCCATGGTCCCCAGGCTGCTGTGCAGTTCAAAATGATTCGAGCGCACACAGCAGTCTGGCGTTAGCCAGGTTACAAAAGCCCGGGAGTGTAGTAACAATGGTTCACACTTGTATTGTGAAGCTTCGGCCAGAAGAGCCTTATGTGAACCATCTATGTCGTTTTTGCCACAAAAGCTAAAGGATACAAAGAGTCATTAGCAACTCGATTCAAATCAGAAACAGGACAAAAATAGTTTTGATAGACAGCAACAAGAACAAGAATGTTTTACTAGTGGTTAATTCAGTTCGTGTCATTACAAAATGTTCTATGATTGGATCAGTATAAAATATTTTGAGATTTGATTGGCTGTTTGCAAAGTTCCAGACGGTTTTGAACAGATAAAGAAGCAGGAGTGGACTGGCAAGTGAAAACCTACCAGAAAACCTCGATAAACAATTAGTCCTGGAGTGTTCTAGAGGCCATGGGGATGAAAAGTAAAGGCGCTGCGCTGACTCACGAATATTAATCTTTTTTATAGTTGCTGAGATCAGGAAGAGACTTTAGGAAAAATATGTGACTTACATTCCATCAAAATACCATCCCAGAAGACAATTAAACGCATTCCATTACTTCACTCACACCGCCTATTTTGAAGTCCATATTGCGTTGATGCCAGTGAACCAAAGCAATTGAGTAAAAATGATGTAATGTGAATGATCTTAGACGCAGGATGAGTCCAGCGTCTCGTAACGCGCAGTGACACTTCTGTCTTTGAAGCCATTCGTGGTTGATTTTCTCCTGTCTCTTTCTCATCCACAGAACACAGATCAATTTCACCGTGGCCATCGACTTCACGGCGTCCAACGGTGAGTGACACGCAGTAGTAACGTGTGGGTGTCCGGTTTCAAATCAGTTAGATGTACTAAGAGATGTTTCCATATAAATGTTTGACTTCCACCAGAGGAAGAAATGGGATGAAGGCAGGTAGTGTTTACTATAGTGGAACCAAACAGTAAAACAAGTTTTGCCTGCTGACAATGCCTAAGCCACTCTTTACAAACTTGTTTCCAAGTCTAGTCTGTTTTAGAGTAGGTGGATGTCATAAAGTGTAGCGGCCAAGTTGGTACACTTTATGAAAGCGCTTTAGAAATAAACTTTACTGGAGTGTACAATCTTAAACAAAGTAAATTCCTAGGCACGTCCGTTTATAGCTGTAGAACAACTTTATGAGACAACACCGGTCTTCAGCAGAGCCCTGAGTTGTGTTCATCTGTTTATACTACCACAGGTGCTCACTGCATACACCAGGGCTATTACATTTACTGGGTCAGATTTCTTTCAGAGGTCAATGGCCACTGACATATAAAATCTAAATAAAACTGCGCCATTGCGATTGACTGCGGAAATGCGGGAAGCGAATGCAGAAAATTGCATAAACTCTTCAAATTGCATAATCTAATTTGCATAAACTGGTAAAATGCATAAAATGTCATGTTGCATAAACTGTTTAAACTGCAAAAGGGGTGAAATGCATGAATGGGTTAATTTGCATAAATTATGTAAATTGCATAAACTCTTTAAAATTCATAAATCCTAAATGGCATAAACTCTTAAGTTGCATAAACGCTTTAAAATGCATTAACTGGTTAAATTCCATAAAGTGGTTACTTTGCATAAATTGTTAATATTGCATAAACTTTATATTCCATAAACTGGTCAAACTGTTGAAATGGCCTCAGTGCTTGATTGGCAGAAGCTGCACAAATGGCTGAAAGTCCTGGAGTCTCCCCATTGGCTGGATTCCCCCATACACACCAATGCAAACATTTCAAACTCCCGTATAAAAAAACTGGAAAACTGCAGAAGGACATTTTTTTCTCAAAACCCACAAGTTGCAGAAGCTGAACATGCACAAAGTGCAGAAATTGCATAAAATGCAGAAAAAAGTGCAGGAAAGCATGGATTTGCGGCAGCCCCATTATAAGTCAATGGGAAAAATCTCCGACATTTTGGCCGATTGCGGAAAAACCGTAAGTTGCAGAAGTCCCAAAAGTAATAGCACCCTTCTCCTCAACATGCGGAACGTTTTGATGCATAACTTGCATAAATTGCACAAAGCATGAAGGTGCTGAAAGCTCTAGAAAATCGGGAAAAAGATGGAAGAGGAATAATAATAAAGAACATGAAAACCAATAATTGACTGCGGAAGAATTCCGCAGTCAATCAATAATGATATCACAATCATTGCTCAATTAGAATCTAAAATAAAAGTTGTATTCAAAAGTTTTGAGCCCCTTTAAAAATCAAAGGACTATATATATATATATATATATTTTTTTTTTTTTTACAAATGTTGAACTTGACATCGTTTGGAAGTGTTTGGATTCACAAACTCTCGTTCAATCTCATCTTATGGCTGAAAGTCCTTACATTTGACCAGCATCAAGCACATCATTTTGAATGACTCATGTGATTGACTCATGTGACCTCAGTTCATACGTGCTGAGAGAGAAGACACAGAGCATTGCTATTGTTTTTGTTTCATGTGGATTGTCCCAGTGTTGATGATGAGATATTAGCCAAAAACTAAGAAACCAACTTTGCATGTCATGTTCCGTGCGATGTCACGTTCCACGTGTTGTTACGTTCAATACGTTGTCACGTTCCACGTGTTGTTACGTTCCATGCAATGTCACGTTCCTCGCGTTGTCACGTTCAATACGATGTCACGTTCCTAGCGTTGTCATGTTCCATGCAATGTCGCGTTCCGTGTGATGTCAGGTTCCATGCAATGTGACGTTCCATGCAATGTGACGTTCCATGCAATGTCGTGTTCCGCGCTATGTCGCGTTCCATGCAATGTCGCGCTCCACGAGATGTCGCGTTCCGTGCGATGTCGCGTTCCGTGCGATGTCGCGTTCCGCGCAATGTCGCGCTCCATGAGATGTCGCGTTCCGTGCGATGTCGCGTTCCGTGTGATGTCGCGTTCCGCGCAATGTCGCGTTCCATGCAATGTCGCGTCCCGCGCAATGTCGCGTTCCATGCAATGTCGCGCTCCATGCAATGTCGCGTTCCATGCAATGTCGCGTTCCATGCAATGTCGCGTTCCATGCAATGTCGCGTTCCGCGCAATGTCGCGTTCCATGCAATGTCGCGTCCCGCGCAATGTCGCGTTCCATGCAATGTCGCGTTCCATGCAATGCCGCGCTCCATGCAATGTCGCGTTCCATGCAATGTCGCGTTCCATGCAATGTCGCGTTCCATGCAATGTCGCGTTCCATGCAATGTCGCGTTCCATGCAATGTTGCGTTCCATGCAATGTCGCGTTCCATGCAATGTCGCGTTCCATGCAATGTCGCGCTCCATGCAATGTCGCGTTCCATGCAATGCCGCGCTCCATGCAATGTCGCGTTCCATGCAATGTCGCGTTCCATGCAATGTCGCGTTCCATGCAATGTCGCGCTCCATGCAATGTCGCGTTCCATGCAATGTCGCGTTCCATGCAATGCCGCGCTCCATGCAATGTCGCGTTCCATGCAATGTCGCGTTCCATGCAATGTCGCGTTCCATGCAATGTCGCGTTCCATGCAATGTCGCGTTCCATGCAATGCCGCGCTCCATGCAATGTCGCGTTCCATGCAATGTCGCGTTCCATGCAATGTCGTGTTCCGCGCGATGTCGCGTCCCGCGCAATGTCGCATTCCATGCAATGTTGCGTTCCGCGCGATGTCTCGTTTCGCGCGATGTCGCGTTCCATGCAATGTCGCGTTCCGCGCGATGTCATGTTCCATGCAATGTCGTGTTCCATGCAATGTCGTGTTCCATGCAATGTCACGTTCCATGCGTTGTCACGTTCCATGCGATATCACTTTCCGCACGATGGCACATTACTTGCATTGTCACGTTCCGCGCGTTTTCATGTTCCACGCGATGTCACGTTCCGTGTTGCGCACAGGTCAACAATACCACCTCTTGTGTCGTTTATGATCACGAAGATGAACAAGAACAATAGAAAAAGAAATGCAAACTTTCGTTTTGTTCATATTTGAGAAAGATCGAATCTTCTTAAAGTGTGCCAGGTTTTTACAACATTTTATGTTTTCATCTAGATTATTCCATATTTCTACACCACGTCTCGTGACACACAACACATGCTTTTCAAAATAGTTCTGGAGTACTGTTTATCAAAACTCATTTGACCTCTCAAGTTCTACTTGAATTCTTGTTTGCAGAACATATTTTGTTTACTTTCAGGAAACGACATTTATGAGGCTTTGAACCTGATCTGAGCCATCTTAAATTCAGCTCGGTCCACAAATGTCATTGTTTTTGATTTAAAGAATAATGGATTTGTGTGTTCACAGCATCCATTTGAAAGACCTACAAAAATTGTTTTTGTCACTTTGTGGCTTTTTCATAACTTTTTTTCATTGCTTTTTTGTCTGTTTTTGTCATGTTTTTGTTACGTTTTTGTCACTTGTTTGTTGCTTTTTGTCGCTTTGTTTTTTTTGTCTCTTTTTTGTGTTTTTTGTCATGTTTTTGTTGTTTTTTCGTTGTAGTTTTTTTTGTGTGCTTTTTGTCACTTTTTTCTCCCATCGCGATATTTATGCTTTTTTCTAAATCTTTTAAATTCGGGTAAAGCCAAACTGGTCAATCATGGTAAGACTTAAACAAACTTTACTGTTAGACCAGGTATCAAAAATTATCTCTTTGGTTTTATTACCCTTTTTGTTTATTTTTTTACAAATGTGATGTTGACCATTTACAAAGGAATTGGTTTATTTTTGGGTTCAATTAACTGTGATAATATTCTCAAACTGACAATATTACTATTGTATTTATGTGTGTACGAGTCCTCCTCATTGTTGGATTTGTCGCGTTCCGCGCAATGTCGCGTTCCACGCGATGTCGCGTTCCATGCAATGTCGTGTTCTGCGCGATGTCGTGTTCTGCGCGAAGTCGCGTTCTGTGCAATGTTGCGTTCCACGCGATGTCGTGTTCTGCGCGATGACGTGTTCCGCGCGATGACGTGTTCCGTGCGATGTCGTGTTCTGCGCGATGCCGTGTTCCGCGTGATGTTGCGTTCCATGCAATGTCGTGTTCCGCGCGATGTCGCGTTCCGCGCGATGTTGCATTCCATGCAATGTCGTGTTCCGATGTCGCGTTACGCGCGAAGTCGCGTTCCAGACGATGTCGCGTTCCGCGCAATGTCACGTTCCGCACGAAGCACATTACTTGCATTGTCACGTTCCGCGCGTTTTCATGTTCCACGCGATGTCACGTTCCGTGTTGCGCACAGGTCAATAATACAACCTCTTGTGTCGTTTATGATCACGAAGATGAACAAGAACAATAGAAAAAGAAATGCAAACTTTCGTTTTGTTCATATTTGAGAAAGATCGACTCTTTATAAATCTTCTTAAAGTGTTCCAGGTTTTTACAACGTTTTATGTTTTCATCGAGATTATTCCATATTTCTACATCACGTCTCGTGGCACACAACACATGCTTTTCAAAATAGTTCTGGAGTGCTGTTTATCAAAACTCATTTGACCTCTCAAGTTCTACTTGACTTCTTGTTTGCAGAACATATTTTGTTTACTTTCAGGAAACGACATTTATGAGGCTTTGAACCTGATCTGAGCCATCTTAGATTCAGCTAGGTCCACAAATGTCATTGTTTTCGATTTAAAGAATAATGGATTTGTGTGTTCACAGCATCCATTTGAAAGACCTACAAAAATTGTTTTTGTCACTTTGTGGCTTTTTCATAACTTTTTTTCATTGCTTTTTTGTCTGTTTTTGTCATGTTTTTGTTACGTTTTTGTCACTTGTTTGTTGCTTTTTGTCGCTTTGTTTTTTTTGTCTCTTTTTTGTGTTTTTTGTCACGTTTTTGTTGTTTTTTCGTTGTTGTTTTTTTGTGTGCTTTTTGTCACTTTTTTCTCCCATCGCGATATTTATGCTTTTTTCTAAATCTTTTAAATTCGGGTAAAGCCAAACTGGTCAATCATGGTAAGACTTAAACAAACTTTACTGTTAGACCAGGTATCAAAAATTATCTCTTTGGTTTTATTACCCTTTTTGTTTATTTTTTTACAAATGTGATGTTGACCATTTACAAAGGAATTGGTTTATTTTTGGGTTCAATTAACTGTGATAATATTCTCAAACTGACAATATTACTATTGTATTTATGTGTGTACGAGTCCTCCTCATTGTTGGATTTGTCGCGTTCCGCGCAATGTCGCGTTCCACGCGATGTCGCGTTCCATGCAATGTCGTGTTCTGCGCGATGTCGTGTTCTGCGCGAAGTCGCGTTCTGTGCAATGTTGCGTTCCACGCGATGTCGTGTTCCGCGCGATGACGTGTTCCGCGCGATGACGTGTTCCGTGCGATGTCGTGTTCTGCGCGATGCCGTGTTCCGCGTGATGTTGCGTTCCATGCAATGTCGTGTTCCGCGCGATGTCGCGTTCCGCGCGATGTTGCATTCCATGCAATGTCGTGTTCCGATGTCGCGTTACGCGCGAAGTCGCGTTCCAGACGATGTCGCGTTCCGCGCAATGTCACGTTCCGCACGAAGCACATTACTTGCATTGTCACGTTCCGCGCGTTTTCATGTTCCACGCGATGTCACGTTCCGTGTTGCGCACAGGTCAATAATACAACCTCTTGTGTCGTTTATGATCACGAAGATGAACAAGAACAATAGAAAAAGAAATGCAAACTTTCGTTTTGTTCATATTTGAGAAAGATCGACTCTTTATAAATCTTCTTAAAGTGTTCCAGGTTTTTACAACGTTTTATGTTTTCATCGAGATTATTCCATATTTCTACATCACGTCTCGTGGCACACAACACATGCTTTTCAAAATAGTTCTGGAGTGCTGTTTATCAAAACTCATTTGACCTCTCAAGTTCTACTTGACTTCTTGTTTGCAGAACATATTTTGTTTACTTTCAGGAAACGACATTTATGAGGCTTTGAACCTGATCTGAGCCATCTTAGATTCAGCTAGGTCCACAAATGTCATTGTTTTCGATTTAAAGAATAATGGATTTGTGTGTTCACAGCATCCATTTGAAAGACCTACAAAAATTGTTTTTGTCACTTTGTGGCTTTTTCATAACTTTTTTTCATTGCTTTTTTGTCTGTTTTTGTCATGTTTTTGTTACGTTTTTGTCACTTGTTTGTTGCTTTTTGTCGCTTTGTTTTTTTTGTCTCTTTTTTTGTGTTTTTTGTCACGTTTTTGTTGTTTTTTCGTTGTTGTTTTTTTGTGTGCTTTTTGTCACTTTTTTCTCCCATCGCGATATTTATGCTTTTTTCTAAATCTTTTAAATTCGGGTAAAGCCAAACTGGTCAATCATGGTAAGACTTAAACAAACTTTACTGTTAGACCAGGTATCAAAAATTATCTCTTTGGTTTTATTACCCTTTTTGTTTATTTTTTTACAAATGTGATGTTGACCATTTACAAAGGAATTGGTTTATTTTTGGGTTCAATCAACTGTGATAATATTCTCAAACTTACAATTTTACTATTGTATTTATGTGTGTACGAGTCCTCCTCATTGTTCAAAGGATTTGCTCTTCCAGAAGAACACTTTGAGCTAAGACCATTTCTTGTGAATGCCAGAAATCTATATATACACATACACATATGAGAAGAACTTTAAGATTTGTGTGTAAAATGTGTCCTGAATGAGGTCCAGTGTAGAAATGTAATATGAAGCAGCTCATTTGGCGAGACAAAGATTTTAGGTCCATACATGCTGAGTGTTATTTGAAATCAATTACGGGAGCGTGAGTAGGCCCGGGCTCCCCTGTGTCGAAGCCTTTCCGAGCGTATTACTGCGGCAATTATTTAATTGATTTGAATCTGCCTAACTAATCCCACTAATATGCATAAGGCCAGTGCCTCAGGGTAATTAACAGGTCTAACAGCCGTGACATTAGACTACTTTCATTTGTTCACATTAAAATTCAACTGTTATATCGCGTGGGACAGAAATGAATACTTTTATGCTCTCTTTTATGATTCAAGGTGGTCCAGCGATGCCAAAATAGGGTTAGTTTTGTGAAAGGGGAAAAACACTGTTATTGAAACTGTACACTTCATGCACTATGAACTTTTTGGAACTTTTATCGTCATAACGTTTCTTTAAAAAAACAAAATGCCTGGAGGAGCAGGCGCTGTTTAACTTCATCCACACAGTTTGGAGTAATCCGGTTCTTGTGAGTCGTCGTTTCTTCTTCTACTGCTGAAGCGCTCCCATCTGTTTTGCCTTAATTGTTTTATTTGTCATTCATAGCATCCGAAAGTGTCCTCAATATTCTGAGAGCCCAGACACCATTCTGTGCTCAAACTGCTTGCATCACGACGCTATTGTTTTGTTAACATGCCGTTGGGGAAAAAACGAAGGCTCGCATACTGTTTTTATCATGTTTAATTCCCCGTGGTGGAAACCAAAGTCTGTGATGCAAACCAACATGCCCCTGGGTGTTAAAGAAAAAAATAATAATACTTACTTAATATGCTGACTTAATACTTAAAGCAGTACTAAGTAACTCATGCCCCTTGAGGCCATAAGCGCCACTGCAGGTGTCAAGTTGAGAGTAAATACTACACTGACAGAAAAGACATATTTTACATCCAATTACACAATGGAGATCTTTTTTTTTAGTCAAACTTGGCTGTAAATACTGTTTAAGTGGCGCTAGTCCACTGTTAGCTTTGCCCGTTAGCCTGTTAGCTTCTTCTTCGTAATTCTATTAGTGTGTATTGGGGCCTCCGACCCGGTGTCAAGAACTTACGATTGTGTTTTTTTGGCCAGAGACACCAGGGGGAGATGATCGTCCCGTTAACACTTGTATTATGCCCAGAGGGACAACGAACAGGATTTATTTAGGTAAAGAAGTTACTTAGTACTGCTTTAAATGATCACTGCTGAGGTGGCTCCCATTCAAATTTCACATTGATTTGAACAGGGCTTCCTTTTTCAACCTAGCACCGTTAAACCGGAGAACACGCTTTTGCCCAGTTCCACGGACGCACAGCACTGGAATACACGTTAACGACGCGACCGAAACACAGTGATGACAACACTGTGGACAGATACTCTCTTTTGACGGGGTTTATGGAATTATTCCGAGGTGCCAAGGCAAAAACTTGACTAAAAAAAAACCCAGGATAATGAGTGATCCTCTCTCCCCTCCACAGGTAACCCGTCTCAGTCCACCTCCCTGCACTACATGAACCCTTACCAGATGAACGCCTACGCCATGGCCCTGAAGGCCGTGGGAGAGATCATCCAGGACTACGACAGCGACAAAATGTTCCCCGCTCTGGGCTTCGGAGCCAAACTGCCGCCCGACGGACGCGTGTCACACGAGTTCCCACTGGTATGACCACGAATACAGAATGCATGTGAAGAACGACAAAGGCAGTGTCAAAAGGGAACATAGAAGGTCCATTTTTAGAAGTCCCACTGAGCAATTTGCAAAGCTGTCTGAAAACATAATAGTGGTTTAAAAAAAAAAACTAACTCCAACTGTGATTGTGATACCTTAAGTGCCTTCAGGTCATCACCAAGCTCAGGTCAGGATTGGAAGACAGGATTGTTGATGTTTCCAAACTTGTTTTAGATGTAGGATCTGGTGTGGGACTCATTCTCACTTTTCTGACTTTTTTATTCTGACTGGATAATCAGCTTCAGAACCAAAAATCAAGCCCAGTAGTTTTTGTGGTAACACTTTGGAAACCAGCAAACATCGAACAGTGAAACAGGCAAAAACAAATGTACAATAGACGCTCGTCCCAGGTCTCCCCAGTCATTGGTCCCCCCCCCGTTCACAACAAAACAACTACTGCAAAGAAAAACTTCAAAGTCCAGACTGGCCCAGGGCTGATGGGAGGCCATTTGCATTTCGGGCTGAAGTTTGTGGAGCTAGCGTCCAGTCCTTCCTGATGCTTCAGGTTCGATAAGATGTTTATTGTCTGTAGATGTTTATTGTCATTAAGGTGATGGCGAAGGACTTTTACAGGGAGAAGGTTGATTAAACATTGATGGGATTGGTCAGTCATCGCTCGAGTAGCCAGCGGACAGGCGTCTGAAACAGAAGCCAAGGAACACCATGTAAACAGCAGGGAGACTACGAGTAAAGCAAATATTGCAACATATTATATTAAGGCGAGACACGGCAGGTGAAAGTACTGATTTTTCACGTAGTGGTCGAAGTGGAGATTTTTATCTATTTTCCTCCCTTTACATCTTAGTTTTCATGTCAGATATAAAAATGACAAAACTCACCCGCATGATGTTTATTTTATGATGTTTTGTCTGCGAGGTGGGGGCAACCCGGAAGTAGCTGCTGCACCGCGTAGAAAGTCCGTCTTTCCCGCGGGTATCCATTCATAAATATTGACAGATTTTACATCCACGTGTCCTGCTAAGGGGCCCTGTGATGACGCCTTCACCCAAATATGGTATTTTTCCTCCTACGAGACGCTGGAGCGGAAAAGTCGTAGAACGGGCCGAGCATGCGCACTCGCTACAAAACTTCAGGGCTGGTTTTCTCTGAATGAGAGAAGCCGCACTCGGGCAGAGCCTGAGCCCTTATAGAAGCTCCCACAGACTCCAAACTTTACAGTCTGAGACCTAACAATATTTTGAAGGTTTTTTCAGAGGGATTTTTTAATATCTAATTCCTAGCCTGATTTATTCAACTTTGAAACAAAAAAAACAGGCGAAATTTGAGTTTTTACAGATTTTTTCACTGATGATTAGTTTATTGAAAAACTAAACAAAATATCCAAAATCCCCTCTGAAAAAATCTTAGTTGCTAATATGTCAATAAAATAAAATCATAACATTTAATCTGGCTCAATTCATTATTTTGATTTCGTTGCCCAAAATATAGGCAATTTTGGCCATTTTAATGCTCAAAATGCCTTATTTTTATGTGAAAACATAAAATGACAGAAAAGATGCAATACATTTTTTTCTCATATTTATATCTGTAATGTTCAGCCAACGTTTCAAATTGATATCTCTATCATTTATTTTTTTTCCCCTATTCACCTGCAGTGTCTCGCCTTAAGACATAGGAGGTACAGTAAGAAGAAGAGAAGGCAGAGAAGAGAGCTTTGACACAGAGCCAGTGGAGCCAGTTCAACACAGCATTTCACATCTGTCTTGTTTTTTCTGTGTGTTTGTTCAGAACGGCAACATAGAGAACCCGTACTGCAATGGCATAGAGGGGATCCTGGAGGCCTATCACCAGAGCCTGAAGACCGTGCAGCTCTATGGACCCACCAACTTCGCTCCTATCATCAACCACGTGGCCAGGTCAGGACTGCACACAAAGTACCTCATGTCATAAGAAATAACCTCTATGGGACATCTGCTATTCAGGCATCTGCCTATCGTATCTGAATCAACAAAGAAATGCATTGAAAACCAAGCCAATCTGAGGAAGTCTAGCAAGCAAGCTAGAAAGTTACTATACTTTCAACACACTTTCATTCAACATAATAACAAAGAACATTGATTGCTCCAACAGTGTTAATTTTGTCGACTAAAATATTTAGTCTTAATTTTAGTCAAAGTGATATTTTTGCCGACTAAAATTGAACTAAAACTAAATTAAACGTTCCTCATGAGACTTAAACTATGACTAAAATGTCCAGATATTTTAGTCGACTAGAATAAGACAAAATAAAAATGAAAAGGAGAGACTAAAATCATCCAAACTTCTATTGACCGTCTGAAAGAGCCTCATATCATTTAAATTCACTGCCAAATGAACAGGTTTGAGCTTTATTCATGTGGGAGCAGCTCCATTAAGTCGAGGACCTTGATTAAATATGATTATAATGACTATTATCAATGCAAAGTCGACTAAATTAGTCTTAAATTCAGTCGACTAAATTGACATGCAATTTTAGTCGACTAAAACTAGTTTTTTTGACTAATTCTCGACTAAAATTAAATTACATTTTAGTCAAAAGACTAAGACTAAAACTAAAATAAAATATGTTGTCAAAATTAACACTGTGCTCCAAACAGCTCCAAGCTACTTTGTTTAGCCTACTGAGATCTAAACACAGGGCTGGGAGAAAGAGAATCTCCTGATTGACCTGCGTCGGTCCTCTCTGAATTATCTGAAGCAACAGATCACTTACTTGTGTTTAAGTGTATAAAACCTTTTCTCAGACGTAAATTACAAGTTTTCAGACGGTTTCTGCCTATTCATTTCAACGAACGGAGGCTTCTGTTTCACCCAAAGGGGGCACTAACCTTCTCAGTGATCTTTTGGAAAAATCTATTTATTAAAGCCATTCTGAGCACCATTCCACTGCACTTTCATCATATCTACATCTCCACTGCTCTTATCTAAATGTGTTTTATATCAACATTTGAGGACTGGGCTGCAGAGACAGAATCTGCCCCTTCCATCTCATCCGTTCATAGCCGGTACATGCAACACTATTTATGCAGGTCTGCAAACTCTAGGTCAAGTGATTAAGCTGGTACAATGCGACCGCGTTGTTTGAAAAAATTGAAAAAGTGCATCTTCATTACCTTTTGTCGGCTTCCATAATTGGTAAGTGCCAAATTCTCTGTGCTTTTATCGCGAGCCAAGCCGAAAATTCAATTTGATTTGTGCAACGCGCCTTTGTCATTCGCCGCTAAGTCGAGTCAACTGCCGCCGGTGTGTTGTGAGCCAAATAATAACACCCCCAGCGTGTTGTTGTTTATCTTATAAAAAGGTGCATCCAGGTGGAGCGGGCTTTTGACAATTACTTTTATCCTTCAATCATGCGCAGTCCGATGTCCAAGAACAATGTTTCTGTTGATTTCTCCTCAGTATTTTCTTTGTGAATGATGTAGACTCGTATATTGGGGCAACAGCTGCTCAGTTGCTGAACATGTCGGTCCATCCATTACGCTGTAGGGTTGGTAGATCAGTTATCCTGTTATCCACATTCGCAACTATAACCCCTGTAACTCCGCTGCCTGACCAGAATAAAAGTTTGCCGCACAAGAAAAAGGTCACGCTCAATATTTTTGTCAGTTAGAATACAATTCCGATTTAAAGACGAATTGAATGTGTCCCTTTTCTTTCGTTTTATGTCATATTGTGGTTGCAAGAGGTGATTTCACAGACTGCCGCTTGATCGCAATTAGCCCCTGTTAGCATGACGTTAGCCGCTAGGGATGCACCGATACCACTTTTTCTAAAACCGACACGAGTACGAGTACTTTGATTTAAGTACTCGCCGATACCGAATACCGATACGAGTACAAGGCATTTTCTTCAACATTCTTACTTTTTTCACAGCAGATTGGTTTGTAATTAGTTAATTTACTCATTTACATTTCCTTAAGTAAAGTAGGCAACACATTTATTTAAGAGCAGTTATATTAGAATTGTGCTGATGCCATTTATTTACGTATCTATTTTTATTTTCATTCAATATAATTCTTATTTTTATTGCACTGTCCATCATAGACAGAAAAGCCCATGTCCTAAAGCTCCCCAATGCCTGTGCTTTATTCATTTATGTATTTTTATTTAACAATAGTATTGAGATGTTACTTAAATGATCTCTTTTCGTCTTTACTTCAGCTCCGTGTGGATTTTCTCGTGTGTTTGTAGCAACTTAGCGAGAAGCTACAGCGTTTTCATTGTTCTGCTGCAGCTCATTTTCGCTCAATATAAACATGCTGTATCTCTTTATTTTGGATTTTTTGAGGACTTTTTAGTCACTGGGTTAGTTTTTCAGATGAATAAACCCCTGGGCATAAAACGGTGTCAGAATGGCCAAGACTGCTAGCCGCGAGTTAGCAACATTAGCCTGTATGTTGTAAACACTGCAGACGCTGCAGCACTAACAACATTTAGCTCTGGTTAAATCCAGCTCAGACTCAGATTAGAGAGCGCAGTCTGTAATAAAGTCAGCTCTATGTGGATCATTGTATTTACACTAAAAAATTCTCCAGTTTGTTGCTATTTTCTCTCCTCAGGCCACACGTCAAATGGTATCGGTTTCTGGTATCGGGACCTCATGAATGAGTGCGAGTATGAGTACAAGCCTGTGGTATCGGCCCGGTATCGGTGCATCCCTATTAGCCACATTAGCTAACGTTGTCTTTTAGCTAGCTTCTCTCCTCCAGTTTTTGGCCTGGCATTTCTGAATATTTTTTTGCAAACTTCCTCAAAAGGCGGTACACATCTTTAATTACGATTCCAGTTTCATTTGAAGAAAAGCGTTGCTTTTATCATTTATGTATTTGTGTGTGCTTTTTGTTTTGTTTTTTTGCAGATATGCAGCAGCCGTCCAGGATGGTTCCCAGTACTTTGTGCTCCTCATCATCACAGACGGAGTGATTTCCGACATGGCGCAGACAAAAGAGGCCATCGTCAACGTAAGATTCACTCACTTTTTTTCTACACAATATTTCTGTCAGTGTTGGAAAATGTCCGACTGATGGATCGTTGAACATTGTGAGCGAATCGAATTTAGTAGAAAATAATGCAATTTAATGGAAAGTGAGGGTTCTTTTCTTTGCAATATTGAAGCAAACATAAAGCACAATGAGGATAATCCTTTTTCCAGTGGTGGGGATGTCATTTAGCATGTCTGTATAAAAATCCCATTAACTGCTTAGAAAACCAGCGCTGCTGTGAGCCTCCATCATGCAGTCCTATTCTCTCTAATTACTGCACTTTCTGAATGTTTTTGCATTGTCTGCAAACCACTTATCCGGCTCTCAACTCGAACGCGTCTTCTGTTACTCTTGCACAATATTTTGGAGGAAATGTCAGGGACTGTTTTTTTCCCCCCCTTTTCCGGTGCCGCAGACGGTTTGTTTAGTGCCAGTCACAGTCCTAAACAAGGCAGTGTGTTGTTGTCATGAAAACTCTTCCAAATCGTCAAGTCTCTAAAAGTGACGGTTTCAATGAAGTAAAGCAGCTTGAGTACGTTTGAAAGTTTGTATGTTTACTCGGGAGAAGGGCGAGGATTCAACTGAGAGACCAGCACGGCGGTTCCCAAACTTTTGGAAGTTCTGAACGTTTGTTTCGATGTGTTTTTATTTTTTTGGACATTTTGTCGACTTGCACTTTCAGGGTTTCATCAGTAAACCATCTCCGCTTTCTGCCTTTTCTCACGCCTTTCCATTCGCAAAGCTATAGCATCCTCAACTTCCTAAACAAAGCTGCGTCATCCAAATACTTCTCGGTGTGGAAGATACCAACTGTGAAAGCCGCGGGGGGGGAACTTCATATGCTACAGAACTTTAGAGCCCGTTTTCTTGCAGGTTCTAGAGTGTGATGATGTCACAGGGGCCAGTGGGGGGCAGGAGCCAGTTTTTCCTTTTAACAGCGTTACACTTTCACAAGTTGTATCTGAAAAAGGCGGCACGGTGGCGCAGCGGTTAGCACATAAAGGTCAATAAATAATAAATATAAATAATTCAGTAAAAAAGCAACTGATTTAAAACAGTCCAATGTTTTCCTGGATGGAGTCGAGCTCAGCCTCGTCACTGAGTTCAAATACCTGGGACTGACATTGGACCCAACGCTGACATTTAAGAAACATGTTAAACGGTCACTAAAACTGTTTATTTTAATGTAGCAAATTTTAGACAGGTAAGACCCTTTATGTCTCTGTATGCGGCCCAATGTTTTTACACTCCATGATTCTGTCTCATATAGAGTATTGTAGAGTATTGTATAACCACATGGTCACTTGCTGCTGGTACAACACTCAAACCAATAGAGTCTCTTTTTAAAAAAAGCCATAAAAATCTTGGACAAGACACCGTTCTCCTTTCACCACTGCACTGTTTTAGAGAAGCATCATTTACTCAATTTTGAAAACTTCATTAATTAAAGTATTGCATCGACTTGCTCCACCTCCATTGCAGGATTTCATCAAGCCAAAGTCGGTTAGTGTGATCACGGGCACCAGGGCATCAGCTCGAGGACACTGTGAGGTTCCACACAGGAGAACCTCCTTTGGACAGACTGTGCTCTCTGTAAAAGGCACCAAGTACTGGAATAGCCTCCCTTTATCAGTCAGAGAGACTCCAACTCTGGCCACTTTTAAAGCACGTTTTAAACTGTGGCTAAAGGAAAACCAGGCCTGTGAACACTTTTAGTTGTTACTGCATTTATTGTTGTCACATTATGTTAATTGTAAACTGTGTATGTGCTGCCTGCCTCGGGACTACAGATGGAAACTAGCATCCCCGCTATAATCTGGCATATTTACAGTGCTCATGTGCAACTGTTCATCAATATGCCTTGTCCCTATCAAATAAAGAAATACAATTTAAAAAAAGAAAAAAGAAAATGTATGAATTACAAAAACACGTTACACTAACGAAACTACTTTTTTCCGGGAAAAAGTAGAGTAACGCGTTAGCTACCTACAATTCAGCAACGTAATGCTGTTTATTTTCCACCGCAACGTTACTTTTTTTTCTCCCATGGGCAGATGTGACCATGACAGTCTATCGTCTCCCACGGCTGCAGAGCTGCTCGCTCACACACACCGTGTCCTCCAACACTTTATCAACACAGCAACATGGCAGAGTTTTCCCCGAGCGCGTTCTCATTGTGGATCTACTTACATTATGAACTTACTGGAGAAAAGGCAGCGCTGGAGGCGAAGCTAAAGAGCAAAACCACGATGATGCTAGCCCCTGCCTCCCAAACAACAACGCGTAGCTTTTGGCAGCATCGGCCCTTCAATGTAAACAACAAACTCGCAGCCGGTTATGTGGTTGAGGAAAGTTGAGTGAGTATGTTGTGTGTTTATTATGACCAATTCAATGCACTTTGTAAAGCGTCGAAGCTCCTTTATAGACGTGCTTTTCGAAAAACGGGCAGTTTCCAACAGAGCCAAACTGTTTACGAACGAAGCTAAGCTAAGTCGACATGCTCATTATTGTTGCCTTTAGCTGTCATTGTCACATATAAAATAAAGCTCAGAAGTGAATGTACTGTGCAGATTGAAGTACTGCTAGCGGGCTGTTTACGTGAGTGAGCTTTATTGGCGAGAATTCTTCATCGGAAAACAATGATCGATAAATGAAGGCTATATGTAGCTATTTATTATGGGTAGTAGATACAGACGGCATCTCGTCATAGAAGGGGGCGTGGCTTCGCCGAGGGGGAAAATAGAATCTTTAGAGAAACACAATTTTCCACTCTTTTTAGCCATTTTCTGGTAAATATCAACTTATTCATCACACAAAAATAAAGTCAAATGTAAATCGGGCCCATTTGGATATTTTCTCACAGCAGATTGTTCAGTAGAAGTGAAAAAACGGCAGTTGTAGCAAGCGCTAGCCAACAGTTAGCATTAGCCCGATGCTAACATGTAGCATCAAGTTAGCATTCTCCGTTATTCATGTATTTATGGGCTGTTGAACCACTTTGCTCCTCCCCATGTCTTTGTATCATTATTTAGTAGAAAACTATAATCATATTTCAGCGTTTGTTAAAGTAGTTTTTGAATAATTAGAGAAAACTTACATTTTTTCAAAATTGTTTTCCCTCTTATCTGTTTTCAAAAACGACCATATATGGGCGATTCCAGAGATGCCATCTCTATCAATGCAGGAGTCTCTAACGCGCTACCTTAAAGGAATAGGCCACCGTTTTTACATACTGAGATATGTTCTTACCTTAGCTTTGACGAGTTCTGTAGGACCTGTCTGATCTTCACCCGTGCCTTCAGTCACGTAAACCAGGAGTAATTTGGCATCCGCACAGTAAAGTGAAGATTACTGCGCAGTAAAGTGAAGATTACTGCGCGGATTTCGAACTACTCCTGGTATTATTACGCCTTACAATATAGTTCCCCCTTTTCTCCGCTTAGAAAATCCACATTGTTTAATTTTGTGTAATTATACTTTGTAGTGGAACACTTGACGTAACCATATTTAAATAGGGAAAACGTGGAAGAGCTTGGTAGCTTCTATCTTGACCTGTTTTGGAGCTATAGAGGAGAGGGGGAGAGGCTAAATGCTAACGCCGTCTGCACTGTGTTTACGTGACTGAAGGCACGGGTGAAGATCAGACAGGTCCTAAAGAACTCGTCAAAGCTAACGTAACAACATATCTCAGTATGTAAAAACGGTGGCCTGTTCCTTTAATAATAAAGTAGTGCAGTAACGTGACAAGCTACTTTTCCAGAGGAGTAACGAGTTACTTTTAAAAGTAACGTTACCCAACACCGGTGACCAGAGGGTCGGTGGTTCAAATCCCGCAGGTGCACACTGTCGTCGTGTGCTTGGGCAAGACACTACACCCGCTTTGCTTCCAGTGTCTGTGTACACTGGTGTACGAATGACAGAGTGAATGGGTGACTGGTGCCTTGATATAAAGTGCTTTGAGTGCCTAAAGCAAGTAGAAAGGCGCTATATAAATGTGACCATTTAAGAGAGAAAACTAGCAATTGATCACTGCGAGAAAAATGTTCACCTGCCGTGTCTTGCCTTAAAGGAATAGTTCACCGTTTTTCCATGCTGAGATTATGTTCTTACCTGAGCTTAGACGAGTTGATGCGGACCTGTGTGGTGTTTGTGCATGCCCGTGGAAGAACCCATGAAAGAGCTTGGTAGCTTATAACTTCACCCCGTTTGGAGCTATACGAATATACTGAGGCCAAATGATTTTTGGTCGTTTTGCATGGCTGAGGGCACACACAATGACCAGACAGGTACACACCAACTCGTCTAAGATCAGGTAAGAACATATCTCAGTATGTAAAAACGGTGAACTATTCCTTGAAACAGTTCAGAACAGTTTCAGAATTTTCCTGTCTTTTGCATAAAATCTCTGAATGCATTTATTAATTCCATTCTTTCTTTGTTTACACATCTCTCAAAGCATCTTTTCTCTCTCGCTAGACTTTTGACTATCTCACTATCATCAAAAGTTTGGTTTGTGGCTTTAAGACTGAGGTGTAAAACCCTCCGGCGTTGATGCATCCTCTTGTGCAGAGGCTGATTTGTTTCTCCCATGCACTGTTCACTGCACTCTTCCCTACATCGAATTGAAGGCGCTGCTCGTGTCTTTTGAATAGAATACACACTGACTCATTTCAAGGGTGTTGACTATAGCTTCAAATAAAGGTCTGAGGAGAAGCGAGCCCACAGTAAAGACTCAGGGATTATTCACCAATAAAATCATAAAATAAATGCAAATTTTTCTGTATTCATATGCTTTATTGAAGCATCTTGAAGTAAAATTATTCTCGAGCAAGAACTACTTGTAAAAACGACTCTAAATAAGTTTCAAATCCAAACTAAATGTGTACTTCTCCACATCTGAAGTCCCGTCACTCATAGCTGCGCAGTCCTGAGGGTTCACTTCCAGCTCTCTGCTTCCTGCTGTGCAAACGTGAACGATTTACGTGTTTTTGATGAATAAAACCCCAAAAAAATACAAGGTTTTCCCCCTCCGAGTGTTTTGTCAGAAAAAGCTCGCCTCCTGCTCGCCTCTGCTCCCCTCTCTGCACTTTCAGCTCCTCCTCTGCCTCCTCCTCCTCCGCTCTGAACTCAGCAGACTGGGTTTAAAGGGAATTTGCGACTGTTAGTCACATGAACAGAACAGCCACACCTTCCTTTTAAGATCTTGCCTGCTGCTCAGCCTCTCGGCGTCTTTGGAGCTGCTGTCGACTGTTTTTTTTTTTACGCTCTCTCTTTCGCCTTGCTTTAAAAATGTGTATACTCGGAGTCATCTGCAATTTCAGACTCTTCAAGGCGAGAGACTGCAGGTGAAGAGGGAGGGATATCAACTTGAAACTTTGGCTGTATATTGCTAACATAATTATGAGGGGGAAATGTATTGCAAGTTTTCGGCATCTCATCATAGAAGGGGGCGTGGCTTCGCTGAGGGGGAAAATAGAATCTTTAGAGAAACACAATTTTCCACTCTTTTTTGCCATTTTCTGGTGGAATATCAACTTATTTATCACATACAAATTAAGTCAAGTGTAAATCGGGCCCATATGGATATTTTATCACAGCAGATTGTTCAGTAGAAGTGAAAAAACGGCAGTTGTAGCAAGCGCTAGCTAACCGTTAGCATTAGCCCGATGCTAACATGTAGCATAAAGTTAGCATTCTCCGTTATTCATGTATTTATGGGATGTTGAACCACTTTGCTCCTCCCCATGTCTTTGTATCATTATTTAGTAGAAACTATGTTCATATTTCAGCATTTGTTACAGTTGTTTTTGAATAATTAGATAAAATTTACATTTTTTCAAAATTGTTTTCCCCTTAACTGTTTTCAAAAATGACCATATATGGGCGATTCCAGAGATGCCGTCTGTATCTATGACTGTATCCTCAAAACTCGAATCACATCTTTCCCACATGTATTGATTCAAATGTATTGACATGTTTGGTATCCAAGACGACGCTGCAATCCAACTATAGTCACTTTCTTTATGGGATGACAAAAAAAAGTCAGCGATCTATATGTGCAGACGTGACTTGAAGCGACATCTTCATTTTCGCAGCTCCTACAGATTCCAAAGGTCTTTCCAGTCAGTCAGAATCACCTCTGAAAAATCATCAATCAAACCCTGGCTCCTTTATCCATCAATGGACTCGTATATAGCGCTTTTCAACCTTCATTAGGTCCAAAACGCTTTCCAGCAAGGAGCCAGTCACCCATTGACACTCTCACTGATGCATCAATGTACACAGACACTGGAGGCAAAGTGGGTGAAGTGTCTTGCCCAAGGACACAACGACAGTGTGCACCTGCGGGAGCTGGGATTTTAAAATAAGGCATTTTGTCTTGTTTTAAGGAAAAAATTCTGCCAATGGGGTCAGCATTTTTTTCTTGCTAAGAATTCTTATTTCTAGAATATTTTTCTTATCATAAAACAAGAAAGAAACACTAAATTTAAGCAAATAAATAGATAGAATTAAGCAAAATGTCCTCAGAAAATGGAATAATTTAAGGAAAACATTCTTATTTAGTGTAAAATTTTGGGGTATTTTACTTAAATGTTGCTTGATTTAAGCAAAATTTTCTAAATTACACACATTTTTGAGCAAAATGTTCTTAATAAACACTAATATTTAAGGAAAGTATTGCCCACGCCCGGAGACCCATCTCCATGATGTGGAGCCAGGCTGATGGTCAGAATCACCTGGCTGGAGGATTCACCTATTGTATATGTTTTTCGTGGTAGGGGAAATCTGCACAGACACGGGGAGAACATGCAAACTCCACACAGAAAGGCCCCGTCCTGGTGGGAATCGAACCCAAGACCTTCGAGCTGGGAATCTGAGGCTCTAACCACTGTGCCACCCACTTAAAAGAATGGAATGTATTAGCTATCTGTGAGAATCAGTTCTTAAATTAAGAAAATAAGAAAAAATATTCTTCTGTCTAAAGCTGAAGAAGTTTTTCTTTCTTGTTCCAAGAAAAATTAGCATGTTTTTTAGCAAATATATCTGAACAAGAAATGGCTAGATTTTATTTCCTAAAATAAGATTTTTTTTTCTCAAGAAAACTTTGCTCGGCAAGACATTATTGCTTTTTAGGGAAAAAATAAGAACTTATTTCTTAAAGTAAGACATTTTTTACTTGCTTAGAATCCACTTTTTGCAGTGTATGTCTTGCAACAAATTCTCAAAAATAGCTTTAAATTTGTTTGCCTATTGGTGACAACAATTGGGATCGTGGTGCTAATACTTCAAAGTACCACTACTCAAGTAAAAGTGGTCCTGGTGGTGGAAAGCGTGCGATCCACTGATGTATTTGTTGAAAGCGTTGCAGGATGTGGGGCTTAGAGACGCGGAAAATCCTGCGTCTGAATTCCTTGCACCAAAAAATTCAAAATGGCGGCCCGAGACGAATCGTTTGCTGCTGAGCGTCTGTTTTTGAAAGACAAGAGTAACCAGCTGTGAAAGCTGTTCTCCAAAAATATAACATGTTCCACTTTGAAACCACGCTCAATGGAAGCAGCGCCAGACTGTCTTAGTCAGTGCAAAATACGTGGACGTGAGTCAGCTGGGATTAGTTTGAAAATGTGTGTAAAGATTCAATGAAATGTTAACAAAGTGTGAGAGAGTTAAGAAATCGGCTTCACAAGATTAATCAGTTATTCTTAGGAACATTCGTACCGGAGAAGAATCAGAGTCATTTACTAATTTGACTATTTTCAACAAGGTTTATTTGTGCGTGCAGTAGCAACGGTGTCCGCTTCTTACGTCAGCATATTTTTCAGGTCATTCTCATAAAAAAGCAGCAGCCTCCATTTACTTATTTTTGCACCAAACATTGCCAAAGAGCCTCCACATTCAGTGCAGTAGGATTTTAGAACTAGTGAGGTCTATATTAGGACTGCCACCAAACCAAAAAATCCTTGATCGACTAACCCTGGCAAAACTACTACTGACCCAAACTGCACTCATAAGATGTAAAATTACGACGGCTCATGCCATAACTGCTGACAGAAGAAGTAGTAAACGCCGGATTTATGTGTAAAAAGACAGATTAATCTCACCTTTCAGTCTCAGAACTCCTGCTCCCTCACTGTGCTGCCCACATAGCTTGAGATAATCCAAATATCCATCATCGTCCCTCATCTCAAATGTCCTCCGGAGTGCCACGACATCTCCATGCGCCACTTCCTTTCGGCGTAACGCGACCACAACCCCCCATTTTTGAAAAGTATAGTGAAGGTGGAAACAAACTACGATATGCAGACATCGTTAGACAAGCCAAGCAACATTTTTAGGAGTTACCATTGATGGTAAACTTGAATGGAAATCGCATATAAGCCTACTAAAAACAAAATTAGCAAAAACTATTGCTGTAATTGGCAAATTGAAAACTGTACTTGATAAAAAAAACTTAAATTATGGCCTGGAAATATGGGGAAACAATTATAAATCCAATACTCATCCTATTTTCCTACTCCAAAAAAAGGCAATAAGAATGATCACTAAAGCAGATTTCTATGCACCGACGAACCCTATCTTTGTAGAGCTGAGCCTACTGAAAATCCATGATCTTGTTGATCTAAATACATTAGTAATAGTGTACAAAGCATATAATAATCTTCTCCCTCCTCCCATCCAGGAGCTTTTTGAACACAGGAAAAGTCAGTATCAACCTCCGAGGAACTGCTATTTTCAAACAAGCAAAAGCTAAAAAGAACAAAAAGAGTTGATGTATTTCTGTAAGAGGTGTTAATCTGTGGAACGACCTGGAAGATCAGTTAAAACAGTCCCAAACAGTCAAAGCTTTCAAAAAAGTTGTTTAAAGCTACTAAAATTCAAGATTATATAAGCTTAGGATGAATAAAGTAAGAAAAATAAATAAAAAATAATGATGACATGGTTTATTTCCAACTAAATTAACATAAAAGAATGTATGTATACATATTTGTTGGAATATTGAAATTTATTAGGGATGCACCGATACCACTTTTTCTAAAACCGATACGAGTACGAGTACTTGGATTCAAGTACTCGCCGATACCGAATACCGATACGAGTACAAGGCATTTTCTTCAACATTCTTACTTTTTTCCACAGCAGATTGGTTTGTAATTAGCAAATTTACTCATTTACATTTCCTTAAGTAGGCTACACATTTAAGAGCAGTTGTATTAGAATTGTGCTGATGCCATTTATTTATTTATTTTTATTTTCATTCAATATAATTTTTAATTTTTATTGCACTGTCCATCATAGACAGAAAAGCCCATGTCCAAAAGCTCCCCAATGCCTGTGCTTTATTCATATATTTTTATTTAACAATAGTATTGAGATGTTACTTAAATGGTCTCTTTTCGTCTTTACTTCAGCTCCGTGTGGATTTTCTCGTGTGTTTTGTAGCAACTTAGCGAGTAGCTACAGCATTTTCATTGTTCTGCTGCAGCTCATTTTCGCTCAATATAAACATGCTGTATCTCTTTTAATTGGATTTTCTGAGGACTTTTTAGTCGCTGGGTTAGTTTTTCAGATGAATAAACCCCTGGGCATAAAACGGCGTCAGAATGGCCAAAACTGCGCTAGCCGCGAGTTAGCATCGTTAGCCTGTATGTTGTAAACACTGCAGACGCTGCAGCACTAACAACATTTAGCTTTGGTTAAATCCAGCACAGACTCTGATTTAGGGAGAACAGTCTGTAATAGTCAGCTCTATGTGGAATATTGTATTTCCACTAAAGAATTCTCCAGTTTGTTGCTTCTTCTCTCCTCAGCTGAGAGCTGCGCCTCGTAGGTGCGCTCACCGCACGTCAAATGGTATCGGTTTCTGGTATCGGGACCTCATGAATGAGTACGAGTATGAGTACCAGCCTGTGGTATCGGCCCGATACCCGATACTGGTATCGGTATCGGTGCATCCCTAAAATTTATGTTACTAACTTCAGATACATGCTTATTTCTCTTCTGTTTGACACTTGATATAGATACAGACGACATCTCTGGAATCGCCCATATATGGTCATGTTTGAAAACAGTTAAGGGGGAAAACAATTTTGAAAAAATCTAAACTTTCTCTAATTATTCAAAAACGACTGTAACAAATGCTGAATCATGAATATAGTTTCTACTAAATAAAGATACAAAGACATGGGGAGGAGCAAAGTGGTTCAACATCCCATAAATACATGAATAATGGAGAATGCTAACTTGATGCTACATGTTAGCATCGGGCTAATGCTAGCGCTAGCTAGCATTAGCACTAGCATTAGCTAGCAACTGCTTCTACTGAACAATCTGCTGTGAGAAAATATCCATATGGGCCCGATTTACACTTGACTTTATTTATGTGATAAATAAGTTCATATTCCACCAGGAAATGGCTAAAAAGAGTGAAAACTTGAGTTTCTCTAAAGATTCTATTTTCCCCCTCGGCGAAGCCATGCCCCCTTCTATGACGAGATGCCGTCTGTGTCTATAGTTCATTATTAATGTGTGTGTTTTGTTTTTTTTTGTTTTTGTTTTTTTTCTCTCGTGGAAGTCTGTAAACTGGGTTAGGCATTATAAGTTTTCACTTCAGCCTAAACCCTTTCGGTCGTGTTGTCCACAAAAAAATTGGAAATGTTTTCACGTTTAAAGGAATGAACTGACCGAATAAACTACTACTACTACTACTAACATGGAGGTTCTTTGGGAAACTTTCACAGCGAATGGACCAGTGTTGTTTTTGGCAGCCCTTTTAGTTTTAGTCTTAGTCTTAGTCCTTTGGACGAAAATGCATTTAGGTTTAGTCACATTTTAGTCACTTCAAAATGGGATCGTTTTAGTCACGTTTTAGTCAGACGAAAATTAAAAAGGTTTTTGTCAAGTTTTCGTCGGTTTCATTATAAGAAGTGATAATTAATTTCAATAAGTCTTGGAAATTGGGATAAATAATAGCTTCTATTGGCTTTTGACAAACAGATGACACCACAATAGGCACTGGCAGAAGTGGTCGGCCGACTGTGAACAGGACTTTTCCCAAAAGCGCCCGCTCTCCTCGTCCTCTGATCGCTTCGAGATTTTTTTTTTTTTTTTACCAACAGCGCTGTCTGCACATACGTAGCCGACCTCAGCGTGCTCTCTGCGTTCATACGCCGGTATTGAAAACTGTCCTGAGAAACAACAAAGTCCCTGTGACCTGGATGTCAGACGCTCCGAGGAGGATGTACGCGAGCAGAGACCGCCCGCCACGGGGGGAGAGAGAGAGAGAAAGAGGCGCCGCTGCATCATGAGCAGCACGGCGCCGCTCCGTGTCACGCTTACCGTGTGTTCTCTCACTCCGCGCACAAACTCTGTTTGTGAACGATCTGACGAAAAACTTTCTCCCATTTTTGTCTCGTCTCGTCTCATTGACGTAAACTCGTAAACGTCTTGTCATGTTCTCGTCCCCAAAGAGCTCATTTTAGCTCGTCATCGTTACGTTATCGTCATTAAAAAAAGGGGCGTCAACGAAAAGATATCGTTATCGTCTTCGTTGACGAAAACAACACTGGAATGGACTTAGAGAGAAAGGCTACAGCTGTTTTATGAGAAGAACAAAATCCCAGACACAAGACACAGACGCCATGCGTAAGAAACAACTTTTGACGCTGTGCTGCAAAGCTCGCGCCAACGAACCTGGCCTAAAGTAGAAGTAGCATGAGCAACAGGTATAAAGAAACTGGTTAGTGGGATCTGTCTGCCATTTCTGGAGATAAAAAGTCAGCAATCCCGTGCAAATGTCCGAGAAACTTCATGGGATTCTTTTATTTTGAACAAGGTCCCAGGGGAACTCGAAACTTACCAAAAAGATCAAATTATAGAGTGTGAAGTCTATGCCAGCAGATTGATCTGGGCCAACTTTCGGATCCCGATGTGTCAGTGGTTCGGAATCCTCACACTCTCACATCGTCTCCTCCTCTCGCCCTTTACAGAAACATATCAAAGACGCACTGAAATCTGCTCCTCCGCATCACTCACCCGTCAATCTCTCCGCCGAAAACCACACGACTTCACTTCATAAACGCTCCCGCCTGCTCCGCGCACATCTAAAACACGATTCAACATCCACGACGCACACCTTTAGAGAAACAAACCCGCTGCTCCCGTTCACGTCGGGCCTTTCATCCGCCGCCCTCTGTGAGCGTTTTTTACTATTCTGTTTGACCGGGCCCCCTCTGTTCGCGGACCCTTTGTGATGTAAGGATGTAATGCGGGATAGAAGTCGGGGCCGGCGAGGGAAAGTGTTTCAGGAGCGGGTGGAAGCAAAGTGGATGAATCAGCGGTTTGACAGACTCTGGCAGAGTTGGACCTGACTAATATCATTTGGCACCCCAGAGGGAAAGCACCAATGTGGAGCTCTCATTGACTGCGAGGGAAACTGCAGACAAGCAAGTCGTGCATCTTTCAGATTGTACAGATAATGTGAGTCTGGTTTCAACGAGATTCGAGGGGATGAAATAAGTGAATTCAGTCTTGTCCACACATATAAAGAATTTCCTACAATTTGGCCTGTCATCCACACTGTCATTTCTATCATTAAAAGCAAAGGATTCTAAAACTTCCAGCCCAAGAAGAGATTATGGAAAACTCCGGTCATGTTTTCAGTGTGGCCGAACGTCACTGCTTGCGACAAAATCTACTCTGACGTCATACTTGATCTGTGTTTACATTCAAAAACAGCATGAACTTTGTTGGTTTTAAAGGAATAGGCCACCGTTTTTACATACTGAGATATGTTCTTACCTTAGCTTTGACGAGTTCTTTAGGACCTGTCTGATCTTCACCCGTGCCTTCAGTCACGCAAACACAGCGCAGACGGCGTTAGCATTTAGCCTCTCCCTCTCTCCACTATAGCTCCAAAACAGGTCAAGATAGAAGCTACCAAGCTCTTCCACGTTTTCCCTATTTAAATATGGTTACGTGAAGTGTTACACTACAAAGTATAATTACACAAAATTTAAAAATGTGGATTTTCTAAGCGGATAAAAGGGGGAACTATATTGTAAGGCGTAATGATACCAGGACTAGTTCGAAATCCGCGCAGTAAAGTGAAGATTACTGCGCAGTAAAGTGAAGAAGAAGGCTAAATGCTAACGCCGTCTGCGCTGTGTTTACGTGACTGAAGGCACGGGTGAAGACCAGACAGGTCCTAAAGAACTCGTCAAAGGTAAGGTAAGAACATATCTCAGTATGTAAAAACGGTGGCCTATTCCTTTAACGATTGTTCAGGCGCTTTTTGCTTCACGTCGAAGAACGCAGCAGATGGAGCGCTTTAAGGTTGGATATTTGACGCCAAAAAACCATCCCACGTCCAAGACATGTTCCTCGAAGACGCCAACAGGGTTTTGGGTCTGCCAGCTGTTGGAGAACCTCGAGATGGAAGTTGTCCTCCCACAGTGAAGTGGCGAGACAATTTCTGAATGTCACGGTCCTCGCTGCAGTCGTTCTTACATCCTCAGGCTACGCGATCACCGGTCAGTCTGATCAAGAAAGTCGCTGGCACTTTGTACTATTCATCTGACGGAAGATTACGAAAGCGTGGACTCAAGTCTTTTTTTCTAGACGGAGGGTGGATTTATAAATACCCTGCTAAGTGCGGACAAGGCCTTAGTCAGAGAAGTGTGACTGAACATGGCGATCAGACTGTACACAACGAACCACCACCAAATGGAGAGTTAATGAACAATGATCCCTGTGACCATTTTTGTGACTGTCTGTAAAAGCGCTACACTTGGCGGCACGGTAGCGCAGCGGTTAGTGCTCTCGCTTCACAGCTAGAAGGTCCGGGTTCGATTCCCACCAGGGACGGGGGCCTTTCTGTGTGGAGTTTGCATGTTCTCCCCGTGTCTGCGTAGGTTTCCTCCGGGCACTCCGGTTTCCCCTACCACTAAAAACATGCACAATAGGCCAGGATGAATGATGTGTGAGTGAATGGTGGTGTCAGAGGGTCCGTTGGTGCAGACGTGTGTAGTCGCGAAAGCGCTTCTGACAGTCTCCCCCAGGGGAAACTGAAGCTACAAACGTAGCTTTCCACCACCGAGTATGGAGTGAATGTACAACTGTCTCATGTAAAGCGCTTTGTGACTATATGTCTGTGAAAGGCGCTATATAAATAAAGATCTTCTTCTTCTTCTTCTACACAAAGAGTATTCCCTTGCCCTCTCGCCAAAACGCTTCTTCAGTTCTGAAGTGTATGTGGTCTGGAAAGTGGATTTACTTACTTACTTTTAACAGAAGTTTTTACATTAATGAACTCGAGAGGCTTCTTGAGGCAAAAAGTAATGAACTAGATCAGTATAAACATCTCAATTTGAGCATAATAATCCAAATTTTAGTTGTTTTGACGAGTTAAGAAGTTCTTGGGCATTTGTCCTAGATCATTTCACTTGTTCTGAGATGTTTCTGACTCGTTTCGATACATTTCGTCCTTATTTCAGGTCATTTTCTTTGCCAATGGGGTAAGAAAATTGGTCTTATCTCATTGGCAGTTTTACTTTCTTATTTCAAGCGAGGTTTACCTTAGAACTGGTCTGAAATGTCCTCAAACAAGCAAAGTAAACTTGGTCCGATCAGGAAAAGTGTCTAAATGAGTGAAAACCGACAAAAACTGGAGGCATTTCCTCAATTCAAGTCATTTAAGCCAATGCTTGATATTTACTTTTTGCGGTGCACAGTCCAGATGTCTACTTTATGAAAAGGGGTGCCATAATAACACATGTAAATACAATCTTACCTCAGGTTTGGCAAGGCAAGGCAAGGCAACTTTATTTATACCGCGCATCGCGTACACAAGGCAACTCAATGCGCCTTGATTTCCAGACTCTGTGGGCCTTTCTTGCGTTGGCGATTGCGTGTTCTCCCTGTGTCTGGGGTTATTCCTCCAAGTTCTCCTGTGCATAAATGGTAAATGGCCTCGCTTTATTCCACCTCAATTAGGCACTCGGAGCGCTTTACAGCCATTCACACTTTCATTCATACACCAGTGAACACAGACACTGGAGGCAAGGTATAATCTATACAGAGCCCATTAGGTCAGACCTGTAGTCAGCTAGTCAAGGTAGGTGTAGTGGCTTACTCAAGGGTGCAATGAAAGCGTGCACCTACGTGAACTGGTCTTTCCAATAGAAAGTCTATGGGGATCTAGTCTGGTTTTGCCATACCCTCTTACTCATTGCATTTCGTACAAGGGTCTGAACTTTCACAATTGAGCTCCATTATCAGGTGGGAGGGGTGAACTCCTTTGAAACGATTGGATCTGATTTTCGGTAGCGTTTGGTTGTGACGTATGTAATGCGCCCGAGTGAGTGAAGCAGCTATAGATTCAGACAGCATCTCTGGAATCACCCATATATGGTCATGTTTGAAAACAGTTAAGGGGGAAAACAATTTTGAAAAAAATCTAAACTTTCTTTAATTGTTCAAAAACTACTTTAACAAAAGCTGAAATATGAACATAGTTTCTACTAAATCAAGATACAAAGACATGGAGAGGCGCAAAGTGGTTCAACAGCCCATAAATAAATGAAAAAACAGAGAATGCTAACATGATGCTACATGTTAGCATCGAGCTAATGCTAACGGTTAGCTAGCGCTTGCTACAACTGCCGTTTTTTCACTTCTACAGAACAATCTGCTGTGAGAAAATATCCATATGGGCCCGATTTATACTTTACTTTATTTGTATGTGATAAATAAGTTCATATTCCACCAGAACATGGCTAAAAAGAGTGGAAAATTGCGTTCCCAAAAGATTATATTTTCCCCCTTGGCGAAGCCACGCCCCCTTCTATGACGAGAATTTAATTTCTGGATATTTGGGAGCCGAGCCAGGACAGATTGAAGAGCTTCCATTACATCGGCGCAAATGCCTGACGTCACCTACAAGCCCCGCCTCCCCCGCTCGCTGAATGGAGGGTAGAAAGTCAACCGATGTAACTCGGCCACTGAGATCAAACCCAGACGTACATGTAGGGAAATGATAATTGACCGGAGTTTACGGATGGCTAACGCCAGGCTAATGGGGAACTGACCAAATACTTTTTTCCCCCCACTGTGCTTAGAATATGCAAAACAAAAGGCATAACCTGGCTCAGGATTTTGAGACGGGACCTACTGCATTTGCATTACTGCGGTTTCCCACTGCTCCAGGGGGGACGGGTCGCCCCCATCTATGAAGGGTTTCAATGGGCAAGCCGAAGTACACTGTAGCCACGTTTTCACATAGATACGGAATTTCACGTGTTGCGTTTCCGTTGCAAAAGGAAAACATATGTTGTGCGCACGCTCGAATACACATGACTGAAGGCACCTGCTAAAGTTATACTAACAGCGGCTAAATGTGATCATAGGCAAAATTAACAACAGCGGTATAATGTTGTGAAATATTATATCCGGTATGACCTGCCGAGAGTTCTACATACATATTTATAGTTTGCTCATTTCTCCAACCCAACCATAATCACAAATACTTCACTCAAAACTGCGCATCTACAGAGCCATCAGTCTCAGCCTCTCCTCCTCTTCTCTACCATTAACCATGCTCTGCACATCCCTCCTCACTCGTCTGTGTCTCTTCAAGCCTCTCTCCTGGTTGGAAATAGCCGGCGATGGCCTTCTTTCTGTTGGCCGTCAAAGGAGGTGACAGAGAAGGGAGGAGAGGGCTGCCCTGCGCTTATTTTTAGTCCATGTTTGAAGTCTCGGCATGCGTGTGAATCTGCTGACAGAGAGAGCGAGAGAGAGAGGGGGTGTGAGACAGAGTTTTGAGAGCGAGGAAGAAGATGGAGAGACAGAAAGCAGATCCTTCCAACCCAACTTTATTTATATAGCACTTTGAAAACAAACATGTAACGCTTTAGTAATAGGTCATGGATACTATAGGTCTTGTATTGCATTGGGATGCTTTTGACTGAAACAGAGAACCAGGTGGAATGAAAAGCATAGACATAAAAGGTGAATTGAAACCTTGATTTTTCAGTGGTCAATGTTACGATTTTTTGCTAGTTTTCTCCCTTAACTTCTAATCAGTCTCAAAAAGATTAAACTTAGCCTTTACGATGACGCTTAATCCGCAAAGCAAGCTGGATATTACCGAGAAGTATTTCCACATTGTGCCGCACAGCCGTTTTCCCGCGCTTATTCATTCACAAATAGTGTACTGCCCCCTTGTGGGAACTGTTATTTGTGTTTTGAGTTTTGTATATTTTGTCCTCTTGATGCTTCCGTAGTTCAGTAATGTTCCAAGCATTGAAAGCAGTATCTCTAAACTCCAGTGTTCCCGCCTGTACTTTTCAATTTGGCTCTACAAAAATATCTGTCTGTAAGTATTGAGATTATATTGATGTTAGCTTCCATTAGACACCAAATTTAGTAGTTTTAAGAAGTTTCCAATTCGTGATTTCCAAGAATAAATTAGGCGCTAATTTCGTTAGCATCCCTATGCGTTTTCCCATGTATGTTAGCATCTCTGAGCTACTTATTTTATATTTTCCACCAAATGAGATTGTAATATGGACCCTTTGTGTTTCTGTATGTTACAGTTCTACAGTCCTTCAGTAAATCTGCACCAAAACAGCAAGACGCTTCCTGGTATTTTATTGGAGACTGTTCGCTATCTGTGAAGCTAGTTGACACACTAGTAAAGGCAGAATAAATAGTGACATATTTTGTATCCCTTGTAGTCAAATGAAGCTGGACTCCCAAAATTCCTCTCAAAAATAGCCACACAAAAAAAACATTTTCAGCAAATGTAGGTATTAAATGTCATGACAAATCCACTAGTGTGTTAAATCTGTTGTTAAGCAACTTCACTGTGATCTTCCTTGTCGTCTCACTGTCCCTTACAGCTGCCGGGAGCTCAATTGGAAATCTTATGGAAGCTCTATCTGGTCTAAATCTAGTCTACAGCCTGCGATTAGAAACACGATGTTCAACACACAGTCAACATACAGCGCTTTTGGAACAACCGGAGCGGTCAGAGACAATCATGAATTAAAATCTAAAATCTAAACTACTGCCATTACTGCCAGCTGTAAACAAGATAACAAGACAGAGGAGCGAGAGATGGAAGGGCATGAGAGAGGAGATGAGGATGATCCGAAGGGAAAAGAGATAAAGAAGTGAGGAAGGAGGAGAGAAACAGGGCAGGAGTGTGTGAGGACAGAAAGAAAGAGAGCGTGGGAGGAGAGTCTGACAGCGGCTCGTACTCGCTGATAATCGCGTTGATGTGGTCACACTCGGGCTTCCCATAATGCATTTGTCTGGTGTCTCGGATGAAAACAAAAAAATGCTTAGGCCAGGGTGAATTTTGTAGATGGGGAGCAACTTCTTTTAGGGACATTTTGACCTGGAATCCAAAAGCGCTCAGTGACACGGTTCATTTTTCACTTTTCCCGCCCTTCGATGGCCTGGTGTGAGTAGATTGCACGTTAGACTCTACTTTACTTTGACTTGCCTTGGAATTTTGCTGAGAATGTGCTAAGTTGAAAGAGAAACACATGCTTTCTACCTCACTATAATGCAAAAAAAAAATGTAATAAGTGTAGGTAGCTAGTTAGCTCTGAAATAAAAACTCCTCAATGAACACGTTTCCTGCAGTCAAGTATTTACATCCAAGTATTTTAACTTTTCAGTGATTTGAGCAGACATTGCTAGTCCTTTTTGGGAAAAGGAAGGACAGAGACCTCTGGAGCATAGTCTCTCGTGTGCATAGATCCTTTACTATAGCAAATAATTCAGTTCTTTAACTTAAACTTACTCAACCCATAATCTTTCAAACCCTTAAAAACTGTACATTTATAAGTTTATGAATTTCCTGACCATCTCTTCAGGTAGGTGCAGAAGACATCGAGTGCTGTCGTGATGTATAATCATCCTCACGGTTCTACCTCTTTGTTTGTCTTTTCACAGGCTGCAAAACTGCCCATGTCCATCATCATTGTCGGAGTGGGCCAGGCTGAGTTTGACGGTAAAGTTAGCTGCTCAATGTTACATTTCATGGATTTATTAATATAATATGCAGTGTACCGCACACTCAGCACCAGCATAATAAGCTGTATCTAGTCATGGCTCGGACGGCAAAGTAAACTGAAATGAGATCTTGATGTAAAGGGGACATACCACGCAAAACCATCAACTTTTAAAGCTTTTAATAATGCCGTAATGTCGCTCTCTGGAATAGAATGTCACTTCCTTTACGCAATTTTGAGAAATCCACTTTGATCTTTTCTCTCTTCTCCAGTCATAGAGGCACCACAATAACTGTTAAATGTAAATTGTCAAAGCAGAGGTGCCCAAAACCCCACCCCAAAACGCTCATCGTCCAATCATACGTCCAATCATAGCAACCGTTGCTACCATTCTGACATTCTCCGGATCTCTTGTCAAACAAGGCGCTGTGTTTTTCCCCTTTAAACACCAAACAAAAAGAAAAGGAAAAAGCAGAAGCAGCACCTGCCAATAAGACTGGTTTACCATCCGTCTTCCTGTTTGCCAAACGTTTCATGAACTGACGTTGCTGGACATCTTCAAAAAAGTGGTTTCTGCCACTGGAATATCTGCCACGTTTACTTTCCAAGTGCTCCAGGAAGCGTTTAGTTGGTGTTTGTTTTGCACTGATAGCACACGGGACGTCGCGGCTGAAGAATCATGACTAATATGTGACCAAGCTGAATATGAACCACAGCTGTGGGGGAGACAGAGCCACTGCAGCCAGTATCAGGGGTCTGTGAGCCGCTTGCCTCCTGTAGGTTTAGCAAGGTGGCTAACTTAACCACCAGGGACCCTTCGCACCCATCACACAGTCTCTTCAAGGCAATGCCTTCAGGAAGGAGACTGCGGAATCTACGAGCCAGTTCCAGTTGACTGAAGAACAGTTTCTTATATTACACAAGGCCAGCGGTGAGCTGAACCCCCTTCCCTCGCTCCACAATCAGGGATTAGAGAAATATAATTTCAAGCCATTCACATGCTTTGACAAATATAAAATCTTGAAAAATCTTGAACAATGACTTTCATATTTTATCAAACTTGATTACCATGAGAAGAGAGCGTATCCAAAAGAGCAAGAGCATGACTAGTCCACACATTTTCTCCTGTTTCAGAAGAGACTCGTGCTTTAGCCTCAATAGTTGTAGTGTCCCCTTCATTGCATATTTTAGGCAAGGCAAGGCAAGGCAATATATTCCTCCACTGCACATTACAACCCATTTTGACTTGATCTGGAGGATATTGTACCACTAACACATACTTTTCCCATGTGTTGCCAAGGTGGTAGGTTTATTGCGAAAGGTAAATAATACTATGAGTGTGCGTAAACTTTTTTGTTGGTCCTACCAGTGCAAGTAAGTGGCTGCAGAGGGTTTCTGCCCCGGGAGCGATAATTTGTCCCCTTGGTATTAATAAAACGTATTAAAACAATCATGTGGCACGGTAATTACCACCTCACATTGTTCTAGCGCTGCAGCCTTAACCTCTGCAGAGTAAATCCCAGTACGGTCTGACAGGAGCAGCTGAGGTGGTGAAATGTGGAACAATCGTGGACTAGTTAATGAGGGGTTTGTGGTTGTGAGAGGAGCACATTTTAAATTACACACAGAGTAATATTAGCTCACTATGTATAGAGACACGCAGAGGGCTGTTAAAGTTAATTAGACCTTTATGGCACAGGGGTATTTGTGTCTCAAAGAAACGCACTGCACAATTCCTGGACTAGATCTTTCTGTGGAGTTTGCACGTGCTCCCTGTCAGGATTGTTTGGGGATTGCTCAAAACTGTGTCAATGAAGTCAAATACTACTCCAGTTCAAGTATGTCTGTGACGAGGGTCTAACGAAAATTAGACTTGCAAACCTAATTTTGGAGCCTCAGCTTTGATATTTTACATTTTAGAATTAGAAAATATGTCTTTGTAAGAATTAAATAGTAACAATGAAATGCAGGTGAAAGAGCTGGTGAAGATGTTGACTGGGGCTCCTCCTGCTGGCAGCTATAGATACAGACGGCATCTCTGGAATCGCCCATATATGGTCATTTTTTAAAACAGTTAAGGGGGAAAACAATTTTGAAAAAATGTAGATTTTCTCTAATTATTCAAAAACTACTGTAACAAATGCTGAAATATGAACATAGTTTCTACTAAATAAAGATACAAAGACATGGAGAGGAGCAAAGTGGTTCAACGGCCCATAAATACATGAATAACGGAGAATGCTAACTTGATGCTACATGTTAGCATCGGGCTAATGCTAACAGTTAGCTAGCGCTTGCTACAACTGCCGTTTTTTCACTTCTACTGAACAATCTGCTGTGAGAAAATATCCATATGGACTCGATTTACACTTGACTTTATTTGTATGTGATAAATAAGTTGATATTCCACCAGAAAATGGCAAAAAAGAGTGGAAAATTGTGTTTCTCTAAAGATTCTATTTTCACCCTCGGCGAAGCCACGCCCCCTTCTATGACGAAATGCCGTCTGTATCTATAGGAATAATTTTCTAAAAAAAATAACTTCCAGGTTGGATGTGGCGTGGTTAACTGCTCCAGCACAGAATGACTCAAAATGGATCTTCAAGAGTCAATTTTGCCTGATGACCTAGTGTGCACACAAATCGACTCCCGAGATGTGCACAGCGTGGCAGTGGAGTGATTTATACAAGCATTTATTTCCTTCATCGCAAACAAATGCAATGAGGATGTGTGATCGAAGAATGCAGGTTCATAGCACCGCCAAGTTAAGAGAAAATCAGATCAACCTCTCACCTCTTCATCTCCCGAGCCAGTCCCAAAGCTGCACCCCTTAAACAAAACCCTGTATAATAATAATAAACAATTCATCAACATTGTTTAAATGCATATAGGCTGTACCTGTACCTGGTTACAGCAAATTAAAAATAATCTTTAATTACAAATAGCCATCCCTAAAGTCGTCGTTGATGTCATCGTTGCCCCTCATCCCGGTCGCCCAAAAGTGTCCCCTATTTTTCTGTTCTCAAGTTGGCAACCCTACCAATAGGTGAGGATCACACTTCATAACCCTCATGGTGGGATGCTGACATCACTGCAATACCACCCCCTAGTGGCAAGGTACAACTTCAGAAAACGTTGAACAATATGAAATCCTATGGGCACTTCACACCTACCAAAAACATCTTAAAAACTTGGCTCCAAGGAAGATCAATGTTCCTAAAGATAGCATTTTCCTCCTGTGACAAATCTGAGCGGAGCGTATTTCTTTGAACAATACAGGTTTATGTGCTGTAGATTTTTAAAGTTGGGGTATATCAATGAGGAGAGGATTTGATTGACCTGTCCGTCAGAACTGTGGAGGTCCAAAGATACGGCATTTTGGTCCTATTTAGGAATATTCCCAGTTGGAAGAGTCTGATCTTCCATCAAAGATTCTCTCTAGACGTCATGTTATTATCGTAAATTAGTGGCTAGGCAACATGAGCGTATTAAATGATAATAGTTGTTCAATGGGCACAAATAGAGGCTGTCATCAAAACGAGCTCAGTGATGTATTGTGGCTTCTTGCGATATGGTTGAAAAACATATTACAGTAATTTAGTGAAATATTGTGTGACATTTTTCCTTCTCTTTTGCAGCGATGGTGGAGTTGGACGGAGACGACATCAGAGTGTCCTCCAGAGGGAAATTGGCCGAGAGGGACATTGTTCAGGTGACTGCTCTGACCAGGTTAACCAGGGACAAATTTTCAGCATGGCGGACGAGAAGCCTGGCTCTCAGTCAGTTCTATGGAGTTATTGTCATGACTCTGTGCAGACAAGGAAAGTCTATCTACACCAAACTCTCATCCATATCTTTATAGATATTGCCTTGTGCAATGGGAAGGGGACATTTCAAACTGTCCCCTCAAAGTTAAACGATTGGAACTGTCCAAAATCTCTGAAGTATTCAGTGTTCCTTTCATTGGAACTGAGGGGCCAGACAAGCACCGTTCACCTGTGAATCCAGACTCGTCCATGAGATTGCCAGATAGAAAAGTGTGATTTGTCACTCCACAGAACGCACCATACGGCACTAGAGGCCACGAGCGGCCTGCTTTACACCACTACATGTGATGTTTTGCATGGCACTTGGTGATACAAAGTTTCACCAGTTGCAATCCAAAGCCTTTGGATGCAGCTGCTTGGCACTGGAATCCTATTCCATGAATCTCTAAATGTACTGTTCCCGAGTTAGCCTGAAAGCCATATGAAGTTGTAGAGGTCTGGAACCATCGACTCTTTCTGCTCCTGGTAAGGGACGAGGGCAAGGGAGAGGGGTGGTGGGGGAGTGGGATTGAAGACATGCAATTTGTCTGGATTGCGTTTCAGCCGTGTGCAAATCCGCACCACTGCAGGACCGGCAGTGTATTCCCTTTCTCTCGGGACACCGGAGACAGACAGCGTTTGATTCACGGTGGGATAAATAAAGTTTTTAGTTTGACCTGTGAGAGCTTTTAAAACACTGCAATATTAAAAGAAGACCATGAGGCAAAGGAAAAGATGTGAGCCCGCAAAAGGACAGCTGCGCTCTCTGTAACGCAATACACCTCAGTCAACCTTTGATCAGGCCCTGTATCCCTAACAGGATTGAATCAGGCATAAGCATGATGAGGGGGACATAACCAGAAAAAAATATCAGCCATAAAGTTCTACTCAAAACCACACCTTACTCCAGGGGTTCCCAAACTTCTCAGATCGCAACCCACTCGACCCCCACTCACTTACCCTATCCTAACCCAGCTTTCCTCTCTCTCTCCTCACAGTTTGTGCCGTTCAGAGACTACATGGACCGCACCGGGAACCACGTCTTGAGCATGGCCCGGTTGGCGAAGGACGTCCTGGCCGAGATCCCAGATCAGTTCATCTCGTACATGAAAAGTCGAGGCATCAAACCCAACCCCGCGCCGCCGCCATACACACCCACCGGACACACGCACCACCAACACACGCAAATCTGAACTCAGAGCCAAGCAAGCGAAATAAGCAAAACGAGCATGCACAGCCAGACTGGCCTAACCCAACAAGGCGCAAGGACCTTCCACACAGGAGAAGAGTGTCCGGGGGTCTAGGTCTCTGTAGAAGTCTGTTTTGCATCCTTGAGTCCTTGAGTACTTGTTCCATGGATAAGATATTAGTGTATATAATTGGCTTCTCATTAGGCTATTCACAACCCCCTCTTGATCCGAATTCTGGCCCCCTCAAAGCAAACAACATAAAGAGTGATCAATATTGGGTCAAATGGTTCATGGACAGACTCAATGCCCGCAAGAGATTATAGATATATGATTCCCACAAAAATATATTACTGTTTATGGTGTCCACTTACAAAAGTCAGAAAGTTAAGCTCTGGGCAAATGGGTCTAAACAGCAAGCAATAGCAGACCATATTTTAGACCATATTAGACCCAAAGCTTCAAGATGGCGCGAAATAGTTTGAGAACCACTGCTGTAAACTCTGCTGGAGGAAGCTACCAAATGTTTTCTTTTAAAAAATCGGATGAATATTTTCATGGAGGCTGCAGCTTATCCTGATGGGCTGAGTGTGGGCCCCAAAGAGATATGCGCTTAGCAGTTTGCTTTGTATTAAGTTTCAAAACGTACAAGTGAAGGACTCAAGGATGCAAAAAATGCTACACTTGAGACCTACGGCCCCGCCCTGATCCAACGATTTTTTGGCTGCTGTGGAGTCCGGTTCACAGCGCGAACTCAGAGGCAGTGACTGTTTTCGGTCGTGTGGTGCCGTCTGTGCCGTTTTTTTTTGGTTTGTTTTGTTTTTCGTTTTCGTTCCGGGACCTTTGACCTTCCCTGTCAGTCTCCTCGTGGCCTAAATCTGTGTAAGATACATTTTTAGGCGCCTTCTTTGTCCTCATCTGGAGTTTTTTATATTTGAAAGTTTACCCAAATACAGTATCTTGGACTTCAGGTGTGATGTTTACGCTACATGTACACTTCTTCTCCTTCGCTTTGGGTCATTTTTGAAAGCAAAAAAAAACAAACAGCATTGTTGTCTTTGATTTACTTGTTGGGGGCCATTCAGTACTTACTTCAGCGCATACATTTCCTCCAGCTCCTTTAGGGAGAGTTACAAAGCATCCCAAGCCACAGAGGCATTGGGCCTCATTCATGAACATCTTAAAGAACTTCTTCAAATCCGTACTTACGACGGCAGTGTCAATAAACTGCGGCAGATTCACCCTAGCCCAACACATTTTTAAGTAGGGAAAATCCTTCGCACTTGTGTTTGGTGAATGCTAACTTGGAAGCAAGTGCACATGAGGACCAATTAGCATAACAAAACTAATACCAAAACTAATACCAAACTAATTACAGAAAACCCACCTCAAACTCTGGGAACACAAATTTGCTGTCATTACAAAATGATTAAATAGATGTAAACTGTACATTACGGGTTAGACGCTTAAATCGGTGTGGCAGTGTGACGTTCCGCCCTCGTAGCTCAACGAGGAGAGCATGCACTTTGTCAACACAAGGTTGTACGATCGAGGCCGATGCTCATCTTCATCAAATAACGTTAATGTAGTGCACATTTAGTGCTATTTATAAGCGGTGGCATTAAAAGGTGTTTAGCAGTAATACATTGGTATTGGTGCATTGGTATATACATTGGCCATTAATAAAACTAAGTAATATTTCTGAAATCCGTAATTTATCATAATTGTATATACATGTTTTCTGGATTTAATTAAGATTTAATATGTACAAATATACATAACTCCGAATTTTGGGTTCCATCAGGAGCAGATCATTTTTTTGTTTCGTAAGAGTCCTTCTTAGGATTAGTTCTTACAGAGGAACGTTGTTTTTGTGAATGTCAAAAACCTTCCTAAGAAGGCGAATATGTGTGCATAAGAACATGTCGTGAATGAGGCCCATTGTTCCTTCTTCTTCTCAGAGAGCGTCCTTCTCACCAACCAGTCATTGAACGTTTCACGACACACCAGTTCGAGGAGATAGTTTGAGCTAACTAGAGCTCACTTTGGGCGGATCACATTTGTACAATATAACTTTAAAGCAAGCAAATATTCCTGTGACAACTGTGCCCTGTTAGCTTTCTTTGGCTTCAACTGTGTGGAGATCAAAACAATGAATGGCCTCCCTCTTTCGCATATACACCTGCGACAATCCAATCTCTTTTATCCATCGACGAGATTGGATTTGCTATGTGTATTGATAAAAACATGTGAAACTCAAAGAGCGAAGCATAGTCCACACATTTTGACCACTTGTGTCTCAGATCTTGAACATAACATAAACAGAACATAAGTCTCTGCTACAACAGTCCAAGCTCGACATGGTTTCAAGAGTGTTTTCTCAGAGCAGTTAGTTTTTGGACTTGATCGGTCATTAGCCTCTTTTTCCAGTGACGGTGTCTAGCATCCTCTGTTCCAATGATTTTGGCTCCGTCCTGGTTCATTTTCCTTCTTGCAATGATCAGCGAGAGCAGGTTTCCATTCTTCTCGTTGATGTTTGTTTCTCGCATCGGTGTTCCTCATTTGCATTCTGGAAACCCTCCCATTACCCCAGTCTTTTTGGTTGGACTATTTTATCTCCATTTCCTGTGTGGTGGTTACGTGTCGATGTAACAAGGCACAAAAATACACTGCTCTGAGAAAAAACAATCTGGAAAGTACGATCAACGGAAGACCAAATGAAATACGCGGCTGTCGTTTTGTGCCAGCAGCCTCTCTGACCTTTACACTGCCATGTCATCAATTCCTAAGTGGAGTAACTCTAAAGTGCTTTTCAAAACGTGACCCAAACCCAGTGAGAAAGGTTTACAAATCCAGTTTTTATTACAAATCTCCTCTAAACATTTACTGAGTGTTTACAAAGGCATGTTGTATGTACTCCCCATAATATCTCACTATTACATCTCTGATATTACTGGACTGGCACGTCTTTTGATTAACATTTGTTAATACTTTTTTGGTTTTAAACAAGAAAATTTGGTCACCCATGGATCTAAAGCACAAACTTGTTTTATATGGAAGCCCGGGTTTTGTATGCAACTGATATCTTTGTACTTCTGTATGAGTCATTTTCACTTACGCTGGCGAAAGCTTCAGAAAACGTAGCCATGACCTCCGTTTTGTTTTTGCTATGGAACAAAACAAGTATCCGACTGACTCCAACTCTGTTTGCGATTTTTTGTATTGATTTCTGGTTAAGCCAGATGCTACTCGAGGCACACCCCTCTCAAATGAATCCATGCTTTTGTGACTGGGACACCATTTTGACGATACAATCATTAGGTTTGCGATAAATTAAACGAGATTTGCCGGGTGTAGCACTAAAGCAGTTTGTAAAGGTTATTGGCCATTGGGGCAAAAAAGAGATTTGGAAATAAATGAATGACTCCAATGCAAAATAGCAACAGCAAAAAAATAATAATAATAATAATAATTAATTACTGTGACAATATGAGACTTTAGTTTGTGGCAAGCACTGTAAGCAAAAATCTTAATAAGGGCTAATAATTTAAAATTGCAAAGTCACCTTGGCGACTCCCACAGGCATTTTAACTATCTTTGATCATTGTAGCTTTTTAGACATTTTGTGTTATTATTTAATGATTTTATTCAAATGTGAAATCGGGTTTATACATTTGTAAATAGTCAATGATTTCTGTTCCCTTGAGGTGTTTGATTTGCCCTATAAAAGGAGTTTTAAGATGCTGTTCGAAGTCTAGGGAGGCACCGAGTCTTGGGTGTCTATCCCAAATATCCGATACTGAACCGATATCTGTTTTGGCTCTCACCATAATATAGAAGAGAAACTTCGCACATCAATTACTAGAGGCAGGTGCGTAAGAGATCCCAGCGTACGTGAGTAAAAACAATAATACTTTCCGCACACTGCCAACCTTGCAAAAATACTTTATTAGGATTAGGTCAACGTTTCGGTCCTGAGACCTTCATCAGGCATATTGCTTCATCACGCAAATGAGACTTAACCTCATTTTAAAGCTCTGAACCTGGAGAATTGCAAAATACTGCAACTAGCAGCAGAATTCTAATGCTACCGTTCACTAAGGCTGGGACATAAACTACGGGTCACCTAAATTATTTTTTTCCCTATACTGTTCGCTGTACACGTACACTTGAAACTGTCATTAACAATGTCCCCCCCATTTATTTTTCCTCCCTTGCATTCCTGATGTTGCCCTTGTAATGCAGTGTGAGGGCAGCAACAGGCGACTTACCTCCGGCAAACCTTTGCTAAGAGCCGCATGGTGTGTTGTTGTTGTGCGTGATGTCGTTTTCCTCTTCAAAAGAAACAGTCTGTTCTCCTTTGACTCGTACCAAGTAAAACCGTGTCTCCTTTCCCCGTGTGAGATATGTCTCCATAGAGACGGCTGTCAATCACAGACAGCAGCTTGTTTGATAAAACACATTAAAACTCTATAATGGCATAATCTGAATGCCGAACTTTATCATGAATAGATTGTTTTCTTATGGCTTATTATAGAAAGGAAAACAATAATACAACAAGCTTGGCTTAAGGCCTATCTATATGTATATGAAAAAATTAAGCCCCAGATGTTTGCTGTGTCTAAACCCCCGATTTACTATGTCTGGCTCCACCACAGGTTTCTTGCTCTCGCAAACCCCTCTCCACATCCATGCATCTTTCACATTCATTAGGACTATGACAGTGATTATAATTCTACTCTGCTTCAAAGAAAAAGTTGGGTACGAGGATTTAAAATTAGGATCATGGCATTTCAAGGCAATTCAGACGTGATATTGAGTAGTAAATACTTACCTTTTGCAGAAATCTGCAAATTGTACAGGAGAAACAAAACATCACTCATGAATATATACAAATCCGTGCGGATAGATGAGGCAGGCAGCTTGTTTGTTGCTCTGCCATTTCATCATCTGAACACAGTGTTAGCTTATGAAGATACTGCGGGGCTGACAGATGCCTCAGATCAACTTTATCTTTAAGCGCTGTTTCCTGTTTGTTCGCATTACATCAGTGACCCAAATCCTTAACCTAGCACAAACTCAAAGTTTGTTTTTCGTTCCTCCATTCATCATGAGTTTGGAAGACTCTCAGCCGATCCACAACATGTTTGCGCCACTTCTCTCTTTGTGGTTAAGGTCCACACTCGAGTATAATATCGCCGTGACTCTCAAGAACTTTGCTAAAATCTCCTTTTTGTTCATATGCAAAAATCTAAAGCACTGCAGACTTTTTTTTGGCACGCCACGCAGGAGGATAATGTCCGCAGCAGCCACATGATAAGCCCGTACTGTTTCGAATCGGCAAAACCTCATAAACAAGCATTCGGATGGGCTGTACACATATGTTTTGCCTTCATATTTTTGCCCCGTTTAACATTAGGTCAAAGAGATTCCACTCGCAAAAATCTGACTTCCAAAAGAAAAAGCGGTGCCAGAAACACACCGACGCAAACACAAGACGGAGGATGTTCGATCCAGTGGGTAAAATGCTGCATTATGAATCTCTAATGCGGCAGGAAAAGAGCCCCACTCCCGTCTCATTTAGCCCTGTTTCGAAGGCAGCCGAGCATTGGAGTCAGGCAATTAGGGAACGCACAGAAGCGCAGTTCAAAATGGTGCCCAGCTTGTAAATGGAGAGTGCCGTAAGTGAAAGAATTGTGACAAGATGGAAAGCAACGTGAGGGGGTGGAATGTAACAGAGTTCTAATGGGGGGAAAAGGAGCTTGCTCATATTAAATGTATGTTTATAAATGTATTTTTTGGGGAAAGTTTTATTTTTTAGAGTTTATGAAGTAAAGCCATTAACCCCCCCTCCTGTGATGTTGGACTTGTTTACAGTGGAGTGGTACAAATAAGGGTTGGGCCCACATTTTCATCTCAATCAATGATCTATTTGAATTTGTTTTTTATTAATGAATCTTTATTGTAATCAGTTATCAACAATGTATGGATTAATTATCAGACAGACTTTATTGCTTGGGAGATATTCCTGAACTGCAAGATCACTACTGTAATGGATAGAGATGGCGGCGGTGTCATACAAGGGGGCGTGGCCTAGCCGAGGGGGGAAAAGGCCTCTCATGGGAATCACGATTTTTCACTCTTCTTCATAAAAACTATTAAAAAAAACTATATTTATCGCACAAAAATAAAGTCAAGCCAAAATTGGGTCTATATGGATTTTTTTTCACAGCAAATTGTTCAGTAGAAGCAAAACACGGCACCCTTTGCTAATGCTAGCATAGTAGCATGAAGCTAACGTTAGGTTCCTGGTTTTTTATATATTTATGAGTTGTTGAACCTTTTTGCTCCTCTCCATTTCTCTTGTTCTTTATTTGGTAGAAAAATATATTCAGAATTCAGCATTTGTTAAAGCAATGGTGGAGAAATAGGAGAAAGTTCAGTTTTTCCCTTCTTTACAGAGTTCGGGAATGTGACGTCATATCGCTAAGCATTATGGAATTAGCAGCAATTGTAAACTTATGGAGATTTTAAAAGTTAAAATACTGAAGTTATTGTTCACATTAAAACAGTTGTTCCACTGCTATTTTCCCCACTTTTTATACTGTTTTTAGCTAATGTTAGTCAATGGAAATGTATGCTAACAGCTGCAAAGATGGCGGATCTCCATGGTAACTGTGGAATTTCCCAAACTCTATTGCCTCTGGCTGCTTCGAACACGAGTGCCCACCAATATGGAATTGGAATGATCATATTTGACGTTGTTTAGCAGCTGATAAATACTTAGAAAATGGACAGTGCTAACCAGGAACCTAACGTTAGCCACAAGGGCCGTTTTTCATCACGACTGAACAATTTGCCGTGAAAAAAACATCCACGCGGACCCAATTTTGTCGTGACTTTATTGGTGTGTGATAAATATGTTCGTAGTCTCTCAGAAAATGGCGAGTGACATGTGACTCCCGAGTTAATTCTCTCGGTGTCTTGCACAAATCAATAAATAGTCGAAGAAAACATGACGGACTCATGGACGTGTTATAAACATTACGAAGGATGTAAATACTTGACTGGAGGAAACGCCCGTGTATCAATAAGGAGTTTTCATCTCAGAGCTAACAGCTAGCATAAAAATACCTACAGCACAAATAGGAAACAACTGCAGTATTTATTCTAAAGACAGGCGCGCTATTTTTTGAGCAACTCGTTCAAAATCTTTTTTTTAGCTAGTGTCAGTCTTTAGCTTAAAGACAAAACGATGAGAAGTTTCCTCCAGTGAAGTCAATGTTTTTAGCATGATGCTAGCACTCGCATCGCTGTGCATGGATGGGATCTAGAGCTGTTTGTTTATGTGGACAAAAAGCTGCGACTAACTCAAAAGGGAAATAACAAGGAGCAGGAGGAGCAGCACAACAGTTTTAGCCAAAATAATAGAGCTGATAGATACAGACGGCATTTCTGGAATCGCCCATATATGGTCATTTTTGAAAACAGTTAAGGGGGAAAGCAATTTTGAAAAAATCTAAACTTTGTCTAATTATTCAAAAACTACATTAACAAACGCTGAATTATGAATATAGTTTTCTACTAAATAAAGAAACAAAGACATGGGGAGGAGCAAAAGTGGTTCAACAGCCCATACATACATGAATAACGGAGAATGCTAACTTCATGCTACATGTTAGCATCGGGCTAATGATAACGGTTAGCTAGCGCCAACTACAACTGCCGTTTTTTCACTTCTACAGAACAATCTGCTGTGAGAAAACATCCGTATGGACCCGATTTACATTTGACTTTATTTATGTGATAAATAAGTTGATATTCCACCAGAAAATAGCTAAAAAGAGTGGAAAATTGTGTTTCTCTAAAGATTCTATTTTCCCCCTCGGCGAAGCCACGCCCCCTTCTATGACGAGATGCCGTCTGTATCTATGTAACAAGTGAATTTCTCCATTGTGAGATCAATAAAGTCCTGTCTTATCTTACGTTATTCACACTTTGATAGTGGAACATTTTGTCTGGAAAATGAAAAGTTGTGGCTTGCCAAATTTAAGCATTGGCTACAAGACTATCATGCATTTAAAGGCCCTATATCTGTTTTCTGTTTTCTTTTTTTTTTCTTCTTCAATGAAAGATGGGGCACGTGAATCTTTAAACCATTACTTGAGGTCTGCACTTATCCCTAACTTTTCTAACAACGAGCTCCTCATTCTCTATGGATAAAAAGTTACCTTGCACAAAGGTCTTGTTTTGATGCACTGAAGGACAAAACTATTATTATTCAGGCCTTAAATCAACTAGAATGAAACAAATGAATACTTTAACCACCACCAAATGTTACAAAGAGCTCCATAAATTTCAGAAATGGATTGCCAAATTGAAATGAAAAACTCTCTCAAAGGTACCACTCCATTAGAAGTAAGTCCGTCCCTATAACTTTAAACTCCTGGCTGGTCTTTTGACGATGGTCTGCATGTTTTTTCTTGTGAAATTCCAAAATCAGCACGAGTGGGTAATGTGCATGTGGGCGGCCATCACGGCTCTAACTGTGGACTGTTTCTCTCTCTCTCTCTTCTCTTGTGCCTGGTTTTACAACAGCGGCGGCGCTAACTGTAGCGATTAGCATGTTACGTTAGCGCGCGCCGAGTCCCCACTCTTCCTATGGTTTTCTTTTCCAATTTGCATGACGCCCATTTTCTTTTTCTTTTTTCTTTTTTTTTTTTGTGTGTTCCAGACGGTTTTTAACTGTACATGATAATTGTTATATGGTTGTGACATGCTTTGTATTGGATTGCCTTAAAAACAAATTAAAATGTCTACTTTTATAAATGCGCTCTGGCTGTGCTTTCATGTTTGTTTGTTTTAATTAGGTACGGAAATGTAATGCTTTGGGACTTACACAAGACAGAGGTAGATCAAGGAGAACGCAATTTACAGAAAAGCAAAATTCCATAGGTTCAAATACATATGTGTCCCACTGGGGCACTTCGATATTCCGCTCATACGACAAATGTTCAATCAGAAATCCCGTTAATTACTGGAGCATAGGACACGATGTATCTGCGTGAATTAATAGGCGTAGGTGAGCACATCAACAGAAAAACAACAACAAAAGCAGATGCCGTGCAATATGTGCCTCATTTGTGAACCATGCAGTCAAGCACCCTCCGAGGCCCTCTGTGTACACATGCCACAAACAAAAATAGCAACATATTTAATTTTTTTAAGATTTGCAGACGTTTCATCAAACAGAGAAAAGAGTATTGGACAAAACGGGCAACTTTTGAGCAAAAGACACGAGGTCAAGTTCAGCCAAAACCGCAACTGAATATGTTTTTTAGACCATAATATTGGTATTATCGATTAACTCAGCGTCATAATTTTCCAAAAAAAACTTAGATTTAAAGCAGTACTAAGTAACTCTTGCCCCTAGAGGCCATAAGCGCAACTGCAGGTGTCGTAGCAAGTTGGGTTTTTTTTAACGTAGGCTATTAATTGTCTTGGAGAGTAAATACTATGCTGACAGGAAAGGCGAAGGGAGAGAGGGATATTGTACATCCAATTATACGACGGAAATATTTTTTTGTCACTCAAACTTGGCTGTAAATAATGTTTAAAGTGACGTTAGCCCGCAGTTAGCTTTGCCCATTAGCTTGTTAGCTTCTTCTTTGTGATTCTATTAGTGTGTATTGGTGGCTCCAGTCCGATGGCAGTCAAGTTGCAAGCATTGTTTTCTGGCCAGAGACACCAGGGGGAGATGAAAGACCCTCCAATCATCCCATAAACACTTGTATCACCCCCACAGGGACTACGAAGAGGATTTATTAAGGTAAACACGTTACTTAGTACTGCTTTAATACCAGTTGGAATCCAATGTAGTGCTTTTTTAATGACATTTAAGGCCTTCACATTAGCACAATTAATTTAATTACTTTTAGTGCTTTTTAAAACCCTGCAACACATCGAGCGCCAAAAAACTAAAGCGCTGTTTACCGCTGGTCACTGCTGCATACTTGTCACAATATTTCAGGTCTATGTTCTCATAAAGGAACAGGCCACTGTTTTTTTCATACTGAGCAATGTTCTTACCTGAGTTTAGACGAGTGCATGTGTACCTGTCTGGTCTTTGTGCGTGCGCTCAGTCACGCAAACGACCAAAGAGGTTATTAGCATTTGACCTCTCCCAGCATATTCCTACAGCTCCAAACGGGGGGTGAAGTTGGAAGCTGCCAAGCTCTTCACCGGGCACAAAGACCAGACAAGTACGTATCAATTCGTCTAAGCTCAGGTAAGAACATATCTCAGTATGGAAAAACGGTGGCCTGTTCCTTTAAAACAATGTGAAACTCACGCCCAGACATTCTCAATAGTCGATGTTTTTTTCTTTAGCCCCTGTTTTCAGTCACAGCCCAGTGAAGAGAGTGAAATGAGGGAGACTGTTGTGTTTCATAAAACACGCAATATCTCTGTTTCTAAAAAACTGATCAAAACTAGCCTCTGTTTAGCTTAGGATTTCTCAGGAACCGAGGCACGTAGAATTCAACTGTTTTCACCAACTGAGAGCTTAGCGTCTCAACTTTCCAACGAGCCATAGCATGTGTCCATAGCTATAACATAGAATAAGCTGTGGTGCTACAAATATCGTGAAATATGCACTCAACGTGTTAAAAAAAAGTCTCCAAATCCTCCAAGTGAGATTATACTCCCAAAACTTTTCACACAAAAATAACACGTAGTTGAAAAGCAAAAAGGTATTTATATTTGTAATGACAATGTAAATATAAACTGCAACCACACTGGTAAACATTAAAGTAATGGCAGCAACTACACATATCTGGTATGTGCCTCAGATGTCTTTTGACAGCACGGTTTACAAGAAGAATTCCACAAAGGTTTGCCCTGGTCATTATTTGCGTCAATCTTTTTAGAAACACATTAGATATAGCATCATGACAAAATAAAGTCATCTTAGTTCTTTTGAACCAGATTAGCATGTAAATAACATTTCATTTTTGCCATCTTCAGCAGCTCGCTCTGATTTGTTTCAATCTGTCAAACTGGTGGGATGAGCCTCACACATGGTAGCATTCCTTCGAGTGGGCAAGTTTTATATTCGCTTCAATCAACAAGCACTTTTATCAAGCGCAGTTCTCTGGGCCTGTCAATCAAATATTCTTTGGAGCCAGGCATTGAAGTTGTTTTTGACACATGTAAAGTCCCCATAGGATTCCACACTATACATGTGGAATCCTACATGTATAGTGTTCTACTGGGCTCCATTTCAATAGAGCACAAGCCTTTTAAAAAATGTTATAATGATATAATGTGACATCACGCATAGTTCCGGCAGCCATTTTGAATAGTGAAGTAGCACTATGCAGTACTACAACATGTAACAACATCTCAAACTCAGGATGAAAATGAAAAACCTCTGACAGTGGCATTTTACTCATAATTATTGCTCAAAAAGAGGTTAAAGGGGGGGTATTATGCAAAATCATGTTATTATGTCATTCCCTCATTAAAAACATGCCTGAAGTGTTGCCTTGGCACATTCTCGTATTTTTGAGTAATCAATGTAAACTCTGATGGCGGCCATTTTAGAGATAGGTTTTCCTGAGTCCTCCTAGGAACGCCCCCACCTCCTTTCGTCACCAGCCGAGTATCCAACCACTGCTCCTCAGCAGAACCCCCTCCCCACTGATGCCACAGACAGCGTGTGGAGGGGGCGTGTCTGAAAGGGCCAGAGGTTCTTAAAGAGACAGAGGCCTATTTCAAGACATTCGCTACAGCCATTTTGAGAGAGACATTTTATACATGGCAGTTATTCTAATTTACTGCATTTAAAGACCAACAGAAGGTTTGTTATCATTGTAGTGTGATATAGACTGGTGCTATGTGATTGAAAAAAGCATAATACCCCCTCTTTAAAACACATCCCCAGAGACGAACGTTTATGTGATAAAACCAGCAAATGTGGCACAGACGTAGCAGCTCTGTCTGTCGAGCTACAGCAGGATTTAGGCGACTAAAGATCTGCGGAAAGGAAAGCCTTTTTCTCTACGATTTTTACAGTTTGTCATGTCATATTTTCTGACAGCAGATTGTTCAGTAGAGGTGAAAAAATGTCAGTCGTAGCTAGCGTTAGCAAGCTGCTAACATGTAGCATCATGTTAGCATTTTCCGTTATTTATGTATTTATGGGCTGTTCAGTTCAGTTCAGTTTATTCGGTCAAACTTATGACAAAAGATTTACATTCAGTTAAGTTTACTTCTTCATAACACAACATACAAAATGACCGAAAAGGTATAGGCTGAAGCTAATGCTTATTTTGCCTACCCTTGTTTTTTTAAACTTACAGCACAGGTTTTTGTTAAACTTTCTAACATAATATCAGACATTCAAAAGGATTTTATTTTATCATTATTATTGTTATTTTTTTTATTTTATTTTTTTAAGTAAGTTGACAGTCTTAAACAAACTAGTAAACAGAATAAAGGTATTTATGGGCCGTTGAACCACTTTACTCCTCTCCATGTCTTTGTATCTTTATTTAGTAGAAACAATATGTTCATAATTCAGCATTTGTTAGAGTATTTTTTGAATAATTAGAGAAAGTAAAGTAGACAGTCAAGAGGGAAAACAATTTGGAGGAAAATCTGAACTTTCTCTAATTATTCCAAAACTACTTTAACAAATGCTGAATTGTGTTTAATGTGTCCTATGCGTTTTAAACACCCCTCGTCATATGGTTTCTCCCTGCCACAATGAAATGAAAAGTGCAATGCGAAAGTTCTTTCAGATTTTGACACAGCAGTCAGCGTTTTGATAGATTTGCACGACGACGTAACACTTGTGTGACTTACTGAAGACGCAAAACCCGCCTCCTCGTGGCGATCCTGCCGCACGTCGGACGAAATTTTGAATCGCCGGGTGCTGCACAAGACGGACTTTCATTAGCTTCCTTTTCAGCGCAAAGGAAACGCGTATCTGCTGGGCTCCATTTCAATAGAGCACAAGCCTTTTAAAAAATGTTATCATGATATAACGTGAATGCAGCAATGTTTCTATATGACAAGAGGGAGACGGAGCAGTGACAGAGAACACAATACCAAAAGGGAAGTGTGTCGAGAGTAAAGGCTGAATCTTAGACACTGTGCATCGCTAATCTGGGTCTGGCAGACGAACGAGACGGATGAGATAAGGAAGGGAAGTCTGCAGATAGCGGCTGACGCTGAAAGTTTGGTGGAAGTCTCTCTCCCTCGCTTTCTGTTTGTGTGTCTACCTCTTACACCGATTTCTCCCTATGTTCTCTCTCTCTCTGCTTTTTCCTTCTAGCTTCTTATTCGGTCTGCAGTCCGTAGAGGAGAGACGGCAACAGCTGTCAAAAAGACTCCAGCGAAACCACACTGAATCGTCAAATCAAATTAGCATACGCCTCAATTCGTCCTTACCCACTTGCACAAAGAAAATAATAAGAAGTTTTGTTTTGTTTCAAACAATCGAGAGCTAAAATATTCAGGTACTGTATATTAAGACTTTTTGTGAGGCGTCTATAATGTTACAATTGATTTTCGCAATGCAGAATCTGAAAATGACCTAAATTTTTCGGTGTCATGTCAGGTTTTTATGCAATTTTCGGATCTCTGTGATTTTGACTTTCTACCATTCTGTTCAAAACACTGTGTGGAGTTTGCATGTTCTCCCCGTGTCTGCGTAGGATTCCTCCAGGTATACTCCGGTTTCACTAAAAACATGTACAATAGGTCAGGATGAATGCAGAGTGTTAGTGAGAGGTTGGTGGTGGTCTGAGGGGCTGATGGCACAGACTGGTAGCTCATTGTGGCTACATTTGATCCTTTGATTCAGCCGAAAGTTCACCAAGCATCCATCAAGAGACAGTCACAGAAAAGCACTATTTTGGCTGATAGTCGCTGAATCCCGGAAAAGAAATTCCAACTGGTGAGTGGCCTCGTCTTTGGCAGGTTGAATGAAGTTCTGTAGCGTTTTTCTCCGTGACATTATCGTTGGGTGAGAAAAAAGAGCAGGCGTGTCCAGAGCAGGTTAGAAAGAGCTCCTTCTTCACAGCTTTCGGTGCAAACATGACGTCTGTTCTGACGCTCAGGGGGTGCGTTTGTTTTGTCGGCAGAGGCAGCACTGACCTTTTAAAAAAATATATATTTCTTTCTTACAGCAGAAATAATGAAAAAGCTGTTTTATAAATTGAAATCAGGCCGTAAGGCATGGCATGACAGATGTTGGGCTCTTCCTGTGCGACACTCTGACGTTTCCAGGAGAGGGCGAAGCAGCTGCTCAAAGAGTACGATTCAGTAGTGATGGCAAGATGAAGCCTCACAGCCAATTGCATCACACATGGTTCAAAGCATCAAGGTAGAAATTTATCAATCAGTAAAAGTTTATTTATATAGTACTTTACAACAACACCAGGAGGACCAAAGTGCTTCACAGAAAGATAAAAAAAAACACCAAATGTTTACAACCTGGACACAATTCAGTGTGCTCTAAGTATTAAAAGCAAGTTTGAAAAGATGAGTCTTTAATCCGGATTTAAAAAGGGACAGGTCCGCATGTATAACGCTGAGTGCTTACAATAAATGGTGGGGCTGAAAGACTAAATTTGCAAATTTATAGAGTTGTGATGGAAAATGTGCTTGTGTTACTTTGTTTATGTCCAACCCAAATACACAAAATGTAGCTGTCGCTTTTGTTTTGAATCGCGCTTCAAACCCGCGAATCATTTCCTGAATCAGTCACGTGGTACGGCCACTTCCCGAGGCTTCGAACGCCACCACACACGCGATCAACACACGCATCGATACACGCTTCGATAGACACTCCTCTAGATTACTCGGCACACGCTTCGAAGCCTCGACACGATCGACAAACATTGTGTTTTTAACATGATGCTGAGACTGTTCAGCAGTAACTCCCTGTCTGGAATCTTGAGCTATTTACTTTTCTAGACACAACCTCATATGGAAATAACTGCGACAGGATATGCAAACGTTACTTTGAGTCCACTTGGAAGTCTCGTGATACATATAGCCTATTGTGGACAGACTGGCACCAGGGCAGAAGACATATAGACAGAAGGGGTAAAAACATGGGCCTGAATGAGCAAAACCAATGTGATATTTAGATTCAGCTCATCAAAATTGTGCTAAAAAAAATCTCCCAAAACAACCACTGTGTGTCATTTTTTATCATATGTCTCACGTGCACCGAGCAGCAGTTCAATGGGAACAACATCAGAGTCATTTTGTCAACTGAATTTGCGTCTATGGGCCCGATCTTGTATTTCTAAATGCAGACTGTAGAATAGACTTTTGCGCAGGCGGGGGGCGCTCTGTGAAATCTTCAGCTTCATATCTGGCGCAGTAAGTGGCTGGACAGACTCCCATGGCGATGTTAGGCACAGCAGTGGTCCCTCCACAAGCTTTCCCTCCTACAGACCGTACTACGTAGAATATTTTCCACTACTGTGGGTGTGGAGGCTATGGGGAGGCGCACATGCTGGTGCTTTGTTTACGTTTCTGGGGTTTGGAGTTGAATACTGGTACTAGAGCGAGACGATATGTTCAGGACATGGTAGTCAATCCATCCATCCATCCATCCATTCTCTTCCGCTTTATCCGGGGCCGGGTCGCGGGGGCAGCAGCCTCAGCAGAGATGCCCAAACTTCCCGATCCACACACACCTCCTCCAGCTGTTCTCAGGAGACCCTGAGGCGACACCAGGCCAGCTCAGAGACATGGTCCCACCACCGTGTCCTGGGCCTTCCACGAGGTCTTGTCCCAATAGGACATGCCTGGAACACCTCCTGTGGGTGTCGACTAGGATCCGAAATAGATGCCCGAGCCACCTCAGCTGGCTCCTTTCGACGTGAAGGAGCAGCGACTCTACTCCGAGCTCCTCCCGGGTAACTGAGCTCCTCAACGTAGATGGATCGGTAAATCGAGAGCTTTGCCCCCGACTCAGCTCCCTCTTCACCACGACAGACCGATACAGTGACCGCATCACTGCTGCACCGATCCATCTGTCGATCTCACGCTCCATCCGTCCCTCACTTGTGAACAAGACCCCGAGATGCTTGAAAGGAGTTCAAGCATCTCGGGGTCTTGCCACTTGAGGCACTGTAGGTATTCAATCTAGAGTGGGAGAAATAGTTTGTAGTTTGTCCTGCGAGAAAAGATGCACGCGATGTTAATGTTAAGAAGACGAGAGGAAAGGGGAAGCAGGCCAGCACTCGTCGTGGGTCGTAATCAACCTCTTATCGGCCTCAGTCGACCAGTTATTCTTTATTATTTATAAGCCTTGGAACTTCAACACTAGCTCTGTCTCACAATAAATGTCAGTTTTAGAGGCTGTGGATGTATATACTTTCCACTGAGGTGCCATCTCTGGCAATGTGGGCCAATTGAAGAAGCCGGACAGCCACCAAAAATTGGTCTGAGGGCTGCATTTGAGCAACACTGTTGTTGGGCCAAAAGATGATTTTCATATTTCCTAGAAATATTGCTGCTGACAAAGATATGGGCCTGTGCTTCTACCACTGTAGTCTTCATTGGACTTAAAGGAACAGGCCACCGTTTTTGCATACTAAGATTTGTTACATGAGCTTAGACGAGTTGATGCGCACCTGTCTGGTCTTTGATGTATTTTCTGAGCCCACTCCTTGGCAAATTACTTGAAACCAGTGTAAAACATCGAAAACATAAGTAAGTAAGTGGTTTATTTGTGATTATACAAGCGTAAAACTAAATTGTGTCCAGGTGTTGGTCCTGAGCGCACCGCGACGAGCCAGCCGTCGTTCACCACATCCTCGCTTGTTCCTTTTTTGTTTCCTGTAGCGCCTCTTGTTAGCTAGCTGTTTGTTTACTTGTAAAAAGCTGCTTTCTCAACGACCATCATGGACTCCCTGCAAAAAAATCCACCGAGCCGCCACAAAAACACAGCAAAGATGTACCAAAGCATCCAGCAAAGTGTGAACAGAGAAACCACAAATGCAGTCTGCAGAAAAAGGCAACGTCTGAGGACAATAAGATTACAATAAGATTACGATAAGATACAAGCCTCACAAGTAAATAAGTCACTTCATTAAAAACGTCCTAAACCAAGATCATTGTTCTGTGAGAGACAGAAAGAGCTCTGCTTTTGTTTCTAGGTCAGCAGTAATAACAAGGTGCACTGGGAGAAAGTCAGATTTGGGTGACGTTTCGAGATGAATTTTTTATGAGTATGTTTTATTCAACGGAAAGTGAAATGAAAGCGCAAAGGGTTATTCAAACTGGATAAATGTTCCAGATATAGGAAAGTACAGGAGACAAGCACAGCTGGCATTTTTTCGTACTCGTGTCGAAAAGACTTAAAGCGAGGTTAGTTTGTTTTGACTCATCCTTCAGTGTGTCGGGAGCTCGGCAACAACAGAACTCAACTGCGTGTGACTCGCACAGACCTCAAAGTGGGGTTTGCAATGTTTGTTGGAAACGTGTGCTCAAACATGTCCCCAAATCAAATATTTTACTGATGACAACTGGAATGTTTTGGTTAGAATACGGTTGCCTGATCCTATGGTCAAAACCAGTTTGGAAATGAACGTAAAGGGACTCTCACTGACTTCCACGATCTCAGCACCTGTCCCCATCAGATCCTATAGCGCTACGGTAGCCTCTAGCTCACTGACTGAAGTTCTTGGCTTTCAACAAAGGAATGGCATGTTCTCATATTGTCAAACTTGTGCTTGTGTCCTCATGTGCAACCGTAGATAAATATACCCATTCATGGTAATAGGCCCATGTGCTATGTAAAAATAAACAAGTGGCCGCAGGTTGGGACGACGTCTGTCTCACAGCGTTGCAAATGTGCCTGTAGAAATATTTGCATGACGGGGAATCACAGTCTAACAGCGTCTTAATATATCATATTGGGTCATGCTGTTGCCTATTTCTTTATCTGTCAGGAAATCAAGGTTATGACTGTACTACAGAGATGTAGTGTAAGGCAATAGTCCATCAAGTCAATAAATTCAATGTCAAATCCGTTTTAAAGGTATACAGGAGGATTTTCCCGAATTTTAGGAAAGAACCGCCCTCTCCACTTTTAAAAAAAAATGCGCAACGCTCTACCTACCTCCGAGGAGGAAGAATCTCCCAAAAACACTCTGGTCTTGTTTCTCTCTTCTGAAGCCTTTCTCTTCTTCTCATACACTTCGAAGACACTTTTTCTCTTGCGACCCTGTTACGGATGGGGATTTTTAGCCCCGTTGCACTCCCATTATTTCTGTTCAAAATCTCTGTTTTGTTTTAATATATGCGAAACCGCTTGGCGAGGCCCGCCGCATGATTGGTCCGCTCCTGTTCCGCCGGCTCGTCACGGATTGGACAACCTCCATCACGGCGGACAAATCCACAGACCAGGCTCGTCAACCGGCTTGCCAATCGGGCTCAGCACCTGGAAGGCCACTACCGTTAAAGCCAAGGACTTTCGCCTTGTTCGAGGCGGCTGGGGAGTTGAGCAACCCAGTTCGCCTTTGCGTCTTTATGTTCTGTCTCTATGGCTAGCCTCAATTTGTTAGTGACTTGTTTGTTTTAGTTAAGACGCTATTTTTGGTATTAGTTCCTTAGGTTGTGTTTGTTTTAGGAACTCATTTGAATAGTTGTTTGAATCTTTGTTTGGTAAATTTTCTAAGAAGTTCTTATTTTGTTCGTTTTCATCTTTTGGTTTTTATTAGTACTATTTTTGTTTTACCCGTTGGGCCTCCTTTTGTTCCCTTATTCCTTATTTTTGTAAGAATAAAAGCTGCAGTTTTAGTTTTCAATCTACTGTGTTCCGTCCTTTGTACCCTAGACCAAAGAGAGCGTAACAGACCCTCTGCCATTTTCAAATGACTCGGTGCGTTCTGCGAGCAGCGATGAACGGCTAACAGCGTAACTCACAGAGGCTTGAAAGTGCGCATGCGCAGAAACTAACAAGGGGCGAGTACGCACGACGGCCTTACGAAGCATATCACCCGAATGATTGACAATTAGGAGGACCAATCGTCTTGATGATCCACCCGGAAATAGAACATCCTCCGCTATACCTTTAATATAGGGTCATGTAGTTGTTTCTTTGTTTGTTCCTTTACAATTTAATATCATGTAAAATAATGTTAGATATAATCACTTAGAAACCTGCTTTTAAGAACTCTAAATGTTCAGTCCACAATGTCCCTGGTCTGTATGTGGGCCATGTTAGAGCGGAGATCCAATGGGGTTTCACAAGTCTCCCATCTCGTGCTCTCTGCCTCCAGGGTACCTGACATTTGTAGTTATACCAGTAGCATCACAAACAGCTTGAACGTTGAGAGAACGGTTATGTTTACGATTTCTGAGCTCGGTCTCTGCTTGTGGAATTAGTTGTACATGGGTGCGATCAACAGCTCCGAGGACTCTTGGAAACGCCGCCGCTGCGTGAAATGCACGCTTGACTTCAAACATTGTGTTTTCATTGTGTGGAAATGTACGGTCACGGTAAATTGTTCTTAGCACAGCTGTGAGCACTTCCGATAATATACAGGAGAAGAAGAAGAAGCCACAGTACCAACAGTTTTCTGGAATGATTGTGATGCCAGGAATGAAGAGAAGCCGGAGGTTATGATGATAATCTCTTGGAAATCGATTGGTGTCTGCAATTTCATCCCAAGTATGTCTATCCCTTACTTGTTTCAAATTCTCGTTCACAACGTATTCTTTGATTTCTCCTCCTTCTTCTGACCAGAATCACTGCTGCCATTGAAGCTTTGCACCTCAGCCCTCCATGTGCAAGTGCCAAATGGTTGACTCCCATCAGCCATGCAGCTATGGTAAATCCTTCTGTTGCGCACAGTGAATCTACTGATCTCCGGGAGAGACAGGAGGGTTCGACGCTGGGCGAGGTTTGCATAGTGTGTGGAGTGTGGAGGAAGATATTGAAACTATTCTACTGTCACCAAAGCGCAAACAAAGAACCAGGAATTCACAACTCCGTGCTCAGGAACAGCACATTGGGCAAAACCAAGAGAATTTTCTCAGGCTATATCCACACAAAGACAAAAGAGCTATACTTTCAAAAACGTTCTCCATAAACACGGAGCCAGCTCAGTAAATGTGTGTAGCCACATAAAGCCGGTCATATGTGTAAAACCGCGACAATTCATCCACCAGGCCTGCATGTGGCGCTGTGACCACGGATAACAGAACAAGACAGTAGATAGCGGGTGCGCAGTAAACGTTTTGGAAAGTAACGGTGTGGTGAAAATGGAACTGCTTCATGGAATAACAATCTACAGAAGAGACAAGGAGGTGAATTTCAGTGTCAGTGACGGGCCTTTCGTTGTCAGTCCAAAACCACAGACTGAATGGAGTCTAACTCTGCGGTGTTTTTCAGCGTCACCTGTGGCTCGTGTTGGAACAGAGTAAGATTGTGTAGTTAAAGTCATTATAGACTCAGTAGATTATGGTTAAGCCGCTGTGATGTCATCGCTTAAAAGTCACGGAGACGCCATAACGATGGAGCCATGTAAACGATGGAGCCATGTAAACGATGGAGCCATGTAAACGATGGAGCCATGTAAACGATGGAGCCATGTAAACGATGGAGCCATGTAAACGATGGAGCCATGTAATTGATGGAACCATGTAAACGGCGCTTTGAGATCTTTCCACTCTGGGACCGGGTTTGGATAATGTTTGTTTAGAGACCCCCAAAACGCCAAGTTGGTGTTTGTGATACGCTGGATTGATGTAATATTGTTGCGTTTAGTGCAATCGTTTCAAGCGACCAAGTAGAGGCGTGTAACGTGATCTAGGTTACAATCTTAAGCTTAAAGTAGAGTCGCTGCTCCTTCACGTCGAGAGGAGCCAGCTGAGGTGGCTAGGGCATCTGTTTCCGATGCCTCCGGGTCGCCTCCTGCTGGAGGTGCTCCAGGCATGTCCATTGGGACAAGGCCTCATGGAAGGCCCAGGACACTTTGGAGGGACTATGTCTCTGCGCTGGCCTGGTGTCGCCTCGGGGTCCCCCCAGAACAGCTGTATGAGGAGGTGTGATCGGCAAGTCTGGGCATCTCTGCTGAGACTGCTGAGACTGCTGCGACCCGGCCCCGGATAAAGCGGAAGAAAATGGACGGATGGGCTGAAAGGAGAAAGGTGATCTTAAGATTTTGATTAAAAACAGGCAAATAAAAAATTGATACAGTCTGCTTGTTGACACAACCTTTATATGCACACCTGTGAAGTCATGAGGCCGTTTTTGAGTGGAGATCAGGTATGGGACCTGACAGACTTTCTACTTGTTGAAAAGGGAATTGAATGTTCTTTTGCATTCCCTTTTCCAATAAAAAGAGTTAAACGGATTACATCTCCCTGGTCTTCAGTCTGAGAAACCTCCACATCCGGCTCTCTGTGGCTGTTTATCTGTTTAAAATAGCCGCTACAACGTCAGTGGCGACTATCCAGTACCAGTAGATCGCCCACGCAAAACCCGGGTGGATCACAGAGTCCTATCAATCCAAAAATTGTCTGACATGGCTGCACCCATCCCACCGCCTCTTCAGTCCAGCCATCGAGGTGAAGACTGCACCCTTCATCCCAGTTCGGATCCAAGCAACATTATGTTTTATAGTCAGTGTTCATTTTGAGATTATGGGCAGATATTGATTTCTTAAAAAGGTCAGAAAGCGATTTTGGTCTTCTGTGGAGTAAATGCAATAAACACACAGACATTTCTGCTCAAGTTGATCTGATTTCTTGCCTTGTTTTCCTTGTTATAGGTGAAGACACAACTCCGGTCCTCGCAATGCAAACGCAGAGCTGGAAAAGGTTTGGTTTTGTCATTTCCAAAGGGCACAGAGCGGCGCAGAAAGGGCACTCCTGGGCTTCGTTTATTGGCCACGTCACATCAGAGGGACACATGGGTCTGAATATGGGTGCAGTGATACATATTTGTGGGGAATGTGCTTTGGAATATCTTTTTAGACCAACCAAGGTTAAGTTGAGATGATTCTGCAAAGAACCGCCTACCCCACTTTTACATCCAGGATTGCTTTGTGTTGAAACACGGGGATAATTGGTGAGAGTCCGGATCTGTAAACCTCGTCACTAATTAACCATGGCTTTTTCCACAAATGAACTAACGAACGCAACATTTAGAACGCTCAACTCCGCTGTCCATCATTATAATGGGGACAGCCAAACAAGGACCGACTGTCAGAGAAATGTCTAGAGACCAACTAGACGGCATTGAAAAGGTTATTAATGTAACGTGTTTAGGCTTGATTTAAATCAAATATAAACTGCCTTCCAAGAGTAAAACGTATATTTTAGTATTTATAAACACTAAGTCCAATAGAACTGAATTTATTCAGACAACGTTTCCATCCTCAGGTTATATTTTCACTGAGTATGCCACTGCTAACTTCTGCTGCTAACGTCTGCTGCTAACTTCTGCTGCCAGCTTCTGCTGCTAGCTTCTGCTGCTAGCTTCTGCTGCTGACTTCTGCTGCTGACTTCTGCTGCTAACTCCTACTGCTAACTTCTGCTACTTCTGCTGATAACTTCTGCTGATAACTTCTGCTACTTCTGCTGATAACTTCTGCTGATAACTTCTGCTGCTAACTTCTGCTGCTAGCTTCTGCTGCTAACTTCTGCTACGTCTGCTGCTAACTTCTGCTGCTAACTTCTGCTACTTCTGCTGATAACTTCTGCTGCTGACTTCTGCTGCTAACTTCTGCTGCTAACTTCTGCTGCTAGCTTCTGCTGCTAACTTCTGCTACGTCTGCTGCTAACTTCTGCTGCTAACTTCTGCTACTTCTGCTGATAACTTCTGCTGCTGACTTCTGCTGCTAACTTCTGCTGCTAACTTCTGCTGCTAACTTCTGCTGCTAGCTTCTGCTACTTCTGCTGATAACTTCTGCTGATAACTTCTGCTGATAACTTCTGCTACTTCTGCTGCCAACTTCTGCTGCTAACTTCTGCTGCTAACTTCTGCTGCTAGCTTCTGCTACTTCTGCTGCTAACTTCTGCTGCTAACTTCTGCTGCTAACTTCTGCTGCTAACTTCTGCTGCTAGCTTCTGCTGCTTCTGCTGCTAACTTCTGCTGCTTCTGCTGCTAACTTCTGCTGCTAACTTCTGCTGCGAACTTCTGCTGCTAGCTTCTGCTGCTATCTTCTGCTGCTAACTTCTGCTACTTCTGCTGCTAACTTCTGCTGCTAACTTCTGCTGCTAACTTCTGCTGCTAACTTCTGCTGCTAGCTTCTGCTGCTAACTTCTGCTGCTAACTTCTGCTGCTAACTTCTGCTGCTAACTTCTGCCCACTGATTGGTCGGCTCATCCATAAAACCATTACAACCGTTAGAAGAACATTTTAGGTGCTGTTTACTGACAAAGTCCATTGGAAGACAAACATAATTGAAATACAATAAAATAAGTCCCATTATAATAATTCGTACATAAAGATACATTAAAGAAATTGCTTGATGTCATTATCTTGATTATTGAATGCTACACCTGTGCTCTACTATCCGGGTTTTGAATGATCGTGTGGTTTTACACACATAGCCAAGTCCACAGGGGCATTTTAGTCGAAAAATGATATTCTTTGTAGTACAGGTAATTGATAGCCCTGCTATCGCTAGATTAGATCTAAATCTTTCTCGAAAAGGAGAGGTGTAAACATTTAAATTGAGGGTGGGTCTACTCCAGGTGCACACATAGGAGCGCAGCACAATCATCTCATACAGTTAGTCATGCCGCAAAGTGAAGTGACTGACATGGAAATCAAAAAATTACCTTTTTTTCTTTTTCTTTTTTCTGATAGGCCCTTGACTGGTAGGCCCCTGGGCTTCAGCCCCTTCTAGTCCATTGGATAAGGTGGCTCTGCACCTCTGGAAATCATCTACCTTCCCTTTTAGTTCAAATTAGATTTTTTTCAATTGAACTTCATTACATCATGTAGCAAAGTAATAAAGGTTGGAGTTTTTTTTTAATTCCAATTTAATAATATCAGTGTTCTAGACACCACTAAGATCAATTTGATAACAGTTTCCTGCTTGTTAATAAGATTAGCAGTTACTGGAGGTCCTCCAAAAAGTGCAAGCACATGGTCAGGGTGTCACTGTGTTCCTCAAACATTTTAGTCCAGTAAACGGTTATTTTAGGACAGTTCCAAAAAGTGTGAGCGAGTGAAGCCCGTTTTGTCTGGCATGTTTTTCATTTACCACATACAAAAGTATATTGACAATGGAAAATATGGTCCAATTTAAGAAGAAGATCTATTTTCCTCACTCAGGTGTGGCATGAAGTCGATGCGTTGTGGCCGATATAGAGCGGAAGAGCGTTGTCGAGCTCAATATCATAAAACATGTAGGAGGCAGAAACAAACTCGGTGTAGAGAGCAAACTGCCCCAGGGCGAAATTTAACCTCGCAAGGCCTGGACTATGACCCTGTGGTGTGTGGGCATAAGGAGAGCGCGGAACATCCGGGAGGACAAGGCCACGGGGAGAAACTGTCAGAACTGGGAACACTCAGGAAACTACACAACTCAGGTAGGAGTTAGCAAAGCACTTCAGCTGTAATTGTTTGGGTCATGTTGCGTGAAATTAACAGAGGAAAAAAAAAGCAGAACTGGGGTTTTTGTTTAGAGGTCCGTCTGCAATGTTAAGCCTGTTCCTTTTAATGATAATCGTTTAATGCTTTGGTAATACATTCTGTGTTTTTTTGCCTGGCTAAGACATGATTTAGACCTTATTTTAGTCCAGTCTTGATTTGATCTCAATCTAGATCATGCTTGGAAGTTTTAATCTTCTTATACATGCCCTTAGAGTCGTATAGTTTTAAGCTTTTATAGTTTTTTATTCATCTAAGTTATGTGTTATTTGTTTCATGTTTCATGTTGCACGATTGAAAGGAGAAACAACCCCTATAGTGCAGGTGGTTGATAAAGTGACGCTGATACAGAGGTTATTGCACGTGATTTTGCACAGAAGTGATTGCACGTTGCACTGCTCGTTCCTGGTTCTGATTGGCTCGGCATCTGAACACCCAGCCCCTAATCGCCCCCCTGTTACAGCCACGGCCACACTTCAGGACATTTTGTGTTGTGTTAAGACTTTGTGTGTGTTTCCAGGGACACTTTCAGTTCGTTATGGCCCTGTCCATACGAAGTCAAGCTGAGGACCAAACGCAAAGATATTTTATCAATCCAGTGTATCGTCCATACGAGCCGGGTGTTTTGGGGGTCTGTAAACGAACGTTTTCCAAAATAGGTCCCAGAGTGGAAAGATCTCAAAACGCTGTTTACGTGACACCGTTGTTACACCGTTGTTACAATGTAAAATTATGACATCACAGCACCAGAGTGGTGTCTGTGTTATCCATGATCTACTGACCTTATTATGAGTTTTACTCATGGATCTATGATGGTTTTACTCCGCTCCTCTTTGTTCCACTGCAGTCCACAAGCCACAGGTGACAAGTAGAAAAACACGGAGTCAGTCTGTGTTTTTGGACTGAGTAAAAGTCACTGACAGGTTTTTCTGCTTTAGTCCCGTTACGTCTGAAGAATAAACCCACCTCCTCATCTCTTCTGTAGATCCTAAATGTTTGAATCAGTTTCATTTTTAATAATAATAATAATAATAATAATAAAAATGCATTGGTTTTATATAGTGCTTTTCTGGACACTCAAAGATGCTTTACATTGCACAATTCGTTCACTCCATGCTCGGTGGTGGTAAGCTACTATTGTAGCCACAGCTGCCCTGGCTGCCCTGACGGAAGCGAGGCAACCAGTCTGCCCCATCAGCCCCTCCGACCACCAACCGCTCACTCACTCACTACATTCGCTAGGCTTCCTGGTGTTCCCAAACGGTCTCCCATCCACGTCCTGCCAGGCCCTTCCCTGCTTAGCTTCCAAGGTCTGACGGGATTGGGCAGAGCAAAGGCGGTATGGCCTGTTTACATTCCACGAAAGTTTACTAAATGCGCCCTCTCATCTTGTTCTATTATCTGGGTTAGCATCACAGCGCCTCACACAGGCCTGGAAGATGAATTGCGCCGTTTTCATAGACCTGAGTCGACCCATGTGGACGCACACATTTACTAAGCTGGCTTCATGCTTACAAAGAAAGTTTCTGAAATATAAGCTTTTGGTCTTCGTGTGGATATAGCCTATGATTGTGTCTCATTTTGTTTCTCGTTTTTTGTTGCTAGGCCTGCGATGACTTGTTTGGAGACACAGCCCACAGACGAAACCACTCTGATAAATGACAGACATGATGCGAGATCACAAACTTCCCATTCACCCACAGGACACATGCTTCACAGCAAGAAGGCCCGTGTCCAGGGGTTCGATTCCCAGACCGTGTGGAGACTAGTTCGCTTTCTGTGTCTAGTTCTCCTTACAGGCACAGTAAGGTCAAACTCCAGCTGAAAAAGGTGGGAAAAAAACAAACAACAAATGTCCTTAAAGCCGCCCAGAAACTCATTTTAAAATTCAAAAAGTCTGCGTTATTTCAAGAAGCTGCTTTTCCTCAGAACTGTCAGACAAAGTGAGCCAAATATAAAATTGCATTTCGAGGTTTTACGATGAGAGGGAAATGAAAATGGCCTTGTCCAGTCGTGCAGCTCTGAATTGCGCAGAAGCATTCAGGATTTACCGAGGATGAGTCATAATCATGGACATGTGACAGCGCAAGACCACACAGGACTGAACCAAGGCTAAGGGTGGAATAAACCCGCTCCCACACATGCAGAACTGAACACAACAAAATCAGCTCTAAATCGAGACAAAATCAACTCTAGATCTCCACTTAAAACAAACGACAAAACTGAACCAAACTAGCTTAGAACCAGAGGGCTGTTTCATAAAACTGGCACAAAAAAGTGAGGCTCATGGCCGGACTTCTGTCTTGATAGAGCAGGAGTCCAGGCCACAAATGCATGTCTGTGTAAAAAAAACATTAGTGTCAGTAATGAATGTTTTTTGTTTGGTTTTTGATCCTCAGAGTGTGTTAAAAGTGCAGTGTTGATCTGTTATCTGCCATCTTAGGGTTAGAGTTCCTCCAATCATGTACTGCATATCCAAATCTCAAAGCGCATTGACTGGAGAGCTTACAGCCTATCTGCCAGCGTGATGCCTCATTTGAAAGCCAAGACCTTTCTAAAAATATGTGTGAGCTCTTTGTGAGTGAAACTCAAAATGACCACAGCAACTGAGCCAGACTCACCGTGAGTCGGGTTTATGAAACAAAACCAAACTGACAACAAATCAGACTTGGTCAAATAAGTCCAGCCTAGCCAGTTTTATTAAATAGCCCCAGGAATAAAACATGAGCTAAACCAGGGTTAAACCAGCTCTAAATCAAGTCTGAACCTGATCTAAAACTAAACTAGAATCTCACTGACTGTTACAAGTGCTCTTTTTTTATTTATTTTAATTTAAAGGGGCTAGATGCAAGTTTGCCATTTTATTCACCTTATTCCGCCCGCACACTTTTGTCTCTTTTTGCTTTGTCTCGGCACCTCCGTTGTACAGACACTTCCGGTCGAGCGCACAGTGCGTTAATTTAAACAGAGAACGAGGGAACATTTTGTTCGCTCAAATCTGATGTTTAGTCGATTGATTTGTGTAAAATGGCCAATGTTCATTTGCACCCTGCATCGTTTCTCAGCGCAGCCGAAAAACGGCTTTGTTTTCCTGTAGCGACTGATTTTATGTGGACTTCTCCAGCCCCATGTTAACAGATAGGAGAAAAGGGGCGGGCACAATTCATGGCGGCGCCCACGCAAACTCCCGGAATAAGGTGAATACTCACTACTACTACTCACTACTGCCACCTCAGGTCATGCGTGTAACTGCACCTTCTATAATATATTAAGCTCATGCATGGCGGCACTTCAGACCTGAAGCGACACGTTTTTGAGTGACAGTGCAGGATTTTAGAGGCAGTTGTGGTGAACAGATCTGGGCTCATTCGACACAGTAGGACATTGTTGGAACATGTAGGGGGAGGAAAATACATAATTTTAACATTTTGAAACTCTGTATAGTCCCTTTAATCTTCATGTAACAAGGAATGTCCCAAAGAGGCCTCTAAATGGTTGCCATGGTTCTCCATGGGGAAAAGGTGGCTTGAGAGAGTCCTTGCCTCACGTGTTCAAGAGTTCAAGTATCTCGGGGTTTTGTTCTCAATAAGGGATGGATGGAGCGTGAGATCAATAGACGGATCGGTTGTGGTGAAGAGGGAGCTGAGTCCGGGGGGGCAAAGCTCTCGATTTACCGATCGATCTATGTTCAATCAGGGATACAGACGACCGAAATGAGTTGACTTCACATGGTGGCTGGGGGCACCCTTTGAGATAGGGTGAGGTGCTCAGTCACCCGGGAGGAGCTCAGAGTAGAGCCGCTGCTCCTCCACATCGAAAGGAGGAGATCTGTTGTGGACGCCTCTCTCTGGAGGTGCTCCAGGCATGTCCTATAGGCCTCGCAGAAGATCCTCAAGTCCCTCCAGCGTGTCCTGGAGGGACTTGGTGAGCTGAGCCGTCCAGGTGTCGCCTCAGGATCCCCCCAGAACAGCTGGAGGAGGAGGATCGGGAAGTCCGGGCATCTCTGCTCAGTCTGCTGCCTCCGTGACTAGGCCCTGGATAAAAAAAACTGAAAAACATCCACCCATCCATCCATCCATCCATCCATCCATCCATCCATCCATCCACCCATCCATCCACCCATCCATCCATCCATCAATTCATCCACCCATCCATCCATCCATCCATCCATCCATCAATTCATCCACCCATCCATCCATCCATCCACCCATCCATCCATCCATCCATCCATCCACCCATCCATCCATCAATCCATCCACCCATCCATCCATCCATCCATCCATCCATCCATCCATCCACCCATCCATCCATCCATCCATCCATCAATCCATCCATCCATCCATCCATCCATCCATCCACCCATCCATCCATCCACCCATCCATCCATCCATCCATCCATCCATCCATCCATCCACCCATCCATCCATCCATCCATCCATCAATCCATCCACCCATCCATCCATCCATCCACCCATCCATCCATCCACCCACCCATCCACCCATCCATCCATCCACCCACCCATCCATCAATCAATCCATCCATTTTCTTCCGCTTTATCCAGGTCCGGGTCAAGGAGGCAGCAGTCTCAGAAAAACAATCAAATGTATTTCATGTCATAATCAGAAAAGACCCTTCAGAATGGTGTCATAAGCATCGGGAGTATTATTGTAGGCACACGATGCTGAAAAGCCACTCTCCCTCTCTCTGTCAGTGTGCAGTCATCCTGAGTGCGAAAAACATAAGGTCCATGAGTCCCGCGCTGACGGTACATACATAAGTACAGAGGGAGCAGCCCCACGAGTCCCTTATGTGTGAACATGTACCAGTACGTCAGCCGACCACCGTTTGTTCTGAAGCCACATATGGGCACTGATGTGTGTATGAAAACTCCCTGTAATCCAGCCTCGAAAGAAGAGAAAAAACACAACTAAACAGAACCAAAACCAGGTCCAAACCGGTCTAACAGGTCCGTCATAACCGCTCACTGCTGTGAAATAAAAAAAAAAAGCATTTCCAACCCTCTCCCGTGCAGCTGCTTTCTCCACCGTGGGTCTCGTTCACGGTGGAGCTGCCTTGTCGCCGCTAATTCTTGTCATTTTCATAATTGGTTGGTTCGTTCCTGACACGGCACCTTTATCTCGCTGCGTTTGCTTTAATTAGAGCTCTTTCACCAGCACACGGAGAGACAGTGTGGAGCTCGGGGCATGCACGGTGGTTAGCATGTTTTCCCAGGAGCGTCTCTACAGCTTTGCGGGGACAGGGTTTTAGAATTAAACTGAATGGCCCAAAGAAGTCACCACAAAAAAAAAAAGTCAAACGCTCTGATATTTGTTTGGAGGCCTTTAGCTTTACGGCAGTGGTGTTGCTTCGATATTTAGCTTCTGCGATGTCAAAAGATTCAGTGTTGCTTTCCTTTTCAACAAGATCTTGTATTGATGATGGGAGAGTGTGACCACCGTGCAAAGCCTTCACCAGCACATCCCTAAGATTCTCAATGGGCTTAAGATCTGGACTCTGTGGCGGCCAATCCATGTCACGCTCCCTGAACCGCTCTTTCACAATGTGAGCCCCATGACTCCTGGCATTGTCACCTTGGATTATGCCCGTGCCATCAGGGAAGAAGAAATCCATTGGTGGAATAACCTGGTCATTCAGGATGTTCAGGTCGTCGCACTGCAGAAAGTTATTAACGAGATTAGTTTAAATGTCTCAATTTGAGCATAATGAGATTTCGTTGGGCATTTGATCGCACTGTTACTGTCATGGGAAGAGAATTGGCGGTTTTCAGAAGATGCTCAAATTATTTAAGCCAAAATGTTCTTTCACTAGTGATCAAGACCATTGTTCTGTCCCATTTACATTACTGCCCAATGGTGTGGTCCAGTGCCTCCGAAAGAGATATTGAGAAGCTACAGTTAGTGCAAAATAAGGCAGCACGTCTCGCGCTACGGTGCTCAAAATATACAAATATTCTAAGGTTGCACCAGACTTTAGGCTGGACATTGGTGAAGAATAGACTGCACTTTGCCATTCTTTGCTTCTTTAAAAAGATTCTTGTGTTAAAACTCCCTAAGGTTTTGTATGATGTACTTGTATTCAGTTGCTCCATACATAGGTTTAACACAAGACACGCACTAAATGGTCATTTTACTCTTCCATCATGTAAAACCCAGACTGGACAGAAGGCTGTTATGTTCAGAGGAATGAAATCCTGGAATTCTCTGCCTAAAGACATTTCTAACATTGCAGACATGAACATTTTTAAAAAGACTCTGTTGTCACACTGCAACAATTGTAATATCTTGTAATTGTGTATTTAGATTTTTATGCGGTTGTGATCTGTGATCATTGTATGAAAATGTGATTTTGTAATCTGTACCCCAGGAAGACTAGCCATTGTCAAGGGCAATGGCTAATGAGGATCTTAATAAACAAACAAACAAAATTTGACCAAGATTACTTTACTTGTTCTGAGAGGTTTCTGACTTGTTTCAATACATTTCGTCTTTATTCCAGGTATTTTTGCCACTTTGCCAACGGGGTAAGAAACGGGCTTTGTCCCATTGGCAGTTTTACATTCTCATTTCAAGCAAAATTACCTTAGACCTAGTGTGAAACATCATCAAACAAGCAAAGTAATCTTGGTCAGATCAGGAAAATAAGTCTAGGGGCCAGATCGTGTGCCTGGCGCAAGGACAGCACAAGCTTCAAGCGCTGTGGTCATCTTCCAGGCGAGACGCTTTCAAAGAGAGAGGACTGAGGTGTGGTTTATTACATGCGGCGCTGAGAGTGGTGCTCACATTCATTTCCTCATTTACATGGCCCTGCCTTGTGTTAAAGCAGTACTAAGTAACGTGTTTACCTTAATGAATCCTTTTCGTAGTCCCTGTGGGGGTAATACAAGTGTTTATGGGATGATTGGAGGGTCTTTCATCTCCCCCTGGTGTCTCTGGCCAGAAAACACACTAATAGAATCACGAAGAAGAAGCTAACATGCTAACGGGCAAAGCTAACTGCGGGCTAACGTCACTTTAAACAGTATTTACAGCCAAGTTTGAGTGAAAAAAAATATTTCCATTGTATAATTGGATGCACAGTAACCCTCTCTCCCTTCGCCTTTCCTGTTGGCGTAGTATTTACTCTCCAGGACAATTAATAAGTAAAAAAAATCGTAACTTGCTACTACGCCTGCAGTTGCGCTTATGGCCTCTAGGGGGAAGAGTTACTTAGTACTGCTTTAAAGGAATAGTTCAGCGTTTTTCCATACTGATATGTTCTTACCTGAGCTTAGACGAGTTGATGCGTACCTGTCTGGTCTTTGTGCACACCCGTGGAAGAGCGTGGTAGCTTCTAACTTCACCCCCGTTTGGAGCTATAGGAATATACTGGGAGAGGCCAAATGCTAACAACATCTTTGGTCTTTTTGTGTGACTGAGGGGACGCATAAAGACCAGACAAGTACGCATCAAGGTGGTGACTATTATTTGGAGTGTTTCGATGCACAGATGTTCTTCACAAATGCATACTTTTACAATGTACTGAAAAGGGCTGTAACAAATATTAGGTATCGATAGGATCCCATAAAATGTAGATATATTTTCTTCCATGAATTACAGTGCAAAACAACAAAGCGGTAGCTCAGTTAGCATGCAGGTGGTTTAAATCTGATCTAGCATTGGATCTGAGCCCAATAGCGACAGCACGGCCCTTAAAAGAGACTGAAAATAGAGATATCGTGACACTCCAGCTTGCACAAGGTTATTTTCTCTGACAAATTGAACACGATTTGCAAACTTTAAAAACAACGAATTAACAATGAGAAAATAACTTGACTCTGCAGTGATACATCCCAATATGACCACATTTTGCAATCTAATATGATGAAAACGTAAGTGTTGCTGATGTAGAGGAGGGTGCGTCTGTGGAGAAGAGGAAACGAAGTTACTCCCTGGTAAATGGCGCCATCTTCTGGAAGCTCATCTGAAGTGGGAAAATCAGGCTCGGTTGTCACAAACAGCTCTTCGACTTGAGTTTGACAAAGGGAAATGTGAGTCGGAAAAATAAAAAAGCGTCAGGCTTAGGGACACATTTATTAGGCAATAGGCCTACAAATGAAACAGAATACTTCCATTATTAAGAAGGCTATATATATATATATATATATATATATATATATATATATATATATATATATATACATATATATATATATATATAGAGAGAGAGAGAGAGAGAGAGGGAGAGAGCAAGAGAGGGAGAGAGAGCAAGAGAGGGAGAGAGAGAGCAAGAGAGGGAGAGAGAGAGGGAGAGAGAGAGAGAGAGAGAGCAAGAGAGAGAGAGAGAGCAAGAGAGGGAGAGAGAGAGAGAGAGGGAGACAGAGGGAGAGAGAGAGAGCAAGAGAAAGAGAGAGAGAGAGAGAGGGATAGGGAGGATAGAGAGAGAGCGAGGGAGAGAGAGAGAGAGGAAGAGAGAGAGAGAGAGAGCGAGAGAGAGGGATAGAGAGAGCAAGAGAGGGAGAGAGAGAGCAAGAGAGAGAGAGAGAGAGCAGGAGAGGGAGAGAGAGAGAGAGAGAGCAAGAGAGAGAGAGAGAGAGAGCAAGAGAGGGCGAGAGAGAGAGAGAGAGAGCGAGAGAGAGGGATAGAGAGAGAGAGAGTGTGTGTGTCTGTGTCTTTGCTTACACCAACATGTCTTTAACGTTTTACATTTTCAAAAAGATTTAGATGCCTACGACTTAAAAAAAATTCAATTCAATTTCAGTAAAAAAAAAATATTTTGCTGGCTACTTAAGTAACAGTACTCTGGCTTCGGAAAATAATATGGCTTTTGTACCCACTTCTGCTTAATTGCTATTGTTATTATTATTATTATTATTATTATTATTATTATTATTATTATTATTAGTATTATTATTATTATTATTATTATTATTATTATTATTATCATCATTATCATCATTATCATCATTATTATTATTTTCCCGGAAATGGTACCAAGCAACTGCAACGCAAACAGGTAAGTGTCGTAAATACCGGAAGTGAGCGTGAGAGCGTGAGAGCCCTGAAGCCCTGCCCTGTACTTGAGCTCTGTACGGCGTGTTTACAATTCATTTGACAATGGCTCCTGATCAGAAGCAGGTCGAACAGCAGACTTTTCAAGTTTTAAATTGTTTATTTGAAGATGACCTCGTAGGTTGTCGCTCCTTTGACAATGGAGAAATAGAAGCGGACGGTCGTGAGTATTTCCTTCTCATGTTTTGCTTATGGCTATCTTCGATAACGTTGTGTAATCAGGATATTTGGGTTATGTGTGACAATAGGTGCTTTCGTTTTCATTACATTAACACTGGATTGATTTTCGGTATATGTTCCATGATCCAGAAGGATACAATCTTGGCCATTATTTCAAAATAAACGCCATGCGAAAGGCAAAAATAACCATAGATCATCAATCTATCATTATGAATGAAATTAACGAACATGAAGCAGCTTGACATGCTTAACCTAACCCAAGTCTTTTATTGCTGAGCTCAGTAGTCTAGTAAACTTTGAGCAGATGGAAAAGCTATACAGGTATTAGATTAATGAGACTTATTTCCTGTATAGCTCTCAAACATTTCCCTGTGTGTGACCTTACAGTTCCACAGGGCCTCGTTCAAGATCAAAGCAGGACTAAACCTGGTCTGAAAAGTGTCAGAAGACGATCTCAATTGAGCTAGATTATGAGAAACACGAGCACGAGCACCACCGTTTGAGATCTCCTGATTTAGGCAGCATCTTCAGTGGCTATATTTGCCGGCAATAATCGTGAAAACGTGTTGTTTTGTGTCCAGCCGAAGACGACAGCTTTGACCCAGTGTTGATCGCCGACAAGCTCAGAGCGATAGCCGACAGTTTTCATAAAGATCCCCAAATCCAGGCCACAGTGGACGAACTCGATGCCGCCGTGAAAGAGATGAAGCAAGAGGTATTTTTTTTTCATGTTCCTTGTTATAAATGCTGTAATAGCGCATACACATACACACCTGCTCCAAAAAATACTTCAAATACTGTCAATTCTTTCCTTATTTTGTGTGAGGAAAAAACACCACTGCGCTTTAGACCACAGTGTTCAAAAGACTCACGATCAAGCAAACTTTTGAAATAACAATAGATGCCAAGTTTTCATAGAGCTGAGCTGGTTTATAAAAGGACTCACCTGGCATGGGCTTCCCGTCTGCTAATAAGGATAACCAATAGTGATTTGGTCTTTACATTGTCTAAATCTAGCATTGAGTGGTTGAGGGGGAAATGTGACGGCATCTAATTCTTTGAATGCCCCATCGGGGGAAAAACAGGCCTACAGTCTTCATACAAAGACAATCACATGTATTAATATAATGTCATGGCCATTTTCGCGTCATATCTGTCATGAGATGAATTAGATTTTTATGCTTGGAACAAACCAAGGAATGACCTGTATGCCGACATTGCGCAACTGTTAGCCCGACTGGCGTCTCTGACATTTTTATGTTTTTATTATGAGACTGATTATGCTAAAAACATGCTGAGCTGGCTCGTGGTTCATACAAGGGAGGTGGTGGGTTGTGACTGGGCAGAATAATCCCTAAATGTACCCCCTTTGACAAAAGCAATATCAGAGTTCTTGACTAGCTATGGGACTTGGGTAAAGTACGTCCTGGACAGTTGGCAAAAATATTATCAGGTTAAATCATCACTCTCAGATGAATATAGTTTAGTCATTTCGATGGCGACAGGAAGAAGAGCATCATTCGTGCCTGAATTGACCTAAATGTTTGCAGATTGTGTTCATAGCTCAGTAAAGAGAAACTGCTTCTATAAATGTGATGCCAGTGTGACTCATCATCGAGCTTGTTGGAACAAGACGTAAAAGCTGTTGATCTACGTCACAAACACAAAAGTTTTTAAAGTCTTTAATTAAAAAAGAGCAAAGACGTACTTAGGTGTTTTAATGACTGTAAGGTAATTATAGTAATACCTTTCAACCAGCTTTTGAGATGGTTTCAGTTTCGGTTTTATGAAAATTCCGAGTTAGCTTGTGGTTTATTGAAGGAAGGTTCTGGAAAGAAGTCACTTGATATGAGCTGGCAAGGTGACTAATCGTTTACGACTGTTAGCAATTTGACCTCCCAGTGGCCCAGTGACTGTATGGGTGCTTAGCTTGGCACCTTTGCTTTCCATCCTGATGACCTCTAAGACGCTCCAAGACTAACCGTCAGCAGTGAAAACCTACCAGCAAACGTAAAAAGTCGATTGGTTCTGGAGCGTCCTGGAGGCCACCAGGAGCGGCGGCGTGCTAACTCGTCATAGAGCCGCTGGGTCACTGAAAGGTCAAATACGCACTAATATTAATGTATTTCTTTCTCATAAAAAGTTCCATTATGCACCCTTTTAAGGGGATGAACATAAAAGTATTACATTGTTATTTTTTACCGTAAAAAGAATTTGACCTTTCTTTGAACATCTCATCTTTTTACTTGTAAGTAGCAGTTTAACTGATCATTAACTAAATAATCAGGAGCAACCTTGACGTGGCAGGGACAGCCATCTTTGTTCAGCTGTGGGCCAATTGTCAACAGATAGCGGCGTATTGTAATGGTGTGCTATTACTATTACTATTGTATACTGTAGTAATGGTAGTTTACCATACTCATAGTCCTAGAAGGGAGTCAGTGAGTCCTCCCCAGGGGCGGACTGGCCATAAGTCCATTCTGGAAAAGCACAGAAGGGCCACTGGCTCTAGGGCCACCGGTCTGGCCTCTCACTTTACCTTACCCTTACCCCCGGGCGTAACCGAGCTTTACCCAAATCTAAAAGCTTAAAAGAAAAGCATCCTAAAACAAAAATGTGCTGAAAAAGCAATAAAAAAGTGACAAAAACACGACAAAATGTGACGAAAATGTGACGATGACGACGAAGCAATGAAAAAAGCGATGAAAAAACTACAATAACATGAACAAAACAAAAAAACAAGAGACAAAATAGTGACGAAAACAGGCCAAAAAGCCACCAAAAAGTAATGAAAAAGCAGCAAAAAGCAACAAAAACATGACAAAAATGCAGCGACAACGTGACAAAAAGCTACCGTCACTTTTCTAGATTTTAGCTTTCAAATGAGACGTTACAGTGTTGCTCTCCAGTCAAGAAGCCTTTGGATTTGGGTAAAGCCGAACTGGAGAAAATGCTCTCGGTTAAGGCGGGTGGTAAGAGGTTAACATATGTATTTGTGGAAGTGTCGCATTTACGCTAATTTGGGCCGGGCTGGCCAGAGTCCAGGGCTGTTTTTCAGTCCCAGTCCGCCCCTGGTCCTCCCCAGTACATTTTTAAAAGAATTGACAATATTTCAGTTTTTGGTGTACTTAATCAACTGTTTTGATCCTTGTTGGCTGTACTTATATTTCTCTGAATCATCTGGAGGCTAGAGGATGCACTCAGGGGTTTGACATTTCCTTCCCCCGACCTGAGAAAAGGCCCAATGGGAAAACAAAACAAAACCAGTTGGGAACCTCTGACCTACATTAAAACAGTAGTGACATAGGAAGAGGGAACACTTTACCCATGTGCAGTATTCATGGAAACAGTGAAGGAAATTCTACCTCACATCCTGCATCCCATAATCAGTAAAACACTAACCCGTCATTTTTGTCACTGAAGTGTCTTGCGTCTCGTGTCTCCGTTAGGCGCTGGCCAAGGCTGTGAGCTCCAGCGTCGCGTCCCTGGTGAATTCTCAGGTGGGGCAGAGGGCGGAGGTCGCACCTGAGCTGCAGATCATCCAAGCCTCCATGGCCCTCGGTCGCTACGTGAAGAAGACCTACCCCAACATGAGGATCCAGCTGCAGTCGGCCATAGGGAACTTTCTCAACCAGAACGTGGGCACCTGGATCACTCAGCAGGGGGGATGGGTGAGTGAAAATGTTCACTTACTACATGCTTACTTATTCAATACTTGTGAGCTGATTGCTATGATGGACTGTTGCAGACTAATACAGACCTATTATTTTACTATTACCGACCATTACAGACGTATTGTTTTGAGTATTACAGACGTATTGTTTTGACTATTACAGACGTATTGTTTTGACTATTACAGACGTATTGTTTTACTATTACCGACCTATTGTTTTGTCTATTACAGACGTATTATTTTGAGTATTACAGACCTATTGTTTTACTATTACAGACGTATTGTTTTGACTATTACAGACGTATTGTTTTACTATTACAGACGTATTGTTTTGACTATTACAGACGTATTGTTTTACTATTACAGACCTATTGTTTTACTATTACAGACCTATTGTTTTGACTATTACAGACGTATTGTTTTACTATTACCGACCTATTGTTTTGTCTATTACAGACGTATTATTTTGAGTATTACAGACCTATTGTTTTACTATTACAGACGTATTGTTTTGACTATTACAGACGTATTGTTTTACTATTACAGACGTATTGTTTTGACTATTACAGACGTATTGTTTTACTATTACAGACGTATTGTTTTACTATTACAGACGTATTGTTTTGACTATTACAGACGTATTGTTTTACTATTACAGACCTATTGTTTTACTATTACAGACCTATTGTTTTGACTATTACAGACCTATTGTTTTGACTATTACAGACCTATTGTTTTGACTATTACAGACATATTGTTTTGTCTATTACAGACGTATTGTTTTGACTATTACAGACGTATTGTTTTGATTAATACAGACCTATTGTTTGACTATTACAGACCTATTGTTTCACTATCACAGACCTATTGTTTTACTATTACAGACCTATTGTTTCACTATCACAGACCTATTGTTTTGACTCACACAGACCTATTCTTTTGACTATTACAGACCTATTGTTTTACTATCACAGACCTATTGGTTTGACTAATACAGACCTATTGTTTTACTATTACAGACCTATTGTTTTGACTAATACAGACCTATTGTTTTACTATTACAGACCTATTGTTTTGACTAATACAGACCTATTGTTTTACTATTACAGACCTATTGTTTTGACTAATACAGACCTATTGTTTTACTATTACAGACCTATTGTTTTGACTAATACAGACCTATTGTTTTACTATCACAGACCTATTGTTTTACTATCACAGACCTATTGGTTTGACTAATACAGACCTATTGTTTTACTAATACAGACCTATTGTTTTACTATTACAGACCTATTGTTTTGACTAATACAGACCTATTGTTTTACTATTACAGACCTATTGTTTTGACTAATACAGACCTATTGTTTTACTATTACAGACCTATTGTTTTACTATCACAGACCTATTGTTTTGACTCATTCAGACCTATTGTTTTGACTTTCATGGACCTATTGTTTTACTATTACAGACCTATTGTTTTGACTCATTCAGACCTATTGTTTTGACTTTCATGGACCTATTGTTTTACTATCACAGACCTATTGTTTTGACTCATTCAGACCTATTGTTTTACTATTACAGACCTATTGTTTTACTATTACAGACCTATTGTTTTACTATTACAGACCTATTGTTTTGACTCATTCAGACCTATTGTTTTGACTTTCATGGACCTATTGTTTTACTATTACAGACCTATTGTTTTACTATTACGGACCTATTGTTTTACTATTACAGACCTATTGTTTTACTATTACAGACCTATTGTTTTACTATTACAGACCTATTGTTTTACTATTACAGACCTATTGTTTTGACTAATACAGACCTATTTTTTTGACTCATACAGACCTATGGTTTTGTCAACATCAATATATAATAGTAACATTATCTCCACTTTTTTACACCTTTTTGAGACAACGATTTGACCTCAGTTAATACGTGCTGAGAGAAAAGACATTGAACTTTGTGGCAGTGTTTGTTTCATGGGGATAGGTCTAGCCATTACAGAGATATTAACCGTAAACCAAGTCCAGAGTTCAACATTTTGACCGTCACCATAGTTACCGCCATAGAATTATTTTACATAGACATGTAGATGCAACAAATTCAACTTCACCAAACTTTTATTTTTCCCTTTTTTTTTGCCCATAATATGTTTGAAAAAAAACAAAAATAACTTGTTGTGGCTAAAACCATTTTTCTATCACTTTGGTAATAACTGACTGACCGGATTCACACTGTAAGTTTTGGTATTGATTTGGTATTCTTTTCATACCTCTGTGATTTTTGTCGTTTCTTTTAGGCGCGGGTGAGTCAGCTGTGAAACCACCTCAGGATCCTAAATGACTCAGCGGACTTTACACTGCTTTCAGTTCAAACTCAGGCCTCAGCTGTTCAAGCCCCACCTCTCCCGTTGAAGGTCCTTCACCTTAGCAATAGTTTATCAGGTTTTCAGAACTCAAGACAATGCGCAAAAAGTTGTACGTGAACGAGGCAGAACACAACGCCAGTGATTTTAGATGAGGTAATGACACAGTGAAAAGCTCAAGAGTGGGTCAGAGCGGATTCATGTAACATTCTCGATGAAAGCAAGGAAAAAAAACACAATTTGAACTTTCAACACAAGTTTTGACATGTTCACTAAAGCATTTGTTACAAGTAAACAAGTTTAATTTGGAAAAAAAAAGGAAAAAAAAGGCTGATTTCCACTGTATTTAAAAAAAAAAAAAAGGAATATTGATTTTTTTGTTTGTTTGCACTGCAAAAAGTAAATATCAAGCATTGGCTTAAATGACTGGAATTGAGGAAATGTATCTTGTTTGGAGCGGTTTTCACTCATTTAGACACTTTTCCTGATCGGGCCAAGTTTACTTTGCTTGTTTGAGGACATTTCAGACCAGTTCTAGGGTAAATCTCTCTTGAAATAAGAAAGTAAAGTTGCCAGTGAGATAAGAACAATTTTCTTACCCCATTGGCAAAGAAAATGACCTGAAATAAGGACGAAATGTATCGAAACGAGTCAGAAACATCTCAGAACAAGTGAAATAATCTAGGACAAATGCCCAAGATCTTCTTAACTAGTCAAAAAAACAAAAAATTGGATTATTATGCTCAAATTGAGATGTTTATACTAGTCTAGTTAATTACTTTTTGCAGTGTGTTATTTAAGTGTCATTTTCAGCTTTAAATTAGCGGTTTCAGCTTGCCCCATGATTTTGTACAACTTATGAAGTCAGCCACAACAGCTTTTCCCCACTCTTCCTTTTAAGTTCATCATGATATAATGCTAAATAGTTATGTATTTTCAACCATGTCCATTACTTGATTGTGTCTGAACTAAGCTTTATTTTGGGGAATCATAGATATCATGTACATGTAGCATTAAAGCCACACTGTGCGGCTTTTCAACACAAAAAGTACCATCAAATACAAGCATTAATGTAACTATGGGGGTTTTCTTCATGAAAAGTACCTCAAACAAACCCACGTCTTTCCCGCGAGTGTCTCGTTTCTCTTCAGACGTGACTCTTATCTTTGCTGAGAGCGATAGTTCAAGCTCCGATAGTTACTGGGCGGGGCGCGTCTGGTACGTTCATCTGGGAATACACGGGGGGGGTTTTCACAGTCTTAAGAGATTTTGTTATTGCAAAAGACGCGTTTAATACATGACAATCACATTACAGAGAGAGAAGTCACATTACATCTTAAAGGAGCTATATCACGCTGTTTTACACTTTCTAATGTCAACCGCAGGCACATATGTTCATATTGTACCTTTGGCAAAGCTGATAACCTATTTTCTTTCAACCCAGAAGTTAAGATGAAGCACCCATTCCCTTATTGTAATGCATTAAGCAGTCGAAGACCCTTTTTTTGTAGCTGCCCAGTTCAGAATCGTCATAAATGTAGCCGTACCGTGTTCACATACACCTGTCGTTTTTCTCATTCAGCCCCACAACCATCACACCTTTACCTCTCTCTTTATCGCACACTGCAATGTGCAACAAGGTACTATTTTTCCAAAACAACAAAAAATCCCTGACCAATTTCACTGCACACACGGACTTAGCATGACTATCAGCTCGTGCAAACCAATTCAAACGTGTTCCTCGTCCTCCCTGCCGGGGTCGACGCCTCTTATTGGTTTAACTGTAAACACTGTCGCGTGAATCTGGGTGTTTTTCTCTCGCGAAGTGGAACTTAAAAGCATAGGAGAAGGAGTTGGTTGTGTTTCCTGTGGATTGAATGAGAGATGTGTGTGTCCCCACATATGACCTGAAATGTTCCACAGTGTGGCTTTAAGGGGAGACACTACAGGCAAAACTCAATTTTTTCAGTTTTCAGGTTTTGGGCCAAATTAGTCTCTGAACATATAAGCTTTCACCCGGAAACAGAAAATATGCCTAATCTTCACAATAACATGTTTAAATATTGCGCTGATTCAATGTTCCCCCATAGACTTATATGGGAGAATGCAATTTCAAGGGCCTTTTTCTCAAAACACATTTTTCTGTCATTGTGGCGACACTATGACCACGTCAGTCGGACCTAAAGCCTTGGACTGAGCAATATTTGAAAGATTTTTTCAGAAGGATTTTTATTATCTAATCCCTAAGCCCCATTTATTGAGTTTTGAATGTCAAAAAATAAGGCGAAAATTTATTTTTTACAATTTTTTCCACTAAAAAACAGCTTATTTTAAAACTAAACAAGAAATCCAAAATCCCCTCGGAAAAAGTCTTGGCAACTCATTCATCAATAAAATGAAACCATAAATTTGAATGTAGCTCTATCCATTATTCAGATTTCGTCGCCGAAAAGATGGGACATTTGGTGCATTTTTAGGCATGAAACACCTTGTTCTTGTATGAAAAGATAAAATGACAGAAAACTTGCAATGTATTTTTTTCTCACATTTATGCCAGTGATTTACAGCAAAAGCTTCAAATTGATATCTGTAAATATAATTTTTTTCCCTATTCACCTGCAGTGTCTCGCCTTAAATGATGAAATGAAGTTTCATTTATTCCCTGTACTTGGTTACTGACCTCTCCAAAGCCGTCACTCATTGTAGACGTTAAATGATGCCTGTGTAATAGAACGTTTTGGTTATTATTATTATAGTTTAGACCTTGTGTGGTTTATTAAAGCCTTAATATTGAAATGGAATGACACAAAATAAATTGTGACACATTTTATTAAAACAATGTTAGAAAATAACATTTCACAGGTAAAAAAAACATAGTCCCTAAATGAACTGTGGACCCATGTGAACCCATGTGTTTTTTTTTTTTTTTCTACGCCCAAATGATTATTTAAAATCATGTAATTCTGACAAGTCATTCCAAGTCCCTTAAATGATGGCTGTGTGTAAATACAAGGCGTATTTATAAGTTGAGAGCACATAATGGTGTTATGTTTACGTAACTTGAAACACAAATGCATGTTTGTGCACATTGGAGCGTGTGTGTGTGTGTTTTGATGTATGGGAATGTTTCGTGCTCGTCCATCACCAGCATGCGGGAAGAAAGTGCGTTTTGTAATCGGAAAAACAAAGATGTGCTGTTTTGTAATTTTCTATTATTTAAATAAACTTTGAATATAAGAGTCTTTGTTTGCTTTACTGTTTTGTTGCTGCAAAAGTGGATTTCTACCTCAACCTTTAAAGGAATAGGCCACCGTTTTTACATACTGAGACATTTTAAAGTAAAAGGGGGGACTATGTTGTAAGGCGTAATAATACCAGGAGTAATTTTGCATCCGCACAGTAAAGTGAAGATTACAGTGCGGATTTCAAACTACTCCTGGTATTATTACGCCTTACAATATAGTCCCCCCTTTTATCCGCTTAGAAAATCCACATTGTTTAGTCATGTGTAATTATACTTTGTAGTGGAACACTTCACGTAACCATATTTAAATAGGGAAAACGTGGAAGAGCTTGGTAGCTTCTATCTTGACCTGTTTTGGAGCTATAGTGGAGAGAGGGAGAGGCTAAATGCTAACGCCATCTGCGCTGTGTTTACGTGACTGAAGGCACGGGTGAAGATCAGACAGGTCCTAAAGAACTCGTCTAAGGTAAGTGTTTCAGCTTGTTCTGTCCTTCAATGACTATACAAACTGGACGGTTGAGCATTACCCTACTCACAGGGAACTTTTATTTAACAGTTGCCTTTTAACATACGGCAGACACATTTCTCCAGGTGCGTGTCACACTCTAATCCGTCCGGGTAGGAACAAAACATAAACAAGCAATTCCTATTGCTACAGTAAGATCATATCTCAGTATGTAAAACGGTGGCCTATTCCTTTAAAGCCTACTTATATAAATATGTTTAATAAGTAAGACATCTCTGCACTGAAACCAGATCAATCTGAATATACTTAATAAAACTGTTTAAGTCGTTTTATCTTAATACAAGATGGACAGGTTAGTTGAAATTAGAGTGTCAATTTCAAGATGACTTTTTGCAGTGTACGGGCATGTTTGTGGCAAAATACAGCTTTTGTCCAGAAGATGGCGCTGTTGGCACGGGAATGAGTACCTAGGCAAAAGCTCTGAGTTTTACAGTCTATGGTTTTATGTCGTCATGTTTTATTATTTGGAGGCATTCGGGTTTTTTTTTTGCTTTTGTTTTGTTTTGATATATTTTCTAAACCATTTCAGCTCAGTTTGCCTGAAGTGAGTCCAGGCAAAGTGGGACAATTGAGGGTTTTAGATGTGGAAAAACAAGCAGCCACTCATCAGTTTGTATCTCCAGACCCAATGTCCACAAAGCAATAGTTTGGTTTGACATTTAGTGATGTGACGTTCATGACCAAGCGGCTCTTTATGGTGAACGGTTTGAACTGGATCAAAAACAGTTTTTTACCCAGAACTCCCCCGAATGAACACAAGAATCAGCCCAACGATGGGAGTGAAAGCTTTCTGCACTAAAAAGTCAAAGTGATTTGTCGGACAGTTACAGGGTCTCAGGTTCATACTGTCTTCTTAGGTTAAGTCTATTACAGTCTATTACTGTAGGGAGAGCTTACGCCCCCTACTGACTGGCGCCTTCTCCAGGACGGCATCCCAGGTGTGGGATAAGGTGTACGCTCCCTCGTCCCGGTTCATAGATGTTGGTGCACGTTTCCTGATCTCGATGGCTTCTCTGATCCAGCGGTGGTGCTTGTTCCTTTCGGCAGGGATGACCCTGGCATTGTCCCAATTCATGATGTGGTTCTCCCTCTTACAGTGGTCTGATATGGCTGATTTGAGATTTTCTTGCATCGCTTGTTCTTTTATTGCTCTTGTTTGTCTGTTGGCTGTCGAAAAGGAGCAAGAATATCACAGACCTCCTGAGTCGATGTCAAATACATGGTGTTCATGTGTTACAACCTGCCCCACTACCGGGGTTGGTTATGACACATGATGGGGTAAGTTGTAGCAGTTAGACAAAAGAAATAAAAACAAAGGCCGTGTCATGTGATATGCTTCAAATTTAAAAAATAGCCTATATATGGCTAACTCCGGCACATTTACATGTTGAAAAAACACATGTTGATTAATGTGCACTGTCCCAATTCAAATAAAGATAAAAAATAAAAGAAATCGAGGTTAATTTCAATAAAAGAACAATTCAGAACAATGTCTCTCTCTCTCTCTCTCTCTCTTTCTCTCTCTCTCTCTTTTTTTTCCTTTTTTTTTCTTTCTTTCTTTTTTCTTTCTTTCTTTTTTCTTTTTTCTTTCTTTCTTTCTTTTTTCTTTCTTTCTTTCTTTCTTTCTTTCTTTCTTTCTTTTTTTCCTTCTTTTTTTCTTTCTTTTTTCTTTTTTTTCTTTCTTTTTTTCTTTCTTTTTTTCTTTCTTTCTCTAACCTGTCTAACCTACCTCACGTGTAACGCCTCATTTGAAAGCTAAAATCTAGAAAAGTGACGGTAACTTTTTGTCACATTGTCGCTGCATTTTTGTCATGTTTTTGTTGCTTTTTCATTACTTTTTTGTGGCTTTTTGTCATGTTTTTTTTTCGTTGTGTTTTCATCTCGTGTTTTTCGGGGGGGGTTTTTCATGTTATTGTTGTTTTTTCATCGCTTTTTTCATTGCTTTGTCGTCACGTTTTTGTCACATTTTGTTGTGTTTTTTTTATCACTTTTTTGTTGCTTTTCCAGCACCTTTTTGTTTTTGGATGCTTTTCTTTTAAGCTTTTAGATTTGGGTAAAGCTCGGTTTCGCCCGGGGGTAAGGGTAAGGTAAAGTGAGAGGCCAAGACCGGTGGCCCTAGAGCCAGTGGCCCTTCTGTGCTCTTCCAGAATGGACATATGGCCAGTCCGCCCCTGACTATTCCCATATTGCAACCATACCCGGTCTTCCCAACATGTGAAACTGAAAAAAAGGGGATTAAATCTGTGCCAGGTTTCTTCAGAAGACCTGCCTTCTACAGAGTTACTGCAGACTCACACTCTCCCCTTTCTGAGTCTGTTTCCCTCCATTTGCACAGCTGCTAAGTCCAGGCGAGGGGGTCAGGGGAGGGCAGGTCCACGGGGCTTTCAGGTGCTGAGACGGAAAGAGAATCTCGTCTGACAGATCTGTGCTCCGCCGCCGCTTTACTGACCCAAAGTTCAGGTGGTTTCTCAGACAACTTCACTCGCAGGCCTCTCGGGAGAAAGACTGCAGATTGGGCCAAAAAGACAAAAAAATGTGGTGTTTAAAATTCCGCAAGAGCAGAAGGTGCGCAAAAACCGTCTGGAAAACCTCAGCTTTACTAAACTGTTTATGCCGGTACTTTTTTTTACTCGTAAAGCTCCACATTCATATCTCTGAATCTGTCTCGCCCTAGTACTTTGCTTAAAGAGGAACAGTAACTATAAAGGCTAAGGCGACTGTATCGTATTACATATACATTACATCATTTATGAGGTGGAAGCTCAAATAAGTTGTACTTCTTTCCACTCCCTTTCGATCATGCATTATTGTGTATTTGTTGTATTTTCATATAAAATGCTTTCCTTGTGCATTTGCATGTAGAAGGAGCTGTTGCTATATGTCTTTCCGGATCTCCTGACAGATGCAGTGAACTTTTTCCCCTTTGAAAACAGAAAAAAAAAACAGTAGCGGTTCCTGCTCACTTGTAAGCCAAGGTAAGACTCATCTGTCTTGCCGTTTTGCTAAGAGTTTCATGAGCAGTTGTTGCTGGACAAAGCTAAATTACCAGGATTATTCACCAAGCTCACAAACAACAAAACACCTTTTAAAATTGTGTTTACTTTATTGATCCATCCGTTGTTGGATTTACACTTATAAGCTCTACTTTCGACAAATTTTCATCGTCTTTGTCTTTGCGGTGAACACATTTAAACACTTTTAGCCGATCCAAACTCAGACAGTCTTCCAGTACAGTATAAATTCACAACAACAGCAACAACAACAGCAGAAAAACACAGAAGTGCAGTTAAATACCTCTATGATCCAGGGAGAGTCAGTGTGCACCAGTCGGTATGGGTGAAATGCAAAAAAACAAAAAAGTAATATCACACTTTCCTTAAATCCTGAATTAACATTTGGATTTTCTTATGTTGTCCCATTGTTTTTTCCTGCTACACTAGGGGGCACTGTGACAACTGCTTCTTCGGCTATAAAAACATTATTTAAAAACACGTTGTTTGGAGATATATATATAAATATGAGGAAAAAATGTGTCTCTGACTGAGCATAGAGCTTTGCCCTTTGCCCTGAAATTGCCCTTGCCAAGGAGATGTACAAAATGGTTCAGGCCCAAACAGCAAACATCAGCAGTGTAGATCATGTGAGCGCCTGAGTAGAACATTTAAAGAGTTTATACAACTACAAGCTACAGCTAAAGGCCGTATGTTTGTCACAAAACAGATGAAGATCATTCATTTAACCTTCAAATAAAACACCCCATCTTCTAAAAGGTGTGGACACAACTCAAAACCCAAATCGTGCCGCACTGAACTCAAAATCTAATAATGGTCATTACTAAAGTTACTAATGAACTTGATAAAGGCCACAAAAACACGGCATATATGAACATACTTATATGACGTATTGAGTCCATTCACTTTAATAATCGTGTTACTGAATGACTCGCGTGGCCCTCTCCACAACGGGTTTCAAGTTCTGCAGGTTAGTTTCCCAAAAGCCCATTCTCGATATGTCCACCTTTCTCCAGTGGAAAACACCAGAGAGAAGCCCTTTTACACCAATGTAAAAAAAAAGTTTTACATTTTGAAGTTCCACCTTTAAACGATTTGTAGAGGCATAAACCAAGTTAATACCAAGACTAAACCAGGCTTTAGACAAGATTCTGTGAGTAAACACGGACTTAAAGATATTTCGAATTACATCCAAGAGGCTTAGTTAATTCTGGACCCCCCTGGTCTGAAGCTAAAGTATATAACCTTCCTGAGCAGAATCTCAAAACGTTTGAACCTGGACTAATACTGCATTCCAAGAAACTGGGAACTCGGATGCCCCGGGAAAAAAAACTCTACTTGCAAACTCGGAGATGATCAAAGTGGTCCGAGGTCTAATATGAGTAGTATAATGACAGACTACAACAATAGCGACCACAATGAGAACCTTTATAGAGGGTATGCACACTCATTTATAATTGTTGAAGAGAAACATTCATTAGCATTTCATACAGACGGCATCTCTGGGAACGAGTGTGAAAACAAACAGGAAGAACAACTGCTCACTTCACCGACTAATCCATCATTACTTTAACAAGTGCTGAAAATGAAAGAAAAAAAAAACATGAAGAATGGAGAACGCTAATGTTCTAACGTGCCAGTTCATCACTTCTATAGGGCAATCTGTGTAATTTTCTAAAGCAAGAATGAGACAAAACATTTATAATGACCTGATCTTGACTCTGACTCTTTGTGTGTGCTGCATATCCTTATGCTCTGTTCAGACCACGTGCTGTTCAGGCGTCAACATTGCACCCAAAGCCATTCCTTGGACGCTTATGCATTGAAGTCAATTGTTTGTCACGGATCGTCAAGACCCTCAGGCGTGGAAGGAGCCCCAAAACAGCTCTAACTGCTGTTTTGTAGCAAACTAGTCCCTCTTTGCTATTGTCTTATGGATCTTTGCTACTGTCTAATGGATCTTTGCTACTGTCTAATGGATCTTTGCTACTGTCTAATGGATCTTTGCTACTGTCTTATGGATCTTTGCTACTGTCTAATGGATCTTTGCAACTGTCTTATGGATCTTTGCAACTGTCTTATGGATCTTTGCTACTGTCTTATGGATCTTTGCTACTGTCTTATGAATCTTTGCTACTGTCTAATGGATCTTTGCTACTGTCTAATGGATCTTTGCAACTGTCTTATGAATCTTTGCTACTGTCTTATGGATCTTTGCTACTTGCTTATGAATCTTTGCTACTGTCTTATGAATCTTTGCTACTGTCTTATGGATCTTTGCTACTGTCTTATGGATCTTTGCTACTGTCTTATGGATCTTTGCTACTGTCTTATGAGTCTTTGCTACCGTCTTATGAATCTTTGCTACTGTCTTATGGATCTTTGCTACTGTCTTATGAGTCTTTGCTACTGTCTTATGGATCTTTGCTACTGTCTTATGGATCTTTTCTACTGTCTTATGGATCTTTGCTACTGTCTTATGAGTCTTTGCTACCGTCTTATGAATCTTTGCTACTGTCTTATGGATCTTTGCTACTGTCTTATGGTTCTTTGCTACTGTCTTATGGATCTTTGCTACTGTCTTATGAATCTTTGCTACTGTCTTATGGATCTTTGCTACTGTCTTATGGTTCTTTGCTACTGTCTTATGGATCTTTGCTACTGTCTTATGGATCTTTGCTACTGTCTTATGGTTCTTTGCTACTGTCTTATGAATCTTTGCTACTGTCTTATGGATCTTTGCTACTGTCTTATGGATCTTTGCTACGGTCTTATGGATCTTTGCTACTGTCTTATGGATCTTTGCTACTGTCTTATGGATCTTTGCTACTGTCTTATGGATCTTTGCTTCTGTCTTATGGTTCTTTGCTTCTGTCTTATGGTTCTTTGCTACTGTCTTATGGATCTTTGCTACTGTCTTATGGATCTTTGCTACTGTCTTATGAATCTTTGCTACTGTCTTATGGATCTTTGCTACTGTCTTATGGATCTTTGCTACTGTCTTATGAGTCTTTGCTACTGTCTTATGAATATTTGCTACTGTCTTATGGATCTTTGCTACTGTCTTATGGATCTTTGCTACTGTCTTATGGATCTTTGCTTCTGTCTTATGGTTCTTTGTTTCTGTCTTATGGTTCTTTGCTACTGTCTTATGGATCTTTGCTACTGTCTTATGGATCTTTGCTACTGTCTTATGAATCTTTGCTACTGTCTTATGGATCTTTGCTACTGTCTTATGAATCTTTGCTTCTGTCTTATGGATCTTTGCTACTGTCTTATGGATCTTTGCTTCTGTCTTATGGATCTTTGCTACTGTCTTATGGATCTTTGCTACTGTCTTATGGATCTTTGCTACTGTCTTATGAGTCTTTGCTACTGTCTTATGAATCTTTGCTACTGTCTTATGAATCTTTGCTACTGTCTTATGGATCTTTGCTACTGTCTTATGAATCTTTGCTACTGTCTTATGAATCTTTGCTACTGTCTTATGGATCTTTGCTACTGTCTTATGGATCTTTGCTACTGTCTTATGGATCTTTAACTATACCCCCATGACCTACACCAGGATCTCCCCAGTATTCAAGCCTATTATCCAGTCCATACGCTTCACTGGAGAGTTATTATCTGTGCAGGTGGACAATTGTTATTCCAAGTTTCCGTCATTAGCTTCTTACAATGACCTATAGCTCATTGTTGATGAAAAGTCTGTAATAAGCCACAAATGTGTCAACCCTCGCTTGGTGTGTGATCATAAAGGATTGCTTTATGTAGTTACCGGTTACCGAGCTAGTGCTGGTTTGCCTACTCCGGGTGATAAACTATCGGCAATGGCTAATTGTAGATGAAACATGAGCAATAATCTCCAAAATCAACAAGCCGGGCTCAGTGTGTGATCATCTTAAAGGCTGCTTTATGTGGATGGTGGTTTTATTGGCTTTATTAGTGCTTACTTTTCACATGATCGATGCAAGCTAGCGGCTAGTTAGCCTACTCGGGTGCTAACGGCCAATTGTAGATGAAGCATCTGCAATAAACTTCAAAATCAACAAGCGTGTGTGATCATTGTTAAACGGTTACTTTATGTAGACGGTGGTTTTATTGACTTTATTTGTGCATATTTCTTGTTTTCGCATGATCGATCGGAGCTTTGGCCTTCTCCGATGGAAATGCTCAGTGCATCATCAAGGCCCAAACACATTCCCAGCGTAGATCCAGCCACTGAAATTTCTTGTTGCCGTTTTTAATCCTGGGTGTTTAAGTGCACTGATGTGTGTCTTTGTAAAAGTCCCAGAGCTGCTGCAGCTCCGGTTCACATCACAATGAAGCTAATCCTCCATGACTACTTACACCTGTGGTGGCTCCGCTCCAACGTCACTGTTGGGGAAAGCTCCAGATTAGTCGACGCTTGCAAATTTCTCCAAAAACTCAACAATCCCATCTCTAGCGTTGGACGTGCATCAAAAGCTTGATCTCAAACGCGCAAACGACGCTCCCTGAAGCATGTCCACTATATATTTTGAATGTAAACTTGACGGTTTGGAGGCATTGGACGCGTTTGGTCTGAACGTGACATTATAGTCAACTAGAAAATGTCTATGAAGGGTGAATATTTGTGATTACCATAACAAGCTTTCTTCCCCCTGGGCCCCAGTATGTAACGCATTGCTGTCTGTATCTATTAGCGGCTCGTTTTAGTATCAGAAAAGTTGTTTACATGTATTTACATTTATGTTTAGCTGGAAAGCTCTGAGCTCAGAACTTGTAATTTACCTTTATAGAACAAAGCACAAACCAGAACAAAAATGAGGTCCTGAATAAAGTTGGACATTAAATGTAATAATAATAAATGAAATTGTAATGTAAAGTAAAATTCCAGATCTTAAAAGGGCCCCATTACCATACCAGTTGAGTACCATTACCAACCACACCATAGCATCAAAAACACTATCTTCCTCCCAAATATGTCTGTAGACCCTTTCAGTGTTTGTAAACAGAATTGGAACTGGATAGAAAAGGCCTTTTCAATGAAATATTTGTGCTAGCCACCAAACATCGTATACTCATATAGCAGACCAATAGTTTGACAATTTCACAACAAATTCTGCTTCAATAAAAAAAAAAAAAAAATCAGGCTGGTACCCAAATCTTGATGCGTCATACCCATTGTAGATTCTAACAAAAATACAAATGTCAGCGGGCCTTTTCAGGGGTCCACAAAAGTCAAAATGTAGCCCATTTATTGTCTCATCAAACTGATTGGCATCCGGCGTTAATCTCCAGCCCGGCTGTGCACGCAGCTCTTCTGCCCTCCTGGGAGTCTGTACATTTCCCATGTAAACACTAGCGCTAGCCGTTAGCATTAGCAGTTCCGAGCTAACGTGGCTAACACTCACACGTCGTCGTCGTCGTTATCGTTCTGCCGTAGCCGGGTCTCTCTGCAGTGGCTCCTCTGGCTGCCTTTCTGCGGCAGTCTGCCCACCGGGTCATGGCACAGGATGTACTGTTGCCAGATTTTGCGGAACGCTGTGCGGAACTTGTTGATCCGAAAGGCGTAGACGATGGGGTTGACGGCCGAGTTGGCGTGGCTGAGCAGGATGGCCACGTAGATGAGGGAGACCGGGGAGCAGCCCGGGCAGAATAGCGTGATGCAGTTGAGGATGTGGAGGGGCAGCCAGCTCACGGCGAACAGAAACAGGACCAGAGCCAGGGACTTGGCCAGTTTGAGCTCTTTGCCGAAGTAGCGCCGCGGGTCTGAGTGACAGGACATCACCTGGAGACAAGGGGAAAACAGTTAATTTGTAACAGTTGCCACAATCACAAAAAGCTAAATTGACTAATGCAACAATTTGACTTTCTCACACTTTCTACCATGGTCTGGGTGAATACTCGATTCTGATTGGCTGGTGGGGGCTAACAAGCGTGCATTATTTTCGTATAACTGCACACGTAGTCCGGTAGTTAAATCACTGGGATATCACTCCGCTGTGGGCATCGCCATAGCAACACAGCTGAATCAGATAAACGCGTAATTAGTGACTGACAGGAACGCATGAGATGGATTTTGTATTAATTTCAACGTTTTTGGCCAAAACAAAACGTTTGATAAATGTGAAGTAGAGGAGAGTGAGCAGCTAGGTTAGCTACTGTTAATAAAATATGAGCTTTACATTTCTATTGAAAACGGTTAAGGCTATTCATCATTTTCAGGCGTACCTAAAATGATCCGGCATTTAAGCATGTTTTTCTGGATTAGTAAAGTCAAACATAAAAGTTTCAGTTGGGGGGGCCCAGGTGTGAGCGACTCCACCGCAGCTGTTTCCATTAACCGTTGAGCTGGTTGACCTAGCTAGCTTTAGCTTCAGGTTAAACAGCGTAAAAGTGAAATAACTCCTGCCCACGAGTGCCGCATATCGGTGTTTACTTCCACGGAAAAGTGTTTCCGGGTTAGTCCTGTTGTGTTGTGATTCTGTGCTGATGTTGTGTCGTTGAGCCTGACTGAGATCCTCGTAATAGCTGCGGAGAATGACTCGCTCTGAGACGAGCCTTCAGTGACCGGCTAATAACCCACAGAAAATAGTCCCGGTGGTCTGGCATATTTAGTGAGTTTAGTAAATGAAAAAAACATTTATTATAAATGTTATGTTTGTGGGACCCTGGTATAAGCGGATTAAACAACTCGGAGCCGTGCATTAGACGGTTATAATGCACTCTGCTGCGCGTCGTGGTGTTCTTGACTCCGCGTCGTGCATTATAACCGTTTAATGCACGGCTCCTCGTTGTTTAATCCTTACTTACTGGACGCTAAACTTCAATTGTGTTCTGGATTGGGTGGGGACCCACAGAAAGCGGTGTTCGATCCTAGCAAGTCAGCTAGTCTGGGCAACTTTTAAAAGTCCATAAGCCTGCTCTGCGCCTTCTCCAGGACGGCGTGGGATAAGGTGTACGCTCCCTCGTCCCGGTTCATAGATGTTGATGCACGTTTCCTGATCTCGATGGCTTCTCTGGCGCCAGTCAGTAGGGGGCGTAAGCTCTCCCTACTGACTGGAAAATCCATGTAAGCTGCCTATGACACGGCACCTCCGCCACCAGGTGTCGCTTCTGAGGAAGATCACAGGAAGTGATCGAAACTAGTCAAGCAGGTAAACTAAGCCTTCTGTCTTACTATAAGAAACAAAACTGTAATAGACTTAACCTAAGAAGACAGTATGAACTTTCTACAAAGAATTTTATTTCAGTTTCTGGTAGTTTTTCTAAATGGAATGTATATGTAACCATGGATACGGTTCATCGGGATGGTAAGTGAAGGCGCTTTGCTAACCACCCAAGCATCCACTGGGTCACTGAAAGGTCAAATACGTATTAATATCAACTTTTATTTACATAGTTGCATAGTGCACCTTTAAAGGAATAGGCCACCGTTTTTACATACTGAGATATGTTCTTACCTTAGCTTACCTTAAAAGGGGGGACTATATTGTAAGGCGTAATAATACCAGGAGTAATTTGGCATCCGCACAGTAAAGTGAAGATTACTGCACAGTAAAGTGAAGATTACTGCGCGGATTTCGAACTACTCCTGGTATAATTACGCCTTGCAATATAGTTCCCCCTTTTATCCGCTTAGAAAATCCACATTGTTAATTTTGTGTAATTATACTTTGTAGCGTAACACTTCACGTAACCGTATTTAAATAGGGAACACGTGGAAGAGCTTGGTAGCTTCTATCTTGACCAGTTTTGGAGCTATAGATGAGAGAGGGAGAGGGAGAGGCTAAATGCTAACGCCGTCTGCGCTGTGTTTACGTGACTGAAGGCACGGGGGAAGATCAGACAGGTCCTAAAGAACTCGTCAAAGCTAAGGTAAGAACATATCTCAGTATGTAAAAACGGTGGCCTATTCCTTTAAGGTAAAAGAAGACTACAGACCTTCTTGTTGAGCTGCTTGTGGATCATGTAGAAGATCTCGGCGTAGATCCCCAGCATTAGCAGCAGGGGGGGCAGCACCCAGCCGAAGAAGTTGAAGTAAACCATGTAGTCCATGCTGATGACCGTCTCAAACTCGCAGGTCACCATGGGGTTGGAGAGCTCGCCATCGCCGGGGGGCTCAGAGGCCACGGGGGGCAAGAGAGAACCGTTTAGTCTCAGCTGGTGGAGGTTATTCCAGCCCAACATCGGGATCAGTCCCACCACCATGGACACCAGCCAGCTCAGGAACACGGCGATCCCGGCTCTGCGCGCCGTCACCACTCGCTTGTAACTGTAAGGGAAGAAGAGACCGACGAGAAGAATTAGGCCTCAACGAACTTAGCTAAAAAACCTCACTGCTCCTTTTCTGACAAAGGTTTGAAAACATTTGAGAGAACACCATGTCTCGCCGGCGCTCTCTTCCTCTGGTTGTATCCAATAGTGATGGGGGATGTGTCCAACCACCTGCGGAGGTCATCGACTTCTTACCCGTTGTGACCAGATGTTCCAAGGGCTTTTTCCCCCCCCTTCCTACAAAGGCATTTGATCTTAGCTTAACCAGGAATGTCAGCTCCGTTCCATGCAGTTAGCAACATCTTCAGTTCCAACACATGTAAACCACATTGGCAACAGCAAATCGAAATTGCATTGTTCACAAAGCCTCATCGCAAAAAAGACAACAGTGAAATGGCCTCTACAAGTCAGAATTTTGACAGTCACGGCCGTTACTTTCCCTCTGAATGTACCCACTTCGTTGAATCAAATTGGAACCGACCAACCATGACTTATTGCGGAGGGAGTTCCTATGTCTTCATTCGTAGCTTGGTTAACCTCTGAGGAACCACATCTCTGCTAAGGTCAGAAGCAGTCCTCTTTGCTTGAACGACTTGATTTAATTTCATTGGTGGTCTATTTGTATTCAGACCGGAACCTTAAATAACTCAATTCCTAAATGAGCAAGTCTTTCAGCAGCTCTTTCCCAAATGAATCATAGCTACTATCCAGAAGGCTTGTATGTTTTTTTATGAGCAGAAATGCCTGACTATAAATGTAACAGCTGCTGGTTCAAACAAACCCGTGGAGAGAAATCACAGATACTTTAGTTAGACATAAACTTCTGAATATCTCTGTAACGGAGACTCAAGAGCATTTGCCAACAGGAACACTTTTCTTGTTTGTACTTTAGGCCTTAAGTGACAAAGCATTTATCTTGATGACACTAATGTAGAGATGCACTATTGTACAAAATGACTCGTACCACTGCAGTCACTAATACTTTGCCTCTATACTGTAATAACTGATAATACCACTTCTTTCCACTACTAATACTTTTTGCAACTGCTTGATGGTGCTCCTTTACTTTTACGCTTACTTCAGCCTATTATATAGTAGTATATCTACACTACGTTCTTGCAACTTCTAGTACCCTGGGGCACCCTATTACCTTATGGGGCGACGGTTGCGCAGATTGAGGATCAAGAGTTATCATGTGACCAGAGGGCCAGTGTAACGTCGAGATGCACTTCTTTGTCAAGCTGCACTGACAGTATCAACGCGCATGTGCACATGTCTTTGTCTCTCATTAAAAACGAGTTATTAACAGCTTTGTCTTGCATAATATTACGTAACTAAAGAGCAGACGACTCTTTCCTCAGCAACTTTTATTACATTTAAACGGTCATGCTTTCTGATTATTGACAAAACTTGTACTTTTTTTGTTTTTAAAGCCTACACTTTCAACAGACAGATATTTAAAGGCAAATTGCTTTAGCAGCTACGTCATTTATCAATTACATGTAGAATAGACTGCCTAATTCTACAGTAAAATTTATGAAATCATGTTATTTGCTGAAAAAGCGGAACTCAATGGCTGAATGTAAAATGACTCGATAGTTCTGCACATGCGCAGCAACGAAAAGTAGTGCAACTCGACAAGCCGTCTGTTTCGATTGTACACCGGCGGTTTGAATCCCACAGGCGCACACTGTTGTTATGTCCTAGGGCAAGACCCGTCACCCATCTTGCCTCTATTGAATTCTAAAGTCCTTCCCTTTGCTGAGCTCAGCAAATAATCAGAGTCTGGACCAAGGAGACGATGATGAGACAATGGGCTTTCCTGTAGGGATGTAACGATGTAATGAAAATTGATTTAAAGCAGTACTAAGGAACTCTTCCCCCTAGAGGCCATAAGCGCAACTGCAGGTGTAGTAGCAAGTTACGATTTTTTTAACCTATTAATTGTCTTGGAGAGTAAATACTACGCAGACAGGAAAGGCGAAGGGAGAGAGGGTTACTGTGCATCCAAATATACAATGGAAATATTTTTTTTCACTCAAACTTGGCTGTAAATACTGTTTAAAGTGACGTTAGCCCGCAGTTAGCTTTGCATGTTAGCTTCTTCTTCGTGATTCCATTAGTGTGTATTGGTGACTCCGGTCCGGTGGCAGACAAGTTGCAAACATGGTTTTCTGTCCAGAGACACCAGGGGGAGATGAAAGACCCCCAATCATCCCATAAACACTTGTATTACCCCCACAGGGACTACGAAAAGGATTTATTAAGGTAAACACGTTACTTAATAGAATAAAATGCATAAAATGTGAACCGATGTAAAAAAGAGACTTGTTACAGTTTGATGTGTGTATAGTTTGATAGTGTATAGTTGGTATTTTCACCATTAGTGCAAATAATTGGGCTAAGTAGAAGTATTTCAAAGTGCAGTAGTAGTGCAGGTAGTAGTTTAAACCACCCTGTGTACATGTTGGTACATTTTGCTTGACTTTTCTTTTAACCTCTTAACCCCCGCCTGATCCGAGTGCATTTTCTACGGTTTGGCTTTACCCAAATCTAAAAGCTTCTTGGAAAAAAAGTGTCAATATAGCAACGAAAACAATGAAAAATCAACAAAAATGCATAAAAGAAAAATAACTATGAAAGCACGGCAAAAAGATGACGATCAGTTTTGTAAGCCTTAGCTTTCAAATGAGGTGTTTTACCATTCTCCAGTTGAGAGGTTTTTAGATTTGGGTAAAGCCGAACTGAAGGAAATGCAGAATAGGTGGAGGGGAAGAGGTTAACCATTTTGGTGGGAGTTCATGAAGGAAATGCTGTTTTTTGGGCTTTTTTCATATGTTACTCATTCATTCATTTTGCATAAATCACTTTAACCACTAACTAACTACGACTACAAATCTATGTAAAACTCTCAAATATTCAATCACTTTCTGAAGAAGACTTTAGAGAGAGGAAGAATGACAGAGAGTGCACACTTGAAGAGGAGATGTGCAGGCTGATCGGGAGGATAGGGGCTACCTCATTACCAGCCAGGGCCATTGGTGTACAAGAAGTGAGTATATTACCCAGCACTTGCATAATTATGTCATTTTTGACCGTATGACAAAATAGGCTGGAGTGGGCCTATTTTTATTACTGTAATGCTCTTTTAGATTGGTGAGAAAATTCTTTTAAACAGTGCTCCAGACGAACCCTCAACCATCCACTCCTGTGGGACATGAAAGTGTTGGACCCTGCTGCTCGCCTCAACATTGCTCCAGAGTCATGTAGGAACCAGTGTTAATTTTGACAACATATTTAAATTTACTTTTAGTCTTAGTCTTTTGACGAAAATGTAATTCGATTTTAGTCTAGTTTTAGTCGACTAAAATTGCAAGTAAATTTAGTCGACTAAATTTAAGACGAATTTAGTCGACTTTGCATTTATAATATTCATTATAATCATAAATAATCTTGTTCCTCTGCTTCATGGAGCTGCTCCACATGAACAAAGCTCAGAGCTGATCCTTTGGCAGTGAATTTACATGATCTGAGGCTCTTTCAGACGCTCAACAGACGTTTGGATGATTTTAGTCTCTCCTTTTCATTTTTATTTAGTCTTATTTTAGTCGACTAAAATTTCTGGACATTTTAGTCATAGAAAAACTTTTAATTTAGTTTTAGTCCAATTTTAGTCGTCAAAAATAACACTGGTTGGAATCAGTTCAGTCAAACACTAGCAAGAGCTCAAACACCAGGGGCACTGTTCCCGGAGTCGAGCTTGTTGTAGCTTCTCCTCCTGTGCAAAGCGAGCACATCGTCCCGTGACTGCGCTCCTGCCGGGTGGCACTTCCAATAATGCAGCATCTGAATGACGTCACCACTGTTAACACACCCCTCAAAAGTCCTGCATGCTTCATACAAACACTGGCTACAGGTAGTATACCACTGATTACTACCACAACTCCTGTAGAATTCTTCTCAAAGGTCACTTTTAAAAGTTTTGTCGACATGATATTTCAAACTATGCTGATCTTAACAACAGCGAGTTACAAACTACTGCAGCCGAATCGACACCTAAATACTCCTTGTACTTATACTGCCGCATTTACCCCATTTTTTACCACGAAATCATTCCAACCAATTATGTAGTTTGGGCCTATAAACTATGGGATTTTGTTGTCAGTGGTGCTGCACATATATTGCACTTCTGCATGTAAAAGGTTTGGAGCACAGAAGTATGTAATCCTTATCAGAGTATCTTGAATCACTTCCACACAAACCATATCTCGCGTGCTTTGTTGTCACCATTATTCTGTGGTTTGGGCGGATACCAGATATCAGATCTACTACATTTACTGCTGCTTGTCAGACTAAAAACAAGCATGTAACCACATATTAGCAAATACCCACGGAACTAGCATTACTGACAACTCTATTTCCTTGAGCTCAGGGCATGAGACATATGACTGCAGACACAACAAGGCCAAAGTTTCAACGGCAAACAGCTACATAACGTCATTTAAACAGCAGACCTAGACCTATTACCTAGAAAATGCATAGACCCAAAGCACAATGACATGAGAGCATCATTTATTTGTTTTCATTTTGAGAATTATGCCACACAGCTTGAAAAAAACTCCATCTCAGAAAATAAGAATATTGTGAAAATGGACTGTAACTTTTTCATTATATTCTAATTTTCCGGGTTTCACCTGTATACTCGAGACCATGTGGCACTGCCATCTATCGATCACTGTCATATTTGTATATGTTCTCCTGACTAATCAAAACTAGTCCTTTTTTTTTGTTCTTGTGGTAAAAAATCCTGATCAGATGTATAAAGCTACAATGATTATTTATACACAGTAATGACATGAGGCAATTCGTTCTGATATATACTATAAAAAACAATGAAACATGCAATTTCTTCTTTCTGTTGTCAAAATAATGACAGGAGTTTTTAGTTTGGTGAGAAAGATTGTAACAGAGAATAGGATATGATTAGACAACTTTGTGCTTTACTGTCATAAAACCACTCTGGACCAGCCCACAAATACACTCCTTCCAAACAAAACTGTTAAAGGATGCTAAGGTCTGCAACAAATGTGTATATTAAAAGGACTAAATGCAAGTTGGCCATTTTATACTCACTACTGCCACCTCAGGTCATATGTGTAACTGCATCTTCTATATTAAGCCTATTCATGACGGCACTTTTGGCCTGAAGTAACAACTTTTTGAGTGACAGGATTTTAGAGGCAGTTGTGGTGAACAGGTCTGAGCTCATTCTACACATTAGGACATGGCTGGAACATGTAGGGGGAGGAAAATACTTAGTTTTAACATTTTTAAACTCCGTGTAGTCCCTTTAAGTCATTGGTCAATGTCACATGAGCGAACATGAGAGATGAAAAGGAATTGCGTGAGTGAGGGTGGGAGATGGGTTAACACTTCCTGTATGAGTTAGTGATGCAGACGGTGCCTGTAGCTCTGGTGGCTTCAGTGGTACGCCACCATCCTTCGCCGTCGGGCTCCAGGAAATGAGAACAAAAGTGGGCGGCACGGAACAAAATTGAGCGGCACGGAACAAAAGTGGGCGGCACGGAACAAAATTGGGCGGCACGGAACAAAATTGGGCGGCACGGAACAAAATTGAGCGGCACGGAACAAAATTGGGCGGCACGGAACAAAATTGGGCGGCACGGAACAAAATTGGGCGGCACGGAACAAAATTGAGCGGCACGGAACAAAATTGGGCAGCACGGAACAAAATTGGGCGTCACGGAACAAAATTGGGCGGCACGGAACAAAATTGGGCGGCACGGAACAAAATTGGGCGGCACGGAACAAAATTGGGCAGCACGGAACAAAATTGGGCGTCACGGAACAAAATTGGGCGGCATGGAACAAAATTGGGCGGCACGGAACAAAATTGGGCGGCACGGAACAAAATTGGGCGCTTCACAGCTAGAAGGTCCGGGTTCGATTTCCACCTGGACGGGGCCTTTCTTTGTGGAGTTTGCATGTTCTCCCCGTGTCTGCGTAGGTTTCCTGCGGTCTGTTGGCGAAGACGTGTGTAGTCTCAAAAGCGCTTCTGACAGTCTCCCCCAGGGGAAACTGAAGCTACAAACGTAGTTTACCACCACCAATTGTACATTGTGGAGTGAATGTACAATTGTCTCATGTAAAGCGCTTTGTGACCATGTCTGTGAAAGGCGATATATAAATAAAGATCTTCTTCTTCATTTGCAAAGTTGCCCGGGGACAAAGAGGCCAGTGGGCCCTGGGGGTTCATGAAGGAGCATATTTTCTATTAAAAATGAGAAAATGGTGGGAAAAGGGCCCCTGTGACACCTTCTTGCCCAGGGCCCTAGATAATGTTTGTAATATTTTGTTGCCTTTATCAAAGTCCTTTACGTAGATCTGCGCTGAAACGGTTGAAAGCTGCTTGTCTTGCGTTGCCTTGGCTGCGATCGAGCTCCTGTCTGCATACAAATGACTCGCCTCTCCTTTATTAAACCTGCCTGTGCTTTTCTCTGGAGTATGGGCTGCATTTAGTTTCTCCAATTCCTTTCAGCAAATCATCTCAAAGTGACGGATGTACGAGCCCTAAGTGGCTCTAATCTCTCAAATAGGACACTAATGCAACCAATACAAAGAACAACAAACTCTGCCCGTGTGATGCAGGAGGAGTGAGGAGATGGAGGAGACTAGTGCCTCTAACTCTGCCTCACTCTGATTCTTAAAGCTAGAGTATGTACAGACCAGTTCGATATTAGCCAACACACAATTGATACTACGCTGAATCAGTCATGTGTGTTGATAGGCTAATATCGGTGTCACATGACTTGCGTTTGCAATGGCGACGTGGTATCATTTGACCGATTGATACTCAAAATGTACATTCATTAATGATTTGTAGTGAGGCTTTAACCTCACCTAAATGTGGTCGATGGGTTGACAACATCTGGATCGTTCATTGTTTGGGATGTTCGATGGCTAATGCTAACGGCTAAAGGAACAATACTCTGAGCAGTCTAGCGGACTCTATAAATTCTCCCGGACTAGCCTACTTGCTAACTGTCCGAGTACGTTAGCTTACGTACGTTGCTTCTCTTCTATATTTCAATGGTATTTGCTACATATAGATACAGACGGCATCTTGTTATAGAAGCGGGCGTGGCCTCGCCGAGGGGGGTGGGGGGGGGTGGGGGAGGGGGTGCAGGGATCTTTTGGGAAACACAATATTTCACTCTTGTTAGCCATTTTCTGGTGGAATATTAACTTATTTTTCACATACAAATAAAGTAAAGTATAAATCGGGTCCATATGGATGTTTTCTCACATCAGATTGTTCAGTAGAAGTGAAAAAACGGCAGTCATAGCAAGTGCTAGCTTGTGCTAACATGTCGCATCATGTTAGCATTCTCCGTTTTTTTTAATGTATTTTTGGGCTGTTGAACCACTTTGCTCCTCTCCATGTCTTTGTATCTTTATTTAGTTGAAACTATATTCATAATTCAGAAGTCGTTTTTAGAATAATTAGAGAAAGTTTAGATTTGAACTGTTTTCAAACATGACCATATATGGGCAATTCCAGAGATGCCGTCTGTATCTATCGTATTCACCTTATTCTGCCCCGCCCACTTTTGCCACTTTTGCCACTTTTTGCGTTGTCTCGGCACTTCCGATGTACAGACACTTCCGGTCGAGCGCGAAGCCCGTTCATTTTAACGGAGAATGAGGGAAAATATTCTCCGCTCAAATCTGATGTTTAGTCGATTGATCTGTGTAAAATCTCCAGTGTTCATTTGCACCGACATGTCAACACTGCACCGTTTCTCAGCACGGCCGAAAAACGCCTTTGTTTTCCTGTAGTGACTGATTTTATCTGGACTCCTCCCGTCCAATGTTAACTGATAGGAGAAAAAAAGGGGCCTCCTTCTCCTGGCCATCTTCATTTGAGCAGATCCAGTCTTTGAATAACTCTATTGTATTGTATTGTATTGTTTAACTCTATTTCGAAGACTTTTCCATCTTTGCACAAGATAAAGGAATCCCCATCTTCGAACTCCTCCTTCTCCGGGCCTTCTCTCCTTTCCTCGGCTGTTTCTTCTTCCTTCATTTCCTCCACGGCCACATAGGAATGGACACAGTCAAATGTAAGACTTCTTAAGACCTGTTTTTAAAGGTCTTAAAACTACAAGTGGAATGTAAAGAAAGTCACAGTCACAAAAATCAAATTGTCAAACTGTTGTTTATTGGTACCATTTTGACACACAGACCATTAAACACTATATTCCACATCTTTAATCCAATCCATAAAATGAAACTCTGAAACTTCACTTTTAACATTTAAATTAAAGTGCTTCACCTTTTGCCACCTCCTTAGGGCTTTGGACTTGGCAATCAGTTGGGCCATTTAACTTCCCGATTTGCCCTCAGCTTGTTCTGCAAATGAATCTGCATCTTTATAAAGACGTTCAACTTCTGCCCAGTCTTTCTCTTTTCCAGATCATCCAAATGTAAATAAGATTTGACTTCTTTCTGAGTCAATATGGAGGCGGTACCTTGATGAGGCATGGTTTCTTCTTGCATGTTGACCGTTTCAATGGCTTTGTTTCCTGAAAAGCATCTCTCTCTACTGTTGCCTGTCCATGGCAGAGGAGCGGCAGGGTCTTGCAGAATGATAAAAGATCAGGATTCAGGGCGACAGGGGGCGTAATCATTGGAGGAGGGTGTCCCAGGTGTGGGACAGGAGACACGCTCCTTCGTCACGGTTGATGGTGTCAGTGCTCCGTTTCCTGATTTCTATGGCTTCTTTTATTCCAGCGTTTGAATTTATTGGTTTCCGATCGGTGATACTTCTGATGACGGCCTGCAGATGGCGGCTGAAACATGTAAAGGTAAAAGATCTTTAACATCTCTAACCTTAGTGTCTGACAAAACGAACCTAAAAAGTGATTCTAGAACGCAAGTAGACACAATGAACGTTACGAAGTTTTAGTGTGTTTGGCCGCTGAGCCACAGCCTGTCAGGGAGTTTATCTCACAGCCTTAAGACTTCAATGTACAAAACTTTAATTTGTGCTGTTTTCCTCAATGAGCAAGTTTCACTTCTGGGTCTTTCAGCTGACGCAGAAACGGATTCAATGCAATAATAAAAGCTTAATTATTGTATTTTCCTTTTTTGCATACTCTAATATGAAATACTTGTCTGATACGGGGAAATATAAATGACATATGTTCAGAATACCAGCACAAACTCTCATCAGTCGTCTGTTCTGAAGAAATGACTGATGATGCTTTTCATCTGTGTCTTGCTCTTGTCTGATTGTTTGAACATCGATCCAGGACTTCCATGTGTCTGACTGGTATTTCAGTGGACTCTTCAGCTGCACTTTTCTGATGTCTGATAGGCCCTGCATGCAGTCGCTTCTATACTCAAGTATGCTGAGCTCACCAACTCTAGACACAATGATCAAATTTGAATTAAAGTATGTGCAACTTAAAGCTTGGCATTCTCCCAGTAACACAATTTCTGAAAAATGAAATGTGCTACTTTGTTGGCATTTTGCACGTGATCTACAATAATTACAGTATTGGGGACCCAAATCTGCACATGAGCAAACGCTTTGTGAATAACCCCCTTGGTGCCATAGCTTTAGTATTGACTCAGCACCCAGGCCAATGTCAATATGTGACAATGGAAGCCTGTTGTTTGAGTCTGCAACATCCAGTTGTGTAAACTGACATGGTGTAACATCCTGAAGAACATCACTTTGCAGACTCTGAAATGTAATTAACTTAGAAATGTAAATAGTGCGTCAACATTGTGTTCATTAAAATGTTTCTATTTTGTATCTGTCAAAAATAACTTTCACGTTTCGTCCTACAGTACTTCTGCTTGTTAGTTCATAATGCCTTTGTTTAAACAATATTGTGACATAAATTTGATTCAATAGTGTCACAATCCTTTTGTTTTATTAAAGTTTACTGTCATCTCATCATTAGACAATGCAACAATTTATCCCCACTCCACATTAAAATCTCAAAACTAGGGATGCACCGATACCGATGCCAGTATCGGGTATCGGGCCGATACCACAGGCTTGTACTCATACTCGTACTCATTCATGAGGTCCCGATACCAGAAACCGATACCATTTGACGTGTGGCCAGCGCACCTACGAGGCGCAGCTCTCAGCTGAGGAGAGAAGAAACAACAAACTGGAGAATTGTTTAGTGTAAATAAAATATTCCACATAGAGCTGACTTTATTACAGACTGCGCTCTCTAAACCAGAGTCTGAGCTGGATTTAACCAGAGCTAAATGTTGTTAGTGCTGCAGCGTCTGCAGTGTTTACAACATACAGGCTAACGATGCTAACTTGCGGCTAACAGTTTTGGCCATTCTGATGCCGTTTTATGCCCAGGGGTTTATTCATCTGAAAAACTAACCCAGCGACTAAAAAGTCCTCAGAAATTCCAAATTAAAGACATACAGCATGTTTATATTGAGTGAAAATGAGCTGCAGCAGAACAGTGAAAACGCTGTAGCTACTCGCTAAGTTACTACAAACACACGAGAAAATCTACAGGAGCTGAAGTAAAGACGAAAAGAGACCATTTAAGTAACATCTCAATACTATTGTTAAATAAAAATATATAAATGAATAAAGCACAGGCATTGAGGAGCTTTTGGACGTGGGCTTTTCTGTCCATTTGATGGACAGTGCAATAAAAATTAAAAATTATATTGAATGAAAATAAAAGAAATAAATAAATGGCATCAGCACAATTCTAATATAACTGCTCTTAAATGTGTCGCCTACTTTACTTCAGGAAATGTACATGAGTAAATTAACTAATTACAAACCAATCTGCTGTGAAAAAAGTAAGAATGTTGAAGAAAATGCCTTGCACTCGTATCGGTATTCGGTATCGGCGAGTACTTAAATCCAAGTACTCGTACTCGTATCGGTTTTAGAAAAAGTGGTATCGGTGCATCCCTACTCAAAACCTGGATTATATTTATATTACCTTCACAAGTTCAGCCAAGTCCACAAGGGCATCATTGGTTCATCTGATTGGTACTGCTTCAATAACGGCTGAAAGGTCCTGGCCATGGTCAAAAAGAAGTGGAATTTGGCCTGAGTAAGGGGATCCACAAAATGCACGAGGAAAAAACGTTTTATTTATTTATTTTGTGACAGGCGCAGGACTTGAGATCCCAGGTGTCAGGACTGCACTTGCCCCCTCCCAAAGTCTCATGTGCACATCAAGCTGTTTTGATTTGGCCGTGTGGTTGAGACTCTCGTTCAACATCAGCACGAATGGTCCTTGTGCTTTGACATATTCAGCTAATCCAAAACGTATTATCTATGATATTTTGTGCTTTCCACATTTAAAAGTCCTCGCTATTGTTGAGTCAGGAAACATTTTCCCAAAGAGCTCCCCGATGTCTTCATTTGAAGTGTAGGATTGGTGTTTTGTCACCGCATGCAAAACCCACAACACCTCTGCCTCTAGAGTCGACTCGGCGTAGACTCAAACGAGGTCCGGAGGTCGGCTGTTGATGGACGTGGCGCTGGAAGACATTGTGAAGCTTGACGACCGGTGCTGGGTGAAGCGGGGTTAGCGGCGGCGCTGTCAGAAACGACTCTCGTAGTTTTTATGGCTGACTGGTGTTGCTCGCATTTAGCATCGAATGTCCCAAGTTTTATGCATTTTTTTGCAAACTGAGACTTGGGATCCAGAGGCAGCCCACCGAGCCCTTCAGTCCGGCCCTCAAAACATGACCGGGCCTGATGTGCATTGCCTAATGAAGGAATGTTTTCATTGACATAAAGAAAGATATACTTGACTGATTCGCAACTGGTCTGGCCGTCGTGGAAAGTTCAATAACCCAATGTGGCCCTCGCATCAAAAACTTTGCCCATATCTGCTCCGGTGGAATCAATATGCCTCCTCTCTTCAACGTCACTTTCAAGGGTCTCCTCTCATGGTCCAGGAGTATTTCCCTGATGGGATTGGGAACATTTGTTTTGACCTCCCACCTTGCTGTGAAGATATTTTCGGAGTCTGTCAATCACGGTTACCAGTTCCTTCTCCACCTACTCTCCATTTGGTAGCATCCTCTCAGGCTGAAAGAACAACTCTCTTCCAGATTCCACCAGGGAGTCTGCCACTGGAAACTGTCCTACCCCAGTTTGTTTTGTTATTGTTGTTCTTTTTTTTTTTATCTCTAGCTTTTTGTAGTTCTTAAGTGTGTAAGTCCTCCCTGCCACGAGCATTGGTACCATCTGCTCATGTATGTTGATGGTGGAGATATTGGATCCGTCGATGAAGGCTATAACCTTGTTTGTTTTTCAAAGCCACTTTGTCCCTTTGTAGCTGTGCGAGTTTACAAGTATTAATGTTGGGGAAGGCACTGTTAGGCCCAATCTCAATTCTCTTTTCTACCCCTACCCCTTCCCCTAGTCCTAGCCCTTGCCCTTTCCCTACACCCTGAAACCAAGGGCGAAGGGCGAGGGTTGAAAAGACCTCCCTAAGAAATGGGACAGCCAATCCATTTGACTGCATTTACTATTAACACAGATGATTAAGGTTATGTAAAAAATAAACAAAAAAATCAAGCCTACTTGTCCCTCAGAGCACAGCGGCACGGGTAGACAGACCGCGGGGAGACAGCGAGGAGAGAACGGGGAGACATCGGGGAGACAGTGGCCGCAGCAGAGATGAACCCCGTGTGTCACGTCAATAGCAACGTATCAAAAGTTTGGAAAGAAATTGCAAAAGTCAGCCAATACAGAGCAAACAAACAGTAAAACGTAGAACTGACACGTTTAAAGCAGTACTAAGTAACTCTTCCCCCTAGAGGCCATAAGCGCAACTGCAGGTGTAGTAGCAAGTTACGATTTTTTAACTTATTAATTGTCTTGGAGAGTAAATACTACGCTGACAGGAAAGGCGAAGGGAGAGAGGGTTACTGTGCATCCAATTATACAATGGAAATATTTGTTTTCACTCAAACTTGGCTGTAAATACTGTTTAAAGTGATGTTAGCCCGCTGTTAGCTTTGCCCGTTAGCATGTTAGCCTCTTCTTCGTGATTCCATTAGTGTGTATTGCTTTCTCCGGAACGGTGGCAGTCAAGTTGCAAACATGGTTTTCTGTCCAGAGACACCAGGGGGAGATGAAAGACCCTCCAATCATCCCATAAACACTTGTATTACCCCCACAGGGACTACGGAAAAGGATTTATTAAGGTAAACACGTTACTTAGTACTGCTTTACGCAATAGACTGTTCTAATTGTTACACAAAGCGAATAAAGTCATGAACGAAGAGTTCTGCAACTTTATAAATGTTGTAAGAGTGCTTAGTAATGATGTTCGTGAATTCATTTCGCAGCTTATTTCAGTGTTTCGTCAAACTCCTCCTACCCCTTCGTCTGAAGTGTGCATCTGAAAAACCCTCTCTTGAAGGGCTATGTGGCCCTCTCCCTCACCCCTACCCCGCACCGCAAAATAGAATTGGGACACCCCTTCATCTCTCGTGAACGCGCAAAACGAAGGGAAAGGGCTAAGCGGAGGGCTGAGGGGGAGAATCGAGATTGGGCCTTAAGCATCTCTTGCAGACTCCTATCTCTTTTCTCGATGTCTGCAATAGAAATCACAGAAATGCCTTTAGCTATCCGAGCCTGTTCCTACAAATGTGCACAATTCTGTATGGTATGGTATGGTATGGTATGGTATGGTATGGTATGGTATGTTTTTATACTGGGACAGTCACAGTGCACAATGTAACACTGACCAAAAGGAAAGATGCATTGTACGTGGCTAGAGCAAAAATGCTAGTTTCCACCGGCAGTTCCTGGGCAGGCTGATGTTACCGTACAAAAACTGATTTTAGAATCTGGATGGCAGGCGCAATACAAACGAAAGGGAAGGCAAGTTGTGTCTGTTTCATGGCATTTATATCATTTCTGTGGTTTCTTTATGATTAACATATAACTAGATTATGTCTAGTGGCAAATGACCTTTCGCCAAGCCCCGCCCCCCTTAGTTTCTGTTGCTATGTGACTGTCAGTAGCTAGATGTTGCCTTAGAGCAGACGTGTGCTTGTTTGTTTTGGAGACATTTATCTGGGCGTCGGCCGCCCACATTGTTTGATCCATTGTAGGCAGTGTTCAGGTTGTGTTTCCGGCTTTGAGAAGGAAAATAACTGGACTCCCCCAGACACACTCTTGTGGTCCCTAGTGTCCGATTTACATCCTCCATAGGCAGATGCTTCACCACTTTGTCTGGTAGGGTTTTTGGTGGTTAGCAGTAAAAAAGTGCATCTGCTCAGTGCTCATTGCTGGTATGTCCTACTGTTTTGCATTAGAGGCCTGTGGCATGATGAACCTAGCTTCATAGTAACGGTTGCTAGAATGTGTCTGATTGGACAGTTACCGTTTTGGGGCGTGGTTTTGCGGAAGGTCAATTGGATGTGTATCAGACCCATAGATACATTATAATAAAGATGAGCTGGTCCCATTCAGCCCCATTGATTGAAAAAGATTCCTGAGTCGTGTGTGAACTTTAATGGCCGCTCTGTCTCCTCCTACGCAGCCTGTTCCTTAAAAGGGCAAAAAGGCGGGAAGCCCTGTACTCACGGGGTGGGCGGAGCCTCCACAGATCAATGTACTGAAAAGGCTTCCAAATTTCGGGCTGATAAGCAAAAACTAGCATGGTTGAAAATATTTCACCTGCCCCAGCGTTGTCACATGGGTCAAAGCATCTTATAGAAAATCTCTTCGGTGCCGGGCTTTTAAGCCATTCTTGGGATGTTTCAAGTCCCATAAGAATAAATTAGAATAAACAAAAAGCAGAAACTTAGCTGAATTTGAGTTAGCATTTAGCTCAGAGGACACTTTTAGACACTAATTTGTATCTACAATAAAATCTCGAAATGTCTCTTCATTCATTAATGATTTCTAACAAGGCTTTAACTTTGCAATGTTTCGTGGCTAATGCTAACTGCTATACAAAAATACATAGATAAGATAAGATAAGATAAACCTTTATTGATCTCACAAAGGAGAAATTCACATGTTACAGTCGGCGTTCAAGAAGATTCAGAGTTAATAAAGTGGAGCTGATTAGAGATTATTGCACATGTTACTTCTTATTGTACAGTCTGACAGCAGTGGGGATACAAGGCTTTCTGGTAGCAGGCTAACGGACTCGGACTAGCCTACTTGCTAACTCTCTGCGTACATTAGGATCGAACGCCGCTTCTCTTTTATATCTCTATGATCTCTGCTGCGTATCGCATCATGTTGCTTTGAAACATCCCATGCACAGAGTGTGACATCGCACATGACGACCGAGCTACTTCCAAACTGTGCAAAGTCCCACAAACAAACACAGCAGAAACAGCAACTTTATGTCACTATCCTTGTGAAATAACAACAGATCAAAAAACAAAAACACATCATTAGTCAGTATTTCTCCAGTAGAAGCCATTATTCTGCTCAATCAGATGTTTTTGTTTTGTTTTCACAGGTCCTAAAAATTCCTAATAATTGGTCTTCCTGCACTTTTTGTACATGCACTCATCTTCGACTTTTGTGTTTTTTCAAGACATGGAGATCCCGACAACGAGCTCCTCTTCTGTAGCTCTTTTGTATCAACCTGAATGAACAGTGAGGTTCCGAAAAGGAGCAGAAATGATGTAATACACGACAGTGGGCATTGGGCAGTCATGCAGTCCCTCACACTTCCATTCAAACCGGCAGAGAGGGGACACAACAGCCCTCACACACCAGCCTCTGCCTCTATCACGGCTTTGACTTTTATTTGGAAGTACTAAAAGTTTATCGACTGCAGATTTTAGAAAAAGGGGATGTTGGTGCAACTTCACGCTCAAAGTGTCAGGTGTTGCGGTTTGGGTGGCGTTGCACAATTTTGCAAAACAAACTTAATGCATAAAATGATTTCACTCCATTAGACGAACTCTGAGATGGTGTTACTTCAAAGAAAGAGCCAACATTCAAACTGGACCCTTTCTGTGAGAAGATCCGCTGTCAAGTGAAGCCTCTTGTGCGTTATGTAAAATCAAAAGATGAAAATATATGTTTGCAACATGCCAACCCGTCGTCAGGTTTCTATAAACTATAAACTACAGTGCTAATTAAAGATGCACTTTGCAACAGTAATGTTTCCTACCACAACTACACAGATGACACTCAGATCTATGTGTCACTGAACCGCAGGTGAAGATGGGCCTGTAGATAAACTCTGTCACTGCATCCACCACATCAGTCTGTGGATGCAAAACAACTTCCTCCAACTAAACTGAGATCATTGTCTTTGGCCCACAGACTCAAAGGCTGCTTCCGAAACGAGCAGATTGATAAGAGCTCTTACGCCAAACCGGATGTGCGTCAGCGTCCGCCATGACAAGATGTTTCCGAATTGGGCTGTCAGTTATAGGAAGGAGTTAGGAAAAGGAGCCTCGATGCTAACTATCTTAGCCACTTTAGCATAGGGACATCTGGTGCTAACTAACCAGTGATTAGGAACTATGTGCCATCCCATAAGCCACTGCGCCAAACCCCCCCACCCCCCTCGCCCCCACCCTCGAGTGATTCATGCGCAACCACTGTTGATTGACAGGAGCACATTTAATAATAAAAATAATAATAATTACAAATTAAGACTCTGCACAAGCCAAACTTTATAAAAAACCAGGAAGCCTAGCGAATGTAATGCGTGAGTGAGTGAGTGAGTGGTGGTCGGAGGGGCCGATGGCGCAGACTGGTTGCCTCGCTTCCGTCAGTCTACCCCAGGGCAGCTGTGGCTACAATAGCAGCTTACCACCACCGAGTATGGAGTGATTGAATAGTGCAATGTAAAGCGTCTTTGAGTGTCCAGAAAAGCGCTATATAAAACCAATGCATTATTATTATTATTATTAAAAGTGACAAAATCCATGTTGTCGTCCCCACAGCTCAGTCACATGTCAGTGTTAAAGAGTAAACTCTGTAAACGGATCAAATGCTTTTGTTTTCATTTAGTAGAAACTTAAGCCACATGGATCATTTGCTGCTGTAGCTTTATGAAACAGCTGTTGAAATAAAATAACACTAAAGGGAAATGTTTGGATCATTTGGATTTTTTTTTCCACCTTAAATGTCTTTGTTTAGACACTATGTTGTTGTTGTTGGACACTGTACAGTAGGGGGCGACATGCACTTTTGTTTGGCCTGCACTCCACCAATAACTTTAAAGAAGAAGAAAAACAGCTGTTGGTGATGTCACTTCCCTTTCCCCTGTTTAAGGATGGACCAATGGCCGCTGGCTGCCCTGCTTTTTGACCACAAACGTGGGGGCCGCCATTGCTCCGCCGTTGCTGCAGTACCTCCATATCGCCGCTAGGCCCCCATTGAAAAGCATTGGACTTTAGACACGTTAAAAACTACTTTAAAGCCTGGTTTCAATTGTTTCAACGCTAGACTAGGCTAGATCTTCCTCCTGAGATAACGCTGGGTTAATAACAATATATGAAACCAGGCTGGTTTTCGTAATATGATTTTTTGAAATCTCGTATTTAACGAGGCTCGGACTATTAGCATTGGAGCAGCGCGAGCTACACGTCACGCAAGGGCCGAGTCTACGGTGAAAATCCCGCCCGTATGTCCTTTTTAGGAAAATGCTTCGTCAGAGCTGGGGAGGGGGAGCCTGTAAATCCGCCATGAATTGCCCCACGGCCGTGGTCATTCTGGTAAACGGGGAGGAGTGAGCATAAGACGTCCATTATTTTCTACAGTCTATGGGATGGACGGATTGTTCAAAATGCTGCTGAAGCTCTAGTTCACAAACTGCACAGAGATCTAACAGTTTACCCCATGAAAGGTTAAGGATTAGTTGCTAGTGTTAGTGCTTAAGGTCAGCACACACTACACGACTTTTATGCCCGATTTTGCTCTAATTCTCAGTCGTGCCGAGTCTAATCGAGTCGCGTCTAGTCGAAGGCGGTCACACAGAGTCGGGTCGTGTAGTGTGGGCGGTAGAAAGACGCGACTAGACTTCAGTCGTAGGAAATCAAGCATGTTTGATTTTTAAGCCTGATTTTGGACGCACGGGAGAAACGTGGGTGATTTTACCGACACAAATGTGAATGACAGAGTGATATAAAGACAGAAAAACACCGCCGCGCCTCCTTTTTTCACTTCTCTGTTAAACCAGCGGCACAAACAACTCATTTCATGGCCACAGCCCCACACACGAAACAGCACAACTTTATATCACCAAAAGTTCACGACAACCACCTTTTCAAGCTACATTTCAACCACGAACAGAGTTTAGCGGCTCTTACTGAGTTTGGAGACGAACTGTTTAGCTTCGGCTAGCCTTTCTCCGCTCGCCTCTCCCCGCTTTCTCCTCCGTCTCCTCCGCTACCTCCTCCATCTCGAAGCTGACGCCCGAGGTCTCCTTTTCTTATTAAATCCACTGAAATACGTCCCGCTTCTTCCTGTTGCCAACTTTTATCTCCATTTGACAGAACTATAGCCAGGTTGAAGCTTCGTAGTAGCAGTAAGCTAGCGCTGCGGTGTTGTGACATTGTTGACACCGTTGACCAATCGGGACACACACGTTATCCCGCGCTCACAAACAAAGGCCTGTCTTTGTGGATTTGGGGTCAGTTTTGGAAGCCGTAGAGAGGACAGACGCGCTGTGTTATAAAACATCAGCTGTTTGTCAGAATCGTGTATCGTGTGTTCGCTCTTACGATTCTCAGTCGTTAAGTGTGAACCCCCAGACGTTCGAAAATCACACTGAATCCAGTCGTGTAGTGGGTGCTGACCTTTAGAGGCTACAATTTGATGTTATCAGTCACCTTGAGTCTCTCGCTCCAAAATCCAAGCTGAAAACAGTTCTTTTAACTCGTGCACATGACAACTTTAAATATTTTATCTGCGCTCTTAATTCATTCATTTTCATGTTGATGTTTTATGGATTGACTTGATCTGCTTTCTTCTTCTTCTTTATGCAACTGTGAAGCACTTTGAATTACCCTGTGTATGAATTGTGCTCTACAAATAAACTTGCCTGGCCTATGCAACTTTATGATAAATTAAAAAAAAGGAGTTGATAGTAATACGTAGTTGACCTTTCAGTGACCCAGCAGATGCTTTGGTGGTTTACATCGACCCTTTTCCGACCATCCCGACGGCCTGTAGGACGCTCCTGGATCAATTGACTTCCGCAGTTCATTAGTTCAACTTTCTTTCTGCCTAGCTAGCAGACAAAATACTTAAAACGCGTGTATTTAATTATATTCTTCTGAACTAATCAATGAGACGAGCTGAGTGCTTTTATTTTGGCGCGCTGGATTGAAACAGGAAGTCACTTCTTGGGCGGCGTTGTTATGATTTGAAGTTTTGCAGTCAATAGGTGGCGTTCACGTGACATCACAACATTCTAAAGAGCCTATAGTTTAACATTGAGGTGGAGGGCAACTGACGGTAACTATGGTAACTGTGGTAACTGACAAAATGCATGTATTTATGCCTTTGTTTTTTGGCTCATATCTCAGTCATTACTGGAGGAATCCACATGAAACACAAACTGTCACAAAGTTCATAGTCTCCTCTGTCGGCACATATGAGCCAATGTCCAATTATTATCTCTGAAAAACATCAAAAGGTGGTGACAATGTGCGAAAACATGAGTGTGATGCTGTCCAAAAGAAAGGACTTTCAGACATAAAGATAATCTCACAGGTTTGTGAATCCAATCACGATCAAATACTGAAGAGGAAAAACATTTGTCATTTTTCGCTTTGGAGATTTCTTCCAAAAACTGCATTTCTCCCATAGAATTGCATTGGCCCTGCCCTCCATCTGACATTATGACATCATCACATTCTAAATCGTGAACGCTACCTATAGAGTTCGGGAAAGTCTACAGTTACCATGGAGATCGGCCATCTTTGCAGCTGTTAACATACATTTCCATTGACTAACATTAGCTAAAAGCAGTTTATAAAGTGGAGAGAATAGCCGTGGAACAGCTCCGTTAGCTGCTGAGTTACTGCTGGTAAATCCATCTAACACTCTGTGGTGTCCAAGTGTTTTAACGTGAACAATATCTCCAGTATTTTAACTTCTAAAATCTCCATTAGTTTACAATTGCTGCTAATCCCATAATGCTTAGCGATATGATGTCACATTCCCGAACTCTATTGTTTTAAAGGTTTTCGCTGCTCATTGAACCGTATCCGTGGTTACGTATGCATTCCATTCTGAAAAGCTACCAGAAATCCTAAAGAAGGGTGAAGACCAGACAGGTCCAAAAGAACTCGTCAAAGCTAAGGTAAGAACATATCTCAGTATGTAAAAACGGTGGCCTATTCCTTTAACATTCAAAAAACATTGAAATGGATTTGTCATTGCTCTTATCTGTGGGTTTTTCAAATTTTAACTTTTCTGAAAATAAAAGTTCTTGTACCACACAGTTTATAGATAATAAGACCTGCACAACTTTTACGCACCGTAGCGTTCCCCTTTCCCCCGGGGACCGCCGATCACAGAACCGTGCGTAAAAAGCCAAACCAAGTCATTCCAAAGCGCGCAAAAGGAAGTGGAGGGGGGGAAAAAAACCAAAAACAAGATTCACCTTTTGGGCCCTACCTCATGGGGATCTTCACTCTCAGGTAGCGGTCGATGGCGATGGCGAGCAGCGCGAGGATGGAGCTCTGCGTGAGCACGAGCACGGTGCACGCGGAGAGCAGGCAGCTGTAGAAGCGCGTCCGCAGCCCGATGCTGATGGTGATGGCGAGCGGGATGACCAGCGCGCCCACGGCGATGTCGGCCAGGGCGAGCGACACGATGAAGCAGAAGGTGGTGTCCCGCAGCGAGCGGTTAATGCGCACCGCCCAGACCACCATCACGTTGCCCACCACCGAGGAGACGGCGATCAGCACCTCCATGACGATGTAGAGCGACTTGGAGGAGGGCAGGAGATCGGACGACATGGTGGTGGCGGCGGACCCGGGCTGCTGTGGCGGAGGCGAACGGGGGCTGGAGCGGGGCTGAGGCGCGTCGCAGAAGTAGTTCCCGGTGCGGAAAAGTCAGCCGTGGACTTCGCATGTTTCACAAGGCGATCGACGGCGGCGTGTCCCGTGCGTAAAGCGAGGTGTCCACGCGGTATCGACGATGTCCGGAGAAGAGAGTGGGGAGGAGGAGATAGGGGGGAGGTTGGTGCCCCTCAAAAAAAGTAAAAAAAAAAAAAAACTGGCAGTTTGTCCAGAGGTCCCGGCCAGGAAGAGAGAGAGAGAAAGAGGAGGGTTGGATGACTCACGCGCCACGCTAGACCTGTGGCTCTGCCTGTGCCTCGGCGCGCTCTCGGCACGTCGTACTGTCCCAAATGGCAGCGGAGAGAGAGAGAGTGCGATGATTCACGAATGACTGTCCCGCTGATGCGCACTTTGCGTTAGTAGCAGCCCAAGGCATATCCGATTTTTACGCAAGAAGAAGAGACGGTGCCGGCGAAGTAATTGCAGGTTTTGAGTCAGTTTGTTCTCTTAACTTATGAACCCCCACCAAAAACATTTTCTCCACTTTGGCTTTACCCAAATCTAAAAGCTTGCTGATGTAGTGTCAAAAGAACGACAAAGAATGCGATGAAAATGTGACAAAACGCATTAACCCCTTAACTCTCACCTGAACCGAGCAAATTTTCTCCAGCTTTGCCCCCAGTCCAAAAGCTTCTGGAAAAAAGGTGTGAAAATAGCAACAAAAATGTACAAAAAAATGACAGAAATGGATAAAAATTGGACAAAAAAGTGAGAAAAATTTGACGAAAATTTGAGAAAAAACGGACGAAAAAGTGACAAAAATTTGACAAAAAATGAGAATGATTTGACAAAAAAGTGACCAAAAAATGGACACAAAAAAAAAATCTAAAAATTTGACGAAAAAGTGACAAAAAAGTCATGAAAGTTTGACAAAAATGAGATGACTGCCCAACAAAAAAAGTGATGAAAAAAAATCTGATGACGTGAGGAAAAAGATCAATTTAGTTTTGTAGATCTTAGCTTTCAAATGAGGCGCTACACTGGCCTACAGGATTTTGGGTAAAGCTGAACTGGAGAAAATGCTCTCGGTTCAGGCGAGAGTTGAGAGGTTAAAAAAAGCAATGGGGGGAAAAAAAGTTCAAAAGTAACGACAATGCGGCGACGACCCGAGGAAAAGGATTTGTTTTCGACCAGTTTTGTAGATTTGGGTGAAGCCGAACTGGAGAAAATGCGAGGGGGAAACTTGGAAACAGAACAAAAAAAGTCTTCTCAGTGAGGTAATTATTGCATTGATCAAACGTTTTTCATTTCAAGATTCAATACTACACACTTACGGAAGCTCAAAAGGTTGCACTGTCCCACTTTTACAATAAAGTTAGATTCACACAAGGAATTACAGTCCAGAGTTTCACAGTTTTTTGAGTCATTAAAGGGATTCTGCCAAAATGAAGGCCCTAAATGTCACTGAAAAGCGTCCATCATGATAAGAAGCATCCGAATAGTGTGGTCAGTGAGGAACGAGGTCAGAATGAAACAGCTTTTTATCCTCGTCTGTTTTCGGCTTCATATCGTTATTGTGGTTCATGTTTGAGTAAAGTCAGTGGCTGCAGTAGAAGTGTTTTTTGTAATCCAATAGTATATGGGTGATGCAGCTTTTGGTGATGTCACTTCCCCTGTTGTTTCCGCTCTGGGTGCGGACGGTCAGATTGTGCAAACGCAGCTGAAAGTCTAGTTCCTAACTGCAAAGGGATCTAACGACATGGTGTTAGGATCTGGACCGGGGGCGGACTGGGACTGAAAAATGGCCCTGGACTCTGACCAGCCTGACCCAAATTAGCGCAAATGCGACACTTCCACAAAGACATATTTTAACCCCTTAACTCCCACCTGAACCGAGCACATTTTCTCCAGTTTGGCTTTACCCCAGTCTAAAAGCTTCTGGAAAAAAAAGCTGTGAAAATAGAAACAAAACTGAGACGAAAACAATGATGGAAATGTGACAAAAAAGTGACGAAAAATTGATGAAAAAGTGGCAAAAATGTCACAAAAACGTCACAAGAAATTGGCAAAAATTGTCGAAAAAATGACAAAAAAATGACAAAAAAATGACAAAAAAAATGACAAAGAATGGATGAAAATGTGACAAAAATTTGACAAAAAATGACAAAAAATGTGACACAAAAGATGACAAAATGTGACAAAAAAATGACAAAAATTTGATAAAAAATGACAAAAATGTGACAAAATGTGACTAAAAAATGGCACTTTGGCTTTTTTGTTTTTGTCTTTTTTAGATTGCTTTGTTGTTGGGTTTTCATCTCTGTGAAAATAGCAACAAAACTGAGACGAAAACAGTGATGGAAATGTGACAAAAAAGTGAGAAAACATTGACAAAAAAGTTACGAAAAATTGATGAAAAAGTGGCAAAAATGTCACAAGAAATTGGCAAAAAATTGTCGAAAAAATGACAAAAATGTGACAAAAAAATTACAAACAAATTACAAAAAATGGACAAAAAATGTGACAAAAAAATTACAAAAATTTGATCAAAAATTTGATGAAAAATGACAAAAATGACAAAATGTGACTAAAAAATGTCACTTTGGCTTTTTTGTTGCTTTTTTAGATTGCTTTGTCATTGTGTTTTCATCTCTTTTGTCATGTTTTGTTGTGTTTTCGTCACGTTTTTTTTTTGGGTCACATTTTTGTTCTGTTTTCATCCTCATTTTCAGGCGCTATTTCAATGCTTTTCTTTTAAGTTTTTAGATTTGGGTAAAGCTCGGTTAAGGAGAAAACTGAGAGGCCAGACCGGTGGCCCTAGAGCCGGTGGCCCTTCTGTGCTCTTCCAGAATGGTCCGCCCCTGATCAGGACATAGGAGCTATTATTTTAAGGAATTCGGAAGCAGCCTTTGCCTTATTTGTTGAGCTTTTAAAGTTTTTTTTTTTCCTAATGTGTCGACAAAATAAAACTATAAATGGAAACTTAGTCAGATATGGTTGGACAAATAGTCAAGTAGAGGCTGCTTCCGAGTTCCTCTAATAATGGTGGAGAAATGGGAGAAAGTTGTGTTTCTTCTTTTTGCTTCGAACATGACCATATATGGGCAATTCCAAACATGACGTCTGTATCTAAAACAGATCCTGTCATTAACATTGAACATCGGAGGATATTCCTTTTGGATATTTCTTACAAATATACCAAAAAAAATCCTAGCTCTGGCCCCCTCTCTGAGAAAGGGAACATTGGCTTGCATTATGAAAACGACCAATAGGCCATTGTGCACAATTGTATTATCTTTCAGAAGCTATCAGAGAGTGTGAAAGAGAGAGAGAGACACAAACACACAGAGAATATCAGTGTTTGGCCACAAAAGTCTGCTTTGGGTGTAAACAATGCCACTCCCGGAGAAAGGTTTCCTCTGTCACTGTGAAAAATGGATGATAAAGATGCGGAATACAAAGTAGCCATTGCATTGATTTTGCAAACAGAAGGGGAAATGTGGTAAAGAATAGGCTATTTCTGAACCTAAACCCATGGCTTTATACATAGGGTTGGCCAAAGACAGTGGTGGAAGAAGGTAACGGTCTTGATATACTCAAACTGGGCTGGGTTGTTTGAGTTCTAGACGTGTTGCATCAAGCACAATATGTGACAAATACAACTCAGGACTTTCATCTTAGTCTTTCGTTTTTCACTGCAATCTAAGATAAGATAATCCTTTATTGATCTCACGACGGAGAAATTCACTTGTTACTCTTTAATGTAATTCTCCATGCCATAGTGTGAACAAATATTCAGTAACTGTTGCAGCCCAGCAGTGTTCGGACTTAAGACCAACTAAGACAAGACTTAAACAGGATTTGAAGCAGGCTTATAAGGACTAAATCGGAGCAACATTCTGGCAGCTTTAACTCCCTACCTGAAGGATGACCATTGGGCTCTGAGCTGTTAATCTCGTCATCAGTGTTTGATACGGCATACATGTATGCATTTTGTACACACATTTTGAGAAACTGTATTCTGGTACAGTTACAGTTTCCCTTTGAGGGTTTGTAGTTCTAAACCAGTTCTAAACCAAGACTAAACCAAGTCTGAATCGGGTTTATTTATTTTTGGTCGGGACAGCGCATGTGAATGAATCCACATGTGACATACTGTACATATAATGTAAACCCGCCACACCGGATAGTCCATTGTCCCGCACTCACACTCACATTTGGGGTGTTTCTAGTCCAGGGCCTGGTCAAACCGGTGAGGCGAGTGTCTCCACTGCCCAGGCCAGGGCCAAACTGGTCTGACAGGGCCTATGTTTTTGGACTGACCTCTGGCTGTGGCCAAAGCGCTCAACCGAGACTAGCGTGATGTGAACACTCCGGCGTCTGATTGTAAATCGACAGAGAGGATCGCCCTCACAATTAACATGCAGGTCATACAGATTTAATATTTCACAACATCATACATCACATGTTGAAAAAGGTGACATGAGGGCATTTAGCCGCTGTTAGCACAACTTTAGCTGGTGTTAGCATAACATTAGCCTGCTGCTTACCTTTATAGTTGTCTTTTAGCTGCTTCTTTCCTCTAGTATTTGCCTTGGCACCTCTGAATAATTCCATAAACCCAAACAAGAGGCTGCATTTCTTCACATTGTTCTCATCGCAGCTTACAAAACTTTTCAGACTGTTCTGTTGTTCCTCTCCTGTACTAGGCAGAGTAAATACGTGATACATGCGTGTTACAGTTGTTCCCAAAGTTTACATACCCTGGCAGAATATTTTTTGGCAATTTTTCAGAGAATATGAATAATAACACACTTTTAGTTAAGTGTTTGTGTGAAGCCATTTATGGTCCAAACTACTGAGTTCACTCTTTTTAAATCATAATGAAAAAATAAACTATCAAAATGACCCTGATCAAAAGTTCTTATTACTGTGTATTGCACCTTTAACATCAATAAAAGCTTGGATTCTTTTGTGGTAATTGTGGATGGGCTTCTTTATTTCCTTGGATGATAAATCTGACCATTCTGTTTGACACAAAGCTTCCAGCTCCTGTAAATTCCTGGGCTGTCTTCCATGAGCTGCACGTTTGAGACTGAGATGGCCACTCCAGAACCTTCACTTTATTCTGCTGCGGACAATGAGAGGTCAACATACGAGCGATCGCGATGTCGTCACATCCGGGGCGGTATAAAGGTCGGTAGGCAAAACAACACAAGATCACAGTCAATCACGAGCCAACTAGATAGCAATGCCCACCAGTTGCTGTGCCATAAACTGTGGCACAGTGTCTGTTTGGAGACTATTTAAACCGACAATCTAATGATTGCAAAAAGAGCTTCTTTCGTCTGCCGTTGGGGCCACAAAGATTAAGGCATGAGTAAAAGCACTGAAGCTGCAAAATATGAACCACAAACGATGACCCAAAATGTCCATCAGTGCTGGTGTGTGGAGCCTTGACAAATCTGTAGCCATGTACTTCTATTTCCACATGTTGTTGTGAAGTTTTGTGTGAGCTTTGCTCTCATCAGTCTAATCTCTAAACATAGAAACTGAGCTGAAATGTGACTGAACATGACCTGTTAACATGTACATGACCTAAAAAAACGTTTGTTTTTCCAGCCATTATACTGACACCAGCATCTACTTGAACACAAACTGTGTACTGCCAGTCGTGCAATACAAACAGTGCCACATGTCAGCCCAGCAGTTCTTGCCTACGGGACACTGGGCATGTGTCGGAAAATACGGAAGTAAACATTAACAGCGATCGCCTTGTGCTTTGGGTCATTGTCATGTTGGAACGTCCAAGTGCGTCCCATGTGCAGCTTCCAGGCTGGTCAGTGACACTTTTCCTCCAGTATACTTTAATAACATGCTGCTGTCATCCTGAAATCAGTTTTGACCAAGTTCCCTGAAGCTCACACATCCCAAACACATCAGTGATCCAGCTCTGTGTTTCACTGTAGGAATGGAGCACCGTTCATCACAGGCCTCGTCGACTCCTCCAAATGTAACATTTATGGTCATGGCCAAAAAGTTACATTTTGGTTTCATCATCCCAAATGACATTGTTTTAGAAATGTCGAGGCTTGTCTCTGTGCTGTTTGGCATATTGTAAGTGCATATTTTGTGGCATTTGCAAAATAATGGCTTTCTTCTGGCGACATGGCCGTGCAGCCCATTTTTCATCAAGTGCCTCCTTATTGTGCATCTCGAGAGTCCTGTATTTCAGGTGAAGTTATCTCTTGGTTCTTTTAACCCACAATTTTCCTGCCAGTTTTTTCTGTTGGTCTACCTGACCATGGTTCAGAATCCTGCATTATCCACTTTAAGTTTGAACATTGCTGATCATTAATCTTAGTACCTTGGATATCTTTTTTTTAATATCCCTTTCCCTTTTGTACAGTTCAACTACCTTTTCTTGCAGATCTTGTCAGAGGATGAAAATGTAGAATAGGTAGAATAGGTAAGAAAAGTGTTTCCCCATGACTCAAAACCAGAAACATCAGTGCATAATGAAAGATGCAAGATGTCTGTCAGGAGCCCCAAAAACTCACTGACCTTTTACACCCACATAATAATTACAAACGTGTGTGCATATTATCAGTCCAAGATCACCAGGGTATGCGCACTTTTCATCAGGGTCATTTTGGTTGTTTCTTTTGTCAGAGTAAACTCAACTGTTGGACCATAAACTGCTTCACACAACCACCAACTTTGAGAGGAAAACAGGAAAACAGAGCACCTATAGGACATGTACGCAGACACAGACTCAAAATAACTAACATGTCGGGTTCACAACCACGTCCATAGATACTGAACACAGCTGGAGTGGTGTGTGGGCAGGGGGGAGCGCTTTGTCCTTGAAACAGTGAAGGTCGCATAAATCTGTCTCCAGAGTCTGCTGCATTCAGGGAGCAGTCTCCGCTCGGCACATCTCTGTTCGGTGAACGCCACAGGTCACTTGTACTCGCTGTAACCAGATGTGTTCAAAATCCTAATGAGGCTGTCCGGAGTGGGGAGCAAATCCTTACCGGGCGACGCTTACAAAGAGAAAGCAATGAAAGAGAAAGACATCAACGACAGACATCATTGTAGCAAAGGATTCCAAGTTTGTCGTATTTTACTGTTTCAGCGTAACTTGAGGAAGCTGGAAGCATTGGAATCAACCCAACGGATGTAGTATTGATGTTGCTCAATATTTCCTCTGTATCAACACATGCAACGAAAGCAGAAGTACAGGAGCCCTGAGGTTTTGAGGTTTTGACTTTAGTTTGATCTGGAGTCTGTGTTCATTGCACTCTCAGCGGGGCAGACAGGGCCGGAGCTGACACAGGCAGCAGAGGGACTGGGGCCCCATAGATACAGACGGCATCTCGTCATAGAAGGGGGCGTGGCTTCACCGAGGGGGAAAATAGAATCTTTAGAGAAACACAATTGTCCACTCTTTTTTGCCATTTTCTGGTGGAATATCAACTTATTTATCGCACATAAATAAAGTCAAGTGTAAATCGGGCCCATATGGATATTTTCTCACTGCAGATTGTGCAGTAGAAGTGAAAAAACGGCAGTTGTAGCAAGCGCTAGCTAACCGTTAGCATTAGCCCGATGCTAACATGCAGCATCAAGTTAGCATTCTCCGTTATTTATGTATTTATGGGCTGTTGAACCCCATGACTTTGTATCTTTATGTAGTAGAAAACTATATTCTTAATTCAGCATTTGTTACAGTAGTTTTTGAATAATTAGAGAACATTTACATTTTTTCAAAATAGTTTTCCCCCTTAACTGTTTTCAAAAATGACCATATATGGGTGATTCCAGAGATGCCGTCTGTATCTATGGGAACAGGGTTAAGGGGGGGCACTGGGAAACACAAACACAGGATTTTGACTGTAAATAAAAAGAAAATAACATGAATAACATTTTTAAGGTCGGGACTTTTTCCGACTAATTCCGATTGATTAATTACATAAGGTTTAGTGCGATTAAAAATGTGAATCAAAAGTTATCACACTCTACTTTAGCGGCACAGATACTGTTTTCAGTTTCCTTCCTCCTGCAGACGTTGCTTAGGGCCGAACATGGTGCAAAGCCAAAAACAATTTTACTGTCAGACTTGTTTATTCACACGGTTAAGCCGACGTAAACTTATTTAAAAGCATCATTCTCCAAAATAAATCAACCTGCGTCTGTCTCTGACGTGTTTGAAATGATCACACGTGCTTCACATCTCCTTGAAATGAAGTTCAAATGTAGGAAAATACAAAGAAGCATCTACTACAGACCACCATTTTCAAGCAATATGGGAAAGAAAAAGGATCTCTCTGCCGATGAGCAGCGTGAAATAGTTGAATGCCTTGGACTAGGAATGAAAACCCTCGATATTTCATGAAAGATTCAAATCGAAATCCGCGCTGTAATCTTCACTTTGCTGCGCAGTAATCTTCACTTTACTGTGCGGATGCCAAATTACTCCTGGTATTATTACGCCTTACAATATAGTTCCCCCTTTTATCCGCTTAGAAAATCCACATTGTTTGATTTTGTGTAATTATACTTTGTAGTGGTCACTTCACGTAACCATATTTAAATAGGGAAAACGTGGAAGAGCTTGGTAGCTTCTATCTTGACCTGTTTTGGAGCTATAGAGGAGAGAGGGAGAGGCTAAATGCTAACGCCGTCTGCGCTGTGTTTACGTGACTGAAGGCACGGGTGAAGATCAGACAGGTCCTAAAGAACTCGTCAAAGCTAAGGTAAGAACATATCTCAGTATGTAAAAACGGTGGCCTATTCCTTTAAGCATAATCATTGTACTGTTAAGATATTTGGGGCTGATTCAGAGCACACACGGGTTTGTGCAGACAAAGGCACAATAAGGATGGTTTCTGCCAGTCTTGTTCACTGATGAGTGCCGTGTAACCCTGGATGGTCAGATGGAGGGAGTAGTGGACGGTTGTGATCTCTGAAAAATATGTCCAGGGACTGCGGATGGAAAATAGCTGCTGAGCTAAATCTGGTACAAACCATCTCCTCTTGTAAAGACTAATGGTTCTGTACATTGTCCCTGTTTCAATAAATAATGATAATAATAATAATGTGGAGTTTCTGACTGACCACTTTCTTCTATGCTACAAAAAAAAAGAGCCGTGTTTTCCCGAACAAAATCCTCTTCATGCATGACAACGCACCATGTCATACTGTAAAGAAAACCTCTGCATCACTGGCTGCTATGGGCATAAAAGGAGACAAACTCATGATGTGGACCCCCTCCTCCCCTGACCTCAACCCCATTGAGAAATTTTGGAGCCTTAAGCAAAACTTCTATGAGGGTGGGAGGCAGTTTTCATCCAAACAGCAGCTCTGGGAGGCTATTCTGACCTCCTGCAAAGAAATCCAAGCAGAAACAAATCAAACAATTTTGATTTCAGTAAATATGACCTCCTAATGCTACAAATTCAACAAATGACCATTTTTAGTTTATTACAAGCTTTAAAATGTATTGAAACAATGAGTTGCGTAATAATTTGGAAAGGTAGATTTACTATATTTATTCATGAAAAAAAAAAACTGATTTGTTTTTTGCACATTGAATACTTGCAGCAGATACTTCAGTACTTTCACTTTGACAGAGCAAGTTTAACTTTCTTCTTTGTCTGAATGACGCTGCTCGGACGCAGGTTGAGGCCTCACACTTCGTCCGCACACGAGCCCAAGCTGTTTCCCCAAGTCTTTGCGCGTAAGAAAACCAGCCATGTTGGTTTCGACACAAGCAGACCCCGACAGAAATGGCTCAGACACTCGGCTCGTGCTCCTTTTCGAGACTGTGCCAGCTCAAAAGCCACTCAAAACTTCTCTTTCTTAGTCATTTTCCCGCTTCTTTCACTTCTCTGTTCGGCTGGGAGATTTTCTGTTCTCAGCATAAATCAGAGTCGGGCTGTAGCCTCTCTGTAACTTGGAGGAAAGCCAACGTGTTTTTGAGGACGGTAATGCGGCATGCCCTAGCGATGTGAAGTCTTAAAAATCCCGAGTTGATCTGAGCTCCTTGATCGAGCTTATTGTCTCGCTTTGCCGCAGCCTTGTGCACTTTTCTGCTTTGGATTACTTGCATGGAGAGAAACGTTTGCTGAACCAAAGCCAGTTTGAGTTCAGTCCTTTGTTCCGGATCTGAGCCTCGTGACCCATTACAATTATCAGGGAGAGACGTGCGGCTTCACAGGCTCTGCACTCGGCTCTCTTTACTTTAGAATGATGTGGCAGTTTTCAGACAGTCGAATATTTACCTGAGGGTACACACATGATGTCATTTTGTTCCGCAGTGAGTGTCAAAATCTGCTCGAGTGGCACTTTGGAGATTTTCTTGTTTGCCACCCAGTCTGTTTAGAACTGAAATAATGTCGATGGCAGTTTCAGTTATGTTAGCCCCCCATAGTGTCAAAGTAAGTGTCCAGCGCCCGGAGAGCGTTGTCCAGATGTCAAGGCTGCCGAGCTAATGGTTATATCACCAAGATTACAAGAAGACAGTAGCGGCTGGGGATGCTGCTTGTCAGACTAAGGCGAGACACTGCAGGTGAATAGGGAAAAAATGTATATTTACAGATATCAATTTGAAACTTTTGCTGTAGATCACTGGCATAAATGTGAGAAAAATACACTGCAAGTTTTCTGTCATTTTATCTTTCCATATAAGAACAACATCTTTTCTTTTCGGCGACAAAATCTGAGTAATGGATAGAGCTACATTCAAATTTATGGTTTCATTTTATTGATGAATGAGTTGCCAAGACTGTCTCAGAGGGGATTTTGGATTTCTTGTTTAGTTTAAAAAATAAGCTGTTTATTAGTGGAAAAATTTGTAAAAATGTAATTTTCGCCTTATTTTTTTCGACATTCAAAACTCAATAAATGGGGCTTAGGGATTAGATAATAAAAATCCCTCTGAAAAAATCTTCCAAATATTGTTCAGTCCAAGGCTGGAAAATTTGAAGTCTGAATATGTCTGGGCTCCTTCTACACATTAGGACATTGTTGAAACATGCAGGGGGAGGAAAATACTTCATTTTAACATTTTTAAACTCCGTATAGTCCCTTTAACACCTGTGATCTTTTCATCACTGTCTGAATTCTCTGGTGTTGATGGCCCTAAAAACGCAAAGCCTCAAGCTCTGAAAAGGTCGGTCATCCCTGCAGGATAACATATTTTATTCTTCTGTTTTGTGTGGCAGTTTGTAGCAGCATCTTGTGTTTTCCCGTCATTGCTCAGTTGCAGATTAGCATCCATACAAATGCTTGTTTGTTGTTGCCAGCCCAACCCTTTGGAGATGGATTTTTTTTTTCCGTGAGACTGAAAATCCAGGTCTCTCGGCGACACGGTTTTTGCAGCTCAAGGTTAGGCTCCTTAATCTTGATACGTTTCTGATCTTTCACAATGTGACTCCAGTCTGACCGAAATACGTGCCGTCACTACAAATGTCACTCACTCCGCGGCACGGGGGCAGAAAACAATCCATGTTTGAAATTATGAACAACGTCAGTGAAGTTGCATCCGACACATTTATTGAACCACGAAACAAAAGACATCTCGCCTGACCCCGACTCAATCCGACATCCGGACTGTGATTGTTGCATTTACAAGTGTTTAATTGGAGATAGCAAAGATGGCGGGTTTAATCAGTGAATCCATTTATCATTTCGACGCTTGAATAAACAATTGCCAAATGACGGAGATTGTCCCCAAGACGTCTGCGGAACACGCTCAACCTGTTCACAAAGTGTTGCTCAAGGAAAACGCTAACGCCATCGGGACACTGAGCAGGTTCTTGCACTGTCTGAAGCACTGCTTACTCAAATTAAATGAAAGTCTCCAAACGGGTAATTGACTTAGGAGTGACTGGATCCACAAACCTGCCTTACATCTGACCAACGGAACTTTAGTCCTATAGACCAGTGGCTCTCAACCTTTTGGAGCCACGACCCCCATTATAACAGGTAAAGGGGTTCGTTGGCCCGTCTGCTGAGGGATCCTTCGGCCCTGGGTCTCTATAGCCTGTCCGTCCATGGGAGTGGATCTCTCCTTCTGTGGTTCTCCCCAAAGTTTCTCTTTTCTGCCGCCGGGTTTTTGAGTTTTTCCTTGCCGTGCGGGAGAGTCTAAGGACAGGGGACGCCCACGCCGCTCGTGGGTATTCTATTGGACCTTATATTTGCCTGGATTCACCTGAACTTTTAAGGCGAGACACTGCAGGTGAATAGGGAAACAATGTATATTTACAGATATCAATTTGAAACTGTTGCTGTAGATCACTGGCATCAATGTGAGAAAAAAATGCATTGCAAGTTTTCTGTCATTTTATCTTTTCATATAAGAACAAGGTGTTTTATGCCTAAAAATGCCCCAAATTTCCCATCTTTTCGGCGACAAAATCTGAATAATGGATAGAGCTACATTCAAATTGATGGTTTCATTTTATTGATAAATGAGTTACCAAGACTTTCTCAGAGGGGATTTTGGATTTCTTGTTTAGTTTTAAAATAAGCAGTTTTTTAGTGGAAAATTTTGTAAAAATTAAATTTTCGCCTTATTTTTTGACATTCAAAACTCAATAAATGGGGTTTAGGGATTAAATAATAAAAAATCCCTCTGAAAAAATCTTCCAAATATTGTTCAGTCCAAGGCTGGAAAATTTGAAGTCTTTAGGTCCGACTGACGTGGACATAGTGTCGCCACAATGACAGAAAAATGTGTTTTGAGAAAAAGGGCCTTGAAATTGCATTCTCCCATATAAGTCTATGGGGGAACATTGAATCAGCGCAATATTTAAACATGTTATTGTGAAGATTAGGTATATTTTCTGTTTCCGGGTGAAAGCTTATATGTTCAGAGACCAATTTGGCCCCAAACCTGAAAACTTAAAAAAAAATGAGTTTTGCCTGTAGTGTCTCCTCTTGTCATATTTATTGCTCTGTTTTTTTTTTTTTGCCTTGATGTTTGGTGCAGCCCTGTGAGGCGACTTCTGTTGTGATATTGGGCTAGACAAAACCATTAAACTTGAAACTTGAAACTCCTGACCTCCCGCCCGGGTCGCACCGTGAGAAATCGGATCAGGAAGCAGCTTATTATTGTGTGTGACGTCACCTTTATGCTTTCAGTGCGTCACCATGGTTACTGCCCTCCAGGAGTTGTCAGTGAAAACTCAGACGCCACTGACATAAACCCCACGCTGGGAGGAGAGTGACTGACTATGGCACGACTCCAGAATGGAAGAGCCGAAGTAAAATATGCGGGTTTATCATCTTCATCTGTGCGCATCATTTATCCTCTTATTAAAGCGTCTCTGTGATCTGTGTCTCCAGGGAGCGTGCGGCTTATGTCACCAGTCATGCGCAAAAATGTGGCTTTACATTCTACTTAATCTATTTGCTCTTGTGCCGAGCTGCGGAGATGACAGATACAAAGCTCGAAACAATATTTTACCAAGGGCTTTTGTAATTAGAAGAAGCGGAGCACAGAACAGTCTGGGGATTGTGGAGACTAGGGCTGGGACAATATATCAATTCACCCATATCGCAATGCATGAATAATACTCACATATTATCTCGAGTAGCTATAACAAAGATTTGTGTGAGTCTAAACATATTTGTCTGCGATGAAAACTAGGCCCTGGTCACTGGGTTGTCAAAAAAAAAAAAAAAAATCCCTCGATACTAAATTCAAATTAAAGTGTTTTTTTCATAAGGTCTGGACTTGGAGCACAGTCGGTGAGAGCCAAAACCGAGTGTGCATCAGCGTCCGCCATGATAAGAAGCATCCGAATCGTGCTGTCAGTGAGGAAGGAGGTTTAGGGAAAAGGAGCCCATGTGCGCTTCATATCGTATCTCCGTTAGCATAGGGACCTCTGGAGGTTCCTCACCAGTGGTCAGGAGCTATGCGGCATCCCATGAGTCATTGCGCCGGATTGTGAAAATTCAGCTGAAGCTCTAGTTTCTAACGGCATACACTGCGTTCCAAATTATTATGCAAAAGATTTTCTAAATTGTCAACTCAGATGAGAGTCAGCATAATTTTCAAGTCTTTAGCTGGTAGAGGATCATTTAAATGTGGTGGAAAAAAATTCCTAGTGATAACTGTATTTTTTCCAAAAATAAATATAGTAAAAACCTCAAAATCCACTGTTCCAAATTATTATGCAACTCATCGTTTCAATACATTTAAAGCTTGTAATTAACTGAAAATGGTCATTTGTTGAATTTGTAGCACTAGGAGGTCATATTTACTGAAATCAAAAGATATTTCAATCAAAAAAATATTAACAGGTCAAGTTATATTTTACCATAGGAGCCCTTGTGTGATAGCAGCTTAAAAATTCTTAAATCCATTAAACTTGTGAGTTTTTGGAGAGTTTCTGCTTGGATTTCTTTTTCTTTCTTAACCTCCCAGAGCTGCTGTTTGGATGAAAACTGCCTCCCACCCTCATAGAAGTTTTTTTTGTTGAGGCTCCAAAGGTTCTCAATAGGGTTGAGGTCAGGGGAGGAGGGGGTCCACATCATGAGTTTCTCTCCTTTTATGCCCATAGCAGCCAGTGATGCAGAGGTTTTCTTTACAGCAGGACATGGTGCGTTGTCATGCATGAAGAGGGCTTCATGCATGCCCCTAAAGGGGCCGACCAGCTCTCTCCTCATGATTCTGGCCCAAAACATGACTCCGCCCCCTCTTTACTGACGTCACAGCCTTGTTGGGACATTGTGGCCATTCACCAACTAACCACTACTCCATTGATCTGACCATCCAGGGCTACACGGCCTCATCAGTGAACAAGACTGTTTGAAAATGAGTCCTCATGTATTTCTGAGCCACTGCAGCCGTTTCTGCTTCATCTTCAATTAATCATTTAGGGGAGGCCCGGATAGAAGGTTTATGCACAACTGCAGCCTCTGGAGGGTCCTACACCTTGATGTTCGGGAGACTCCAGAGGAACCAGCAGCTTCAAATACCTGTATGCTGCTTTGTTTGTCTGGCAGAAACCGTCCATATTGTGCCTTTATCTGCACAAACTCGAGTGTGCTCTGAATCATCCACAAATCTCTTATCTGTATGATGATTACGCTTAATCTTTCATGAAATATCGAAGGTTTTCGTACCTAGACCAAGGCATTCAACTATTTCAAGCTTTTCATCAGCAGACAGACCCTTTTTCTTTCCCATATTGCTTGAAAATGATGATCTGCATAATAAAGTGGAACACCCTTTTTCAGTAGTTTTTCCTTTAACTGGGCTTAACCTGAAAACTAATCATCCCAGGTCTCTTAGATTTATGTCAGTGATGCATAGAGCCCCAAGACACGATACCATCCACAAGTTTCATTTTTTTTATTTATTTTTTTACCTTTTTGACACAAAAATACAATTTGCATAATAATTTGGAACGCAGTGTAGTTCCTAACGGCATAGAGACCTAACGGTTGACCTTATCACATGACAAGGGGACTATTATTGTAATTCGGATTCAGCCTGTGTGTTGTTTAGTTTTGTCGTAGACCCGTTTGTGTCCTGGTTTACATGTCGTTTAGTCCTTGGCTTGATACGGCTAAATATTTAGAGAAAGTGATAGTCCTACTAAATAACATCACCAGCTATTCAAAATACTAAATTCAGTGCAATGTAAATAGGATAAAGTTTAGCAGAAGAAGTTGTTGTTGGACTTGCACTTCAATTCAAACAAGTTTACGTGGCCTGGGGCTCATCAAGAGGGCATGAAAAAGTCACCTCTGGTTATCTTTACCAACATATTCGTGCGCTCTCTGCTGTGACTCTGCGTCAATGGCAGAAGTCTCGAATTGACATCCCCATTCACCTGAAGCGTCTCACCTCGTTTGGAATCACCTTTGTCCGGCTCAAATTTAGCCCGTGCGGAAGCAGAGGAGAGGGTCAGGCGGCGTATTTAGATTCACCGGACATCAACGCAGCTTATCTTAAGTCAGATCACACTCGGAAGTCTGTACCTCTGACCGGACGCTACTCCGAGACCAATTCAATTTTCCAGGTGGCAGACTTCATCATGACAACAGGAAGAGTCGGCCATATTGGGCAGGGACCGCACAGCGAGATCTAATTCAACGGATCAAATGCCAAGTCAAGTAACGGCCACAAAATAAGCATAAAAACATTGCCCTTTTACCAAATATCATTGCCAAGGGAGGTCTATTTTGACAGAATTGCGCGTAAGGTCGGGATACAGGCATTGTTATCAAGCTTTCAGAATGGTGTTTTGCCCAAATGAACAAAATATATTTGGGCTAAATGAGTCTGGTGCATGTGGAGAAAACAGCTGGGCTGCTAGGAAGACTGCAGTAAGGAGAAATGAAAGCGCGTTTGTGAATTTCCATGGGAGGGTAATGTGTGCAGACGCCGTAATGAAAGGAAGCGCGTGATGGATTTGTTGGGGGAAATATTGGAGTCTGCAGGGAGACTCGGCGCTGGTGGGGTTGGAGATGATGAGGAGGAAGGGATAGAGAGGCTGAGGAGGCCGGTATCCACATAGTCACAATGCTCAGTGTCTTCTCTCAGCACCAGGGGCGGACTGGCCACATGTCCGCTCTGGAAGAGCACAGAGGGGCCACTGGCTCGAGGGCCACCGGTCCCGCCTCAACCGAGCTTTACCCAAATCTAAAAGCTAAAAAGAAAAGCATCAAAATAGCGAGAAAAAGAGGATGAAAAGATGAGAAAAACACGGACAAAAACTCAACAAAAATGTGACAAAAATTCAACAAAAATGTGACAAAAATTCAACAAAAATGTGACAAAAACTCAACAAAAATGTCACAAAAACTCAACCAAAATGTGACAAAAATTCAACAAAAACTCAACAAAAATGTGACAAAAACTCAACAAAAATGTGACAAAAATGCAACAAAAATGTAACAAAAACTCAACAAAAATGTGACAAAAATGCAACAAAAATGTGACAAAAACTCAACAAAAAAATTACAAAAATTCAACGAAAAGTGACAAAAAGCTCAACCAAAATGTGACAAAAACTCAACAAAAATGTGACAAAAACTCAACAAAAATGTGACAAAAACTCAACAAAAATGTAACAAAAACTCAACAAAAATGTGACAAAAACTCAACAAAAAAATTACAAAAATTCAACAAAAAGTGACAAAAATGCAACAAAATTGTCACAAAAATGAAAAAAAAAAGAAAAAGAAAAAAAAAACATACAAAAGGTGACACAACACAGCAACAGCGCGGGGAAAAAGGTCAGTTTTGTGGGCCTTAGCTTTCAAATGCGGTGTTACACAGCCAAAAGAGGACAGAATGCATTTGGTTTAGGCGGGTGGTAAGAGGTTAAAATATGTATTTGTGGAAGTGTCACAATTACGCTAATTTAGGCCAGGCTGGTCAGAGTCCAGGGCTGTTTTTCAGTCCCAGTCCGCCCCTGCTCAGCACATATCATGAACTGAGGTCACGTGACTGGCTCGTGAAAGTGTCCGAAAGTGGAGGCAATTTTCTCCACTTTCAGTAATATCTTCAGAATTCTTTAGAAGTGAAGATAACACTGCGCGGACGTCGAAGTGCTCCTAAGGTGTTATTACGCCTCACAATATAGTTCCACTTTTTATCTGCTTAGAAACTGTAACTAAACTTGAATTGTGTAACTTTTCACGTAACTGTGTCTAAATAGGGGAAACGTGGAAGAGCTTGGTCGAGCTTGGTGGAAGAGCTAAATGCTAACAGACCAGACAGGTACATATCAACTCGTCTAAGCTCAGGTCAGAACATATCTCAGTATGGAAAAACCTGTTCCTTTGATCTGAACTGGATTGTCTTGGACTGGATTGAGACTGTGAGCTTTAATGAGACTCAGTTATTTGTGTAATCGACCAGACCCTCGAACCAACGCTTTTTTTACTAATATAAAAATACCCCAAACTATCAGCTCTCCTGACCACTCCTCCACCACTCACTCACACATCATGAACTTTTCTCTAACATAATATGAAGACAATTATCTAACCAGAAAACTATTAATGCTGAGTGTAAACCTGCCATTTATGTGTTACACTTGTTCATGGTTTTATCATTTGACCTTTCTACAGCCGTATAAACACATTTTTCTTTGGGGCAGTTTTGATTCATGTAAATTCTTTGAAGCGTCTGTGGTAACTCACGCCTCTGTTTCCAGGAATTTCAGAAGCTGCAACCCTCGATTGCTCAATCCTCAAAAGACAGCAACCTTCCACCCTCGGATTCTTCAAAATCTCTACAGACATACGAGCGATCGCGATGTTGTCACATCCGGGGCGCTGCAAGATTGTGATTGATTTATGATTTACGTGCTTAAAAAGAACTAATGAGTCATGTTTTGAAATGTAATATTTATTATGGTGGAATCACACAAACAGGAAGACATTGGTTTTGTATAAACAAGTACTATGTTAAGGTCAATCACAACGATGCACACTTAACAATCTTTACTTTTGTTGTCTTGCTCTCACTATGCTGCCACATACAGTAACTCAGGAGTTTTGCTCTAAACATAGAAACAACTGAAATGAGACTGAACATAACCTTTTAACGTGAACTACAAAACCGTATGTTTTTCCAACCATTATACTGACATCTACTTGAACGCAAATTGAGTACTGCCAGTCACGCAATGTCAGCCCAGCGCCTCTTGCTTACCAGACACTGCGCATGTGCCGGAAAATACGGAAGTAAACACAGCGATCGCTCGTATTGGCTAACTTCACTGCAGCAACTTGGGCGAACATCTCTAGAGCTACATGGGCTAACATCTCTGCTGCTATCTGGGCTAACATCTCTACAGCTATCTGGCTTAACATCTCTGCTGCTACATTGGCTAACATCTCTGCTGCTATCTGGGCTAACATCTCTACAGCTATCTGGCTTAACATCTCTGCTGCTACATTGGCTAACATCTCTGCTGCTATCTGGGCTAACATCTCTACAGCTATCTGGGTTAACATCTCTGCTGCTACATTGGCTAACATCTCTGCAGCTATCTGGGCTAACATCTCTACAGCTATCTGGGTTAACATCTCTGCTGCTATCTGGGCTAACATCTCTGCTGCTATCTGGGCTAACATCTCTGCCGCTATCTGGGCTAACATCTCTACAGCTACATGGGCTAACATCTCTGCCGCTACATGGGCTAACATCTCTGCCGCTTCATGGGCTAACATCTCTGCCGCTACATGGGCTAACATCTCTGCCGCTATCTGGGCTAACATCTCTGCCGCTACATGGGCTAACATCTCTGCCGCTATCTGGGCTAACATCTCTGCCGCTACATGGGCTAACATCTCTGCCGCTATCTGGGCTAACATCTCTGCCGCTACATGGGCTAACATCTCTGCCGCTACATGGGCTAACATCTCTGCCGCTATCTGGGCTAACATCTCTGCCGCTACATGGGCTAACATCTCTGCCGCTACATGGGCTAACATCTCTGCAGCTATCTGGGCTAACATCTCTGCTGCTACATGGGCTAACATCTCTGCCGCTATCTGGGCTACCATCTCTGCCGCTACATGGGCTAACATCTCTGCTGAAATATCCAAATTTGCCCCCTGTAGGCGACAATAGGAACGACAGATGATAGAACAGTGCATACAGGCGGCTTATAGCATGCAACAAATCCCATGGCACCAAAGAACGCACTTTGAGCACGGAGATGGATCATGGGCTTTAAAAAGCGTTGAGGACATTTATTTGACTTAACCTTTTGAGAGTTCTTACTTGCAGCCCAATTTGTCATTTACACAACAAAACAACTCAACCTTGAAGTTAAGAATGAATCCCTTCAATTCGGCTGAAATTAGAAGCAAACACCACTTAGTCACTCCACTTATAAGTTTACTTTGTCTGGAATAATACAATTATCTACATTCCTCAGAGTCTCAAATGACAATCCGGTCTTCTGTTATCCTCCGCAGAATATGTTTCCTCTAAATGATTCTCCATCTGCTCATTAAATCTCTGCAGTTTGCAACCCAAATGTCGTTTCTGAACGGAAATTTAGCCTGACTGCTTTGTGGAAATTGAAATGTAACAATTCAAAAATGTCCTGTCTCCATTGTCTCTTTTTATGTCTAAAAAAAACAACAAAAAAACTTGCTAACCCAGTAGTTCATAGGAGGATAGTAGTGGAGCACATTATGGAGAGGCAGCGTAGCACAGTAAATGCTAAAAAAATAGCAAAACAAACGTGCAAATCAGCTGCTCTTGAAGCTCGTGGGGCCAAGCATGTGAAAGAAACAAAGAAAGAAACAAAGAAACAAAGAAACAAAGAAAGAAACAAAGAAACAAAGAAACAAAGAAAGAAAGAAACCAACAAAGAAACAAAGAAACAAACAAAGAAACAAAGAAACAAAGAAACAAAGAAACAAAGAAACAAAGAAACAAAGAAACAAAGAAAGAAACAAAGAAAGAAAGAAACAAAGAAACAAAGAAAGAAACAAAGAAAGAAACAAAGAAACAAAGAAACAAAGAAACAAAGACAGAAAGAAACAAAGAAACAAAAAAACAAAGACAGAAACAAAGAAACAAAGAAACAAAGAAACAAACAAAGAAACAAAGACAGAAACAAACAAAGAAACAAAGACAGAAACAAAGAAAGAAACAAAGAAACAAAGAAACAAAGAAACAAAGAAACAAAGACAGAAAGACAGAAACAAAGAAACAAAGACAGAAAGAAACAAAGAAACAAAGACAGAAACAAAGAAACAAAGACAGAAAGAAACAAAGAAACAAAGACAGAAACAAAGAAAGAAACAAAGAAACAAAGAAACAAAGAAACAAAGAAAGAAAGACAGAAACAAAGAAAGACAGAAACAAAGAAAGACAGAAACAAAGAAAGACAGAAACAAAGAAAGACAGAAACAAAGAAAGACAGAAACAAAGAAAGACAGAAAAAAAGAAAGACAGACAGACAGAAACAGAGAAAGACAGACGGACAGAAACAGAGAAAGACAGAAAGACAGAAACAAAGAAAGACAGAAACAAAGAAAGACAGAAAGACAGAAACAAAGAAACAAAGAAAGACAGAAACAAAGAAAGACAGAAACAAAGAAAGACAGAAAGACAGAAACAAAGACAGAAACAAAGAAACAAAGAAAGACAGAAACAAAGAAAGACAGAAACAAAGAAAGAAAGAAAGACAGACGGACGGACAGAAACAAAGAAAGAAACAAAGACAGACAGACAGACAGACAGAAACAAAGAAAGAAACAAAGACAGACAGACAGACAGACAGAAACAAAGAAAGAAACAAAGACAGACAGACGGACAGAAACAAAGAAAGAAACAAAGACAGACAGACAGAAACAGAGAAAGAAACAAAGACAGACAGACAGACAGAAACAAAGAAAGAAACAAAGACAGACAGACAGACAGACAGAAACAAAGAAAGACAGACAGACAGATAGAAACAAAGAATGAAACAAAGACAGACAGACAGAAACAGAGAAAGAAACAAAGAAACAAAGAAAGACAGAAAGACAGAAACAAAGAAAGACAAAAAGACAGAAAGAAAGACAGAAACAAAGAAACAAAGAAAGACAGAAAGAAACAAAGAAAGAAAGAAACAAAGAAAGACAGAAACAAAGAAAGACAGAAAGACAGAAACAAAGAAAGACAAAAAGACAGAAACAAAGACAGAAACAAAGAAACAAAGAAAGACAGAAAGAAACAAAGAAACAAAGAAACAAAGAAACAAACAAAGAAACAAACAAAGAAACAAACAAAGAAACAAACAAAGAAACAAAGAAAGACAGAAACAAAGAAAGAAAGACAGAAACAAAGAAAGACAGAAACAAAGAAAGACAAAAAGACAGAAACAAAGACAGAAACAAAGAAACAAAGAAAGACAGAAAGAAACAAAGAAACAAAGAAACAAAGAAAGAAACAAAGAAACAAACAAAGAAACAAACAAAGAAACAAACAAAGAAACAAAGAAAGACAGAAACAAAGAAAGAAAGACAGAAACAAAGAAAGACAGAAACAAAGAAAGACAGAAACAAAGAAAGACAGAAACAAAGAAACACAGAAAGAAAGAAAGACAGAAAGACAGAAACAAAGAAAGACAGAAACAAAGAAAGACAGAAACACAGAAACAAAGAAAGACAGAAAGACAGAAACAAAGAAAGACAGAAAAAAAGACAGAAAGACAGAAACAAAGAAAGACAGAAACAACGAAAGACAGAAACAACGAAAGACAGAAACCAAGAAAGACAGAAAGACAGAAACAAAGAAAGACCGAAACAAAGAAAGACAGAAACAAAGAAAGACAGAAACAAAGAAAGACAGAAAGACAGAAAGACAGAAAGACAGAAACAAAGAAAGACAGAAACAAAGACAGAAAGACAGAAACAAAGAAAGACAGACAGACAGACAGAAACAAAGAAAGACAGACAGAAAGACAGAAACAAAGAAAGACAGAAAGACAGAAACAAAGAAAGACAGAAAGACGGAAACAAAGAAAGACAGAAACAAAGAAAGACAGAAACAAAGAAAGACAGAAACAAAGAAACAAAGAAACAAAGAAACAAAGAAACAAAGAAACAAAGAAACAAAGAAAGACAGAAACAAAGAAAGAAAGACAGAAACAAAGAAAGACAGAAACAAAGAAAGACAGAAACAAAGAAAGACAGAAACAAAGAAAGACAGAAACAAAGAAAGACAGAAAAAAAGAAAGACAGACAGACAGAAACAGAGAAAGACAGAAAGACAGAAACAAAGAAAGACAGAAACAAAGAAAGACAGAAACAAAGAAAGACAGACAGACAGAAACAAAGAAAGACAGAAAGACAGAAACAAAGACAGAAACAAAGAAACAAAGAAAGACAGAAACAAAGAAAGACAGAAACAAAGAAAGAAAGAAAGACAGACGGACGGACAGAAACAAAGAAAGAAACAAAGACAGACAGACAGACAGACAGACAGAAACAAAGAAAGAAACAAAGACAGACAGACAGACAGAAACAAAGAAAGAAACAAAGACAGACAGACGGACAGAAACAAAGAAAGAAACAAAGACAGACAGACAGACAGAAACAGAGAAAGAAACAAAGACAGACAGACAGACAGAAACAAAGAAAGAAACAAAGACAGACAGACAGAAACAAAGAAAGACAGACAGACAGATAGAAACAAAGAAAGACAGAAACAAAGAAAGACAGAAACAAAGAAAGACAGAAAGACAGAAACAAAGAAAGACAGAAAGACAGAAACAAAGAAAGACAGAAACAAAGAAAGACAGAAACAAAGAAAGACAGAAAGACAGAAACAAAGAAAGACAGAAACAAAGAAAGACAGAAACAAAGAAAGACAGAAACAAAGAAAGACAGAAAGACAGAAAGACAGAAACAAAGAAAGACAGAAACAAAGAAAGACAGAAACAAAGAAAAACAGACAGACAGACAGAAACAAAGAAAGACAGAAACAAAGAAAGACAGAAAGACAGAAACAAAGAAAGACAAAAAGACAGAAACAAAGACAGAAACAAAGAAACAAAGAAAGACAGAAAGAAACAAAGAAACAAAGAAACAAAGAAAGAAACAAAGAAACAAACAAAGAAACAAACAAAGAAACAAACAAAGAAACAAAGAAAGACAGAAACAAAGAAAGAAAGACAGAAATAAAGAAAGACAGAAACAAAGAAAGACAAAAAGACAGAAACAAAGACAGAAACAAAGAAACAAAGAAAGACAGAAAGAAACAAAGAAACAAAGAAAGAAACAAAGAAACAAACAAAGAAACAAACAAAGAAACAAACAAAGAAACAAAGAAAGACAGAAACAAAGAAAGAAAGACAGAAACAAAGAAAGACAGAAACAAAGAAAGACAGAAACAAAGAAAGACAGAAACAAAGAAACACAGAAAGAAAGAAAGACAGAAAGACAGAAACAAAGAAAGACAGAAACAAAGAAAGACAGAAACACAGAAACAAAGAAAGACAGAAAGACAGAAACAAAGAAAGACAGAAAAAAAGACAGAAAGACAGAAACAAAGAAAGACAGAAACAACGAAAGACAGAAACAACGAAAGACAGAAACCAAGAAAGACAGAAAGACAGAAACAAAGAAAGACCGAAACAAAGAAAGACAGAAACAAAGAAAGACAGAAACAAAGAAAGACAGAAAGACAGAAAGACAGAAAGACAGAAACAAAGAAAGACAGAAACAAAGACAGAAAGACAGAAACAAAGAAAGACAGACAGACAGACAGAAACAAAGAAAGACAGACAGAAAGACAGAAACAAAGAAAGACAGAAAGACAGAAACAAAGAAAGACAGAAAGACGGAAACAAAGAAAGACAGAAACAAAGAAAGACAGAAACAAAGAAAGACAGAAACAAAGAAACAAAGAAACAAAGAAACAAAGAAACAAAGAAACAAAGAAACAAAGAAAGACAGAAACAAAGAAAGAAAGACAGAAACAAAGAAAGACAGAAACAAAGAAAGACAGAAACAAAGAAAGACAGAAACAAAGAAAGACAGAAACAAAGAAAGACAGAAAAAAAGAAAGACAGACAGACAGAAACAGAGAAAGACAGAAAGACAGAAACAAAGAAAGACAGAAACAAAGAAAGACAGAAACAAAGAAAGACAGACAGACAGAAACAAAGAAAGACAGAAAGACAGAAACAAAGACAGAAACAAAGAAACAAAGAAAGACAGAAACAAAGAAAGACAGAAACAAAGAAAGAAAGAAAGACAGACGGACGGACAGAAACAAAGAAAGAAACAAAGACAGACAGACAGACAGACAGACAGAAACAAAGAAAGAAACAAAGACAGACAGACAGACAGAAACAAAGAAAGAAACAAAGACAGACAGACGGACAGAAACAAAGAAAGAAACAAAGACAGACAGACAGACAGAAACAGAGAAAGAAACAAAGACAGACAGACAGACAGAAACAAAGAAAGAAACAAAGACAGACAGACAGAAACAAAGAAAGACAGACAGACAGATAGAAACAAAGAAAGACAGAAACAAAGAAAGACAGAAACAAAGAAAGACAGAAAGACAGAAACAAAGAAAGACAGAAAGACAGAAACAAAGAAAGACAGAAACAAAGAAAGACAGAAACAAAGAAAGACAGAAAGACAGAAACAAAGAAAGACAGAAACAAAGAAAGACAGAAACAAAGAAAGACAGAAACAAAGAAAGACAGAAAGACAGAAAGACAGAAACAAAGAAAGACAGAAACAAAGAAAGACAGAAACAAAGAAAAACAGACAGACAGACAGAAACAAAGAAAGACAGACAGAAAGACAGAAACAAAGAAAGACAGAAACAAAGAAAGATAGAAAGACAGAAACAAAGAAAGAGAGAAACAAAGAAAGACAGAAACAAAGAAAGACAGACAGACAGAAACAAAGAAAGACAGAAAGACAGAAACAAAGAAAGACAGAAACAAAGAAAGACAGACAGACAGAAACAAAGAAAGACAGAAAGACAGAGAGAAACAAAGAAAGACAGAAAGACAGAAACAAAGAAAGACAGAAACAAAGAAAGACAGAAAGACAGAAACAAAGAAAGACAGAAACAAAGAAAGACAAAAAGACAGAAACAAAAAAAGACAGAAACAAAGAAAGACAGAAAGACAGAAACAAAGAAAGAACGAAAGACAGAAACAAAGAAAGACAGACAGAAACAAAGAAAGACAGAAAGACAGACAAAGAAAGACAGAAACAAAGAAAGACAGACAGAAACAAAGAAAGACAGAAACAAAGAAAGACAGACAGAAACAAAGAAAGACAGAAACAAAGAAAGAAAGACAGAAACAAAGAAAGACCGAAACAGAGAAAGACAGACAGAAAGAAAGAAAGAAAGAAAGAAAGAAAGACAGACAGACATACAGAAACAAAGAAAGAAACAAAGACAGACAGACAGACAGAAACAAAGAAAGAAACAAAGACAGACAGACAGAAACAAAGAAAGAAACAAAGAAAGACAGAAACAAAGAAAGACAGAAAAAAAGAAAGACAGAAACAAAGAAAGACAGAAACAAAGAAAGACAGAAACAAAGAAAGACAGAAAGACAGAAAGACAGAAACAAAGAAAGACAGAAAGACAGAAACAAAGAAAGACAGAAACAAAGAAAGACAGAAACAAAGAAAGACAGAAACAAAGAAAGACAGAAAGACAGAAACAAAGAAAGACAGAAACAAAGAAAGACAGAAACAAAGAAAGACAGAAACAAAGAAAGACAGAAACAAAGAAAGACAGAAAGACAGAAACAAAGAAAGAAACAAAGAAAGACAGAAACAAAGAAAGACAGAAACAAAGAAAGACAGAAACAAAGAAAGACAGAAAGACAGAAACAAAGAAAGACAGAAAGACAGAAACAAAGAAAGACAGAAACAAAGAAAGACAGAAAGACAGAAACAAAGAAAGACAGAAACAAAGAAAGACAGAAACAAAGAAAGACAGAAAGACAGAAACAAAGAAAGACAGAAACAAAGAAAGACAGAAACAAAGAAAAACAGACAGACAGACAGAAACAAAGAAAGACAGACAGAAAGACAGAAACAAAGAAAGACAGAAACAAAGAAAGATAGAAAGACAGAAACAAAGAAAGAGAGAAACAAAGAAAGACAGAAACAAAGAAACAAAGAAAGACAGAAACAAAGAAAGACAGAAACAAAGAAAGACAGAAAGACAGAAACAAAGAAAGACAGAAAGACAGAAACAAAGAAAGACAGAAACAAAGAAAGACAGAAACAAAGAAAGACAGAAACAAAGAAAGACAGAAAGACAGAAACAAAGAAAGACAGAAACAAAGAAAGACAGAAACAAAGAAAGACAGAAACAAAGAAAGACAGAAACAAAGAAAGACAGAAAGACAGAAACAAAGAAAGAAACAAAGAAAGACAGAAACAAAGAAAGACAGAAACAAAGAAAGACAGAAACAAAGAAAGACAGAAAGACAGAAACAAAGAAAGACAGAAAGACAGAAACAAAGAAAGACAGAAACAAAGAAAGACAGAAAGACAGAAACAAAGAAAGACAGAAACAAAGAAAGACAGAAACAAAGAAAGACAGAAAGACAGAAACAAAGAAAGACAGAAACAAAGAAAGACAGAAACAAAGAAAAACAGACAGACAGACAGAAACAAAGAAAGACAGACAGAAAGACAGAAACAAAGAAAGACAGAAACAAAGAAAGATAGAAAGACAGAAACAAAGAAAGAGAGAAACAAAGAAAGACAGAAACAAAGAAAGACAGACAGACAGAAACAAAGAAAGACAGAAAGACAGAAACAAAGAAAGACAGAAACAAAGAAAGACAGACAGACAGAAACAAAGAAAGACAGAGAGAAACAAAGAAAGACAGAAAGACAGAAACAAAGAAAGACAGAAACAAAGAAAGACAGAAAGACAGAAACAAAGAAAGACAGAAACAAAGAAAGACAAAAAGACAGAAACAAAAAAAGACAGAAACAAAGAAAGACAGAAAGACAGAAACAAAGAAAGAACGAAAGACAGAAACAAAGAAAGACAGACAGAAACAAAGAAAGACAGAAAGACAGACAAAGAAAGACAGAAACAAAGAAAGACAGACAGAAACAAAGAAAGAGAAACAAAGAAAGACAGACAGAAACAAAGAAAGACAGAAACAAAGAAAGAAAGACAGAAACAAAGAAAGACCGAAACAGAGAAAGACAGACAGAAACAAAGAAAGAAAGAAAGAAAGAAAGAAAGAAAGAAAAAGAGACAGACAGACATACAGAAACAAAGAAAGAAACAAAGACAGACAGACGGACAGAAACAAAGAAAGAAACAAAGACAGACAGACAGAAACAAAGAAAGAAACAAAGAAAGACAGAAACAAAGAAAGACAGAAAGACAGAAACAAAGAAAGACAGAAACAAAGAAAGAAACAAAGACAGACAGACAGACAGAAACAAAGAAAGAAACAAAGACAGACAGACAGAAACAAAGAAAGAAACAAAGAAAGACAGAAACAAAGACAGACAGACAGACAGAAACAAAGAAAGAAACAAAGACAGACAGACAGAAACAAAGAAAGAAACAAAGAAAGACAGAAACAAAGAAAGACAGACAGACAGAAACAAAGAAAGAAACAAAGACAGACAGACAGACAGACAGACAGACAGAAACAAAGAAAGAAACAAAGACAGACAGAAATAAAGAAAGAAACAAAGACAGACAGACAGAAACAAAGAAAGAAACAAAGAAAGAAACAAAGACAGACAGACAGAAACAAAGAAAGAAACAAAGACAGACAGAGAGACAGACAGACAGAAACAAAGACAGACAGACAGACAGACAGACAGACAGACAGACAGACAGACAGACAGACAGACAGACAGACAGACAGACAGAAAGAAAGAAAGAGTAGTGTTTTATATGGTGTTGTACCTGATTGATCATTGGAAACCACAAAGTGCTGAGGTCCACAGGAAAGACTATTCGAAGTGTGCATTTTTTGTCCCCACACTGTACAGCCTCATATAGACACAGCCTGTGAACAAGATAAAAAATATATATTTATATATATGATAATATATATATAATAATAATCATGCATCGGTTTTATATAGCGCTTTTCTGGACACTCAAAGACGCTTTACATTGCATTATTCATTCACTCCATACTCGGTGGTGGTAAGCTACTATTGTAGCCACAGCTTCCCTGGGGTAGACTGACGGAAGCGAGGCAACCAGTCTGCGCCATCGGCCCCTCCGACCATCACCAACCACTCACTCACACACTACATTCGCTAGGCTTCTGGTGTTACTAAACGGTCTCCCATCCAAGTACCGACCAGGCCCTTCCCTGCTTAGCTTCCAAGGTCTGACGGGATTGGGCAGAGCAAAGGCGGTATGACCACCAGTTCTTCAGAACCATCCTTTACAGTCTCTCCTTGGATCAAAAGTAAAGTACAAAGGAATAACTTCTATCAGTCTTTGATCAAATCATCCATGAAGCTGCTCCATCTCAATGGATTATGGGAAGCAGATTGGCACATGCTATCATATGGTATGGCAATGCCCAGCTGTCAATACATTTTGGTTTAACGTATCTGCAATGCCTTCAAGGATCGTGGGAAGCCCCATACATACTTCTCCTCCATCTCTACTACTTAATGACATACACTTATTCAAATCTAGTGTGAAAAAAACAACAACACGCTTTCATTTTGTATTGAGAAGTGGCTGACAGAATACAAAGATATCGCACAATTTGAACTTTCAACTGCAAGAACGCACAGTGCTCTCACAAAGAATGGAGAGGCTTGGGCTGATCTCATACAGAAGCTACAATCCTTGGATACCTAACTTTAATCTGATGCTATTTTGGCGATTGACTGTGATGTTGATTATTATTGTGTCTGGTGATATTTGTTATTGCTCGCTTGAAAAAAAAGGTGAAAACCACAGACATGGTGCAAACAGGAGGCAGAAGGAAGCAGTGATCAATGATATAGAAGCACTGTGGGGAGGCCATTGTGAAAAGTGCACCTTTACTTACAGTGGTACACAAGGCCGTGGGAACCCAGGGTGCTGAGGGCGCTGCAGCACCCCCTGGTGGATAGTTTGTGAACTGCAGGCAATATTAACCCCTTAACTCCCACCTGAACCGAGCACATTTTCTCCAGCTTTACCCCAATCCAACAAAGCTGAGACAAAAACAATGACGGAAATGTGACAAAAAAAAGTGACGAAAAATGTGACTAAAAATTGTGAAAAAAAAGGACGAAAAAGTGATAAGAATTTGACAAAAAAATGCGAATAATTTGACGAAAAAGTGACAAAAAATGTACAAAAAATGACAAAAATGGACAAAAAATTGACAAAAGAGTGAGAAAAAATTGACTAAAAAAGGTGAAAAAAAGGACAAAAAATGGACAAAAATTTGACGAAAAATAGCGAATAATTTGATGAAAAAGTGACAAAAAAAGTCACGAAAATTTGACAAAAATGAGAGGAAATGTGAGGAAAAAGATCAATTTAGTTTTGTAGGTCTTTCAAATGAGGCGTTACACTGGCCTACAGGATTTGGGTAAAGCTGAACTGGAGAAAATGCTCTCGGTTCAGGCGGGAGTTAAGAGGTTAATAAATAGGATTTATGCACCGAAAAAGTATTTTGGGGGTAAATTTTGTCCCTCAGCGCCCCCTAACTAAAATATCTTCCCACGGCTCTGGTGGTACATGGAGGTGGTTCAGGTGGTTAACAGAACCTTCTCCACAACGACCACAAAAGACTCCAAGCTGTCACTGATGCTCAAGGGAGAAATACACGGTATTAGGAACTGGGGTGTGTAAACTTTTCAACAGGTCATTTTGATATTTTATTTTGTTATGGTGATTTGAAATGAGTTCACAGTTTTTTTTGAGACTGTCCTCCAACAGAAAACGACACAAGTGGTCGTTTGTCTTATCCCTTAATTACGACCATATAAGACGTTTACTAAAACAGCGCCCCCAAGCTCCCATTGAGGGTATGTACATTTACATTACATTTAACCCAATTCAGAAACGACTTTATTTTACGTAGTGTTTTGCGATGACGATTCCAAAACTCAAACGCAAAGAAATAAATCACAAACTGGCTAAATGAGCCCCACATGCAATAAGTAAAGCCGTCCCAGGTCTTCAGCCCTGCCACACCTGTGGAGGAACTGAACGTCCAGCGGTGCCAAAGGCTCTCCAAGCGCGCTCTGCGCTATTACGCATCACACCTCCCCAACCGCAGCAGCGGCTACAGGTCACCACCCTCATCATTTATTATATTATATGTGTGAGCTATAGGTTATCGCCATTTTACTCACAACAACAGCGACACCAAAGCACAACTCACCATTGACGCCTTCGTTTCTTCTCCTCCATATGCGTCACTGCCAGCTCCATAAACTCTCCTGTCCGCTTCCATCTCTGTCCTCAAACGTCTTCGTGTCTCAGACTCGGTGTCTCCCGTACGTCCGGTTGTCCGGTGACCGCGGCGATCCTCGGATCCGCCCCGGGTTCCAGTGCGCATGATGCGGGGAAACACCTCTCGTCATCCCGGTAAAGTCTGGCCTCGGCTCCGCTGCTGTTCTCCACAAAGTCCCGCATCTCTGTCAGAGTTCCTCTTGAAAACGTGCAGCCAAATGTCCTGATCAAACTGAGCTCGTTCATTTCTCCGCAGTTTCGTCATTTAAGGATAAAAATATAAAACATCACAGCTGTGTTTAGCTCGCGGGTTTTTCCAACTAGATTTGACGGAAACTCGCTCTGTCCAATGAAAACACGTGAATCAGCTCGAGGGCGTTTGGGCAGGTGAGCCTGCGCTCTGATTGGCTGAAGAGTCAGCTACGTCATATCCAGTAATATTTGTTAATAATTATCATCATTATATTATAAACAATCTGAAATAAACTGTTGTAACTGTAACTGTTTCCTCTGATGTCTGTGATTTATATGGACTAAAGCAGGATTTAACCCTATAGCAAGGTGCACAGGTGGGAAGAAAAAAGAAAGGGGTTTATGTATTTGATTTGAATTATTTATTTGTACATTTCTTATTATCTACTACTTATGCATTTATATATTTACCACAGCAATAACTATTCTTTCTGGGATCCATTTATTTATATTTTTAATTGTTATTTGAGTTTTTTACTTTTACTCAAGTAATATTATTTTGAAGTAGTATCTGTACTCGAGTGTAGTTCTCTTTTTACTGAGTAAATCTGCAAGCGGCAAACTGAAGAAAAAAATGAAAATGAATCAAAGCACAATGAATCTAAACCTGTATTAATTTTCTTGTGTCTTATCAAAATAATTGTGATTTATTTTTTTCTGGGGTATTTTTTACACATATCAGAATTTTCAACATTGTTTTATGTTTTTTCTCTGCTTTATCAACACTAACCCTTAATTAGACAAACATTTACTCAGGGGTTATGATAAAATTAAGAAACAAAAACATAATTCTTATAGTTTTCATCATGTCACGTTTCATCTGGACCGTGAGGGTTCGCACATCCATGTGGTGCATGTGTGTGTTGGTTGATCATATGTGATGTCGGTGGAGCTCACAGGAGAAGCCACAGGAGAAGCCACAGGAGGAGCCACAGGAGAAGCCACAGGAGGAGGAGCCACAGGAGGAGGAGCCACAGGAGGAGCCACAGCCACATGTGGATCACCAGTGTTAAGTCATGTAACATAAAAGTGAGCGTGTACATTTGACCATCTCAGTGTCGTACACTGGCTCACAAAGGAACCTAAAGAACTGGACACAATTGGACTGTCCAGAACTCCATGAAGCACATCTGTCCCTGCAGCTGTTCATTAGATGTTTACATCATAGGGAATGATGATGATGTTCCTCTGCACAAAACAGATCAGAAATAATGCAACACCCTCATTACTATTTGATAAAGTCATGTTTTCATTTCTATATTTTATTAAAACACACGTGACAGTCGTCTGTATGATTTACATGATGGGCGGCACATGTGGCTGAGTGGTTTGTGCTCTGGCCTCACAGCAAGAGGGTCCTGGGTTAAATTCCCTTTCAGTGTGGAATTCATCTGCACCCCAACTAAAAATAAGATATGATAAGATAAGATAAGATAAACGTCTTTGGCCCCAGAGGGGGATTTGTCTTTTTTCTTGGCGACAGTGCTGCTCATCTGCGCACACACACACACACACAATCAGACATAACAAAACATTCACACTGAACACAAAGTGCCACATCTGCAGTGTCTCTATTACATTTGCTTTAAACATAAAACATGTGCATTAGGTGAATCCTCCAGCAGGTGATTCTGACCATCAGCCTGGCTCCACATCTGGAGATGGTCCCCAGATGCTACACGCTCCTGCCCACTGCTCCTGACGGCTCGCCTCAGTCGAAGGAGGGGCCACATGCAGAGACACATTTTGTAATGACACATAAATTATCATAACCTTTAATCTGCACTCATGTGTTTAGCCCATTGTGTCATAGAAACACATATGGGTAGAATGATTATTATGACCAAGACATTTATTTTGAATAGAAAAATAATAAAATGTGTAACATTGTCCCTATAAATCACAGGCATCAGAGGAATTGCTCTATAACAGTTTATTTCAGATTGTTTATAATATAATGATGATAATTATTAACAAATATTACTGGATATGACGTAGCTGACCCTTCAGCCAATCAGAGCGCAGGCTCACCTGCCCAAACGCCCTCGAGCTGATTCACGTGTTTTCATTGGACGGAGCGAGTGTCCGTCAAATCTAGTTGGAAAAACCCGCGAGCTAAACACAGCTGTGATGTTTTATATTTTTATCCTTAAATGACGAAACTGCGGAGAAATGAACGACATCAGTTTGATCAGGACATTTGGCAACACGTTCTCCACAGGAACTCTGACAGAGATGCGGGACTTTGTGGAGAACAGCAGCGGAGCCGAGGCCCGACTTTGCCGGGGTGACAGAGGTGTTTCCCCGAATCATGCGCACTGGAACCCGGGGCGGATCCGAGGATCGCCGCGGTCACCGGACAACCGGACGTACGGGAGACACGGAGTCTGAGACACGAGGACAGAGGCGTCAATGGTGAGTTGTGCTTTGGTGTCGCTGTTGTTGTGAGTAAAATGGCGATAACCTATAGCTCACACATATAATATAATAAATGATGAGGGTGGTGACCTGTAGCCGCTGCTGCGGTTGGGGAGGTGTGATGCGTAATAGCGCAGAGCGCGCTTGGAGAGCCTTTGGCACCGCTGGACGTTCAGTCCCTCCACAGGTGTGGCAGGGCTGAAGATCTGGGACGGCTTTACTTATTGCATGTGGGGCTCATTTAGCCAGTTTGTGATTTATTTCTTTGCGTTTGTGTTTTGGAATCGTCATCGCAAAACACTACGTAAAATAAAGTCGTTTCTGAATTGGGTTAAATGTAATGTAAATGTACATACCCTCAATGGGAGCTTGGGGGCGCTGTTTTAGTAAACGTCTTATATGGTCGTAATTAAGGGATAAGACAAACGACCACTTGTGTCGTATGGATTTGGAGGACTTGTTTTTTTTTTTCACATTAGGTTCTGTGTTTTCATTCATATTCTTTGAGACACCGCTAAAAAAATCCACCAGTGTGCGTAAACTTATTGGCATAACTTAAAAATAAATTTGCCAGGGGGAATTGTGTGTTTGGTCAGACACATGGAAAACTAGAGCGACCATTGCTCTGCATCTGTTAGAACATAATCACTACAGAGAATTCTTATTACCTTTGCAGTTTAGCTGTGTCCAACAGCTGTGACTGTAAAGTACCTCATATGTTTATGCATATTTAGTAGCCATGTGCTAATGTTGTGTACTGAGCATCAGGCCTTCTAAATATTAAAATAGAGCTGCAAAAGCCTTTACACTAACAGGTCTGAAATAACCGGGGCCTGTCACAGTGACAGTAATAAAGATAAAGATAAATGATAAATGATAAAGATAAATGTATAAATAAAAGCTGCTGTGGTTTTTAAAGGGACTCAAAATGTACAATAAGACTGTAAAGTAACATGTGCAATAATCTCTGTATCAGCTGCACTTTATTAACTCTGAGTGATCTTCTTGAACGCCGACTGTAACAAGTGAATTTCTCCTTTGTGAGATCAATAAAGGTTTATCTTATCTTATCTTAAATGCTGGAATAAACATTTTGGGCCCAATCTGTGTTAAAACACAGACTGTAGACCAGACCTTCACACTGACGAGGGTCACTATGTGCAATCTTTATTTGAGCTGAAACAACCAAGTCGCTTTTTGTTATGCTGTCCTTGAATCAATAGCATCAAACGATTGTTTTGGTGTCTGCTTTTCGATGTTTTTATTGTAGAATGAGTGCTTCATTTGATCCCCCGTTTGTTGGAACTCATTCCTCCACCTTTCAGTTTGTCAGGGTAAAGGAACTGAGAACTATTTTGGAGGATCCAGCAAACAATTTGAGATGATATAATGTGTTTAATGAGAGTGTTCTGGTAACTGTTTTGGCCTGTTGCCTGAATCCAGCACATCAATCCAAAAGTGTTCCTGAAACTACAAATGTACAAATTAAACACTTAAAGCAGTACTAAGTAACGTGTTTACCTTAATAAATCCTTTTCGTAGTCCCTGTGGGGGTAGTACAAGTGTTTATGGGATGATTGGAGGGTCTTTCATCTCCCCCTGGTGTCTCTGGACAGAAAACCAGGTTTGCAACTTGACTGCCCCCGGTCCGGAGAAAGCAATACACACTAATGGAATCATGAAGAAGAAGCTAACATGCTAACGGGCAAAGCTAACTGCGGGCTAATGTCACTTTAAACAGTATTTACAGCCAAGTTTGAGTGGAAAAAAAAATTTCCATTGTGTAATTGGATGCACAGTAACCCTCTCTCCCTTCGCCTTTCCTGTCAGCGTAGTATTTACTCTCCAAGACAATTAATAAGTTAAAAAATCGTAGCTTGCTACGACACCTGCAGTTGCGCTTATGGCCTCTAGGGGGAAGAGTTACTTAGTACTGCTTTGACTTTTTTCCCGATACTATACTGGTGTCTTTTAACGGTACCCAGCCCTAGTCTTAAGCGACATTGTCGGTGCACCAGGCGTACGGTCGGGACCTTTATGTTTTATTCTACTTGAGCAACGATGGTGGGGTCTAGCCAAATGTCGAGCCTCATTATGATTCCAAAATAAAAACACTGTAAACAAAACAGAATCTTTCTTTCACAGAATAAATTATCACACGAAATCTCACATTCAAATCATTCCCAGCTTTTTGTCAGTAATTTGCCCGTCTTCGTTTCCAATTTGACTTTTATGCAAATTGTAGCCTAGCTTTTTTTCCCCCCACCATCCGAAAGGCACTCCTCCGCATTTTAAACCCCGCAGCGCACTGGGTCATTTCCTCAGATTGGATGAGCCAGAAGGAGCCGAGTAAAAATTGGATGTCAGTGACATTAAATTATCTTTAACAAATGCGGCTGAGCAAAATGGATGGCGCCTTTTACGCTTTTAATCAGAGACACTTGGCAATGAGTACGGCATTTTTCGTTTTCCAATATTGGGTTAGCATGAAAGAGACAGCAGTTTATCAAGCACACAACCAAATAAATTACCATTGATTCAAAGCATTTATTGTTTTTGTTACGGTCTTTACGGTATACAAAGCCCGTAATGAAAACAAATGCACTTTTTGGCTGGCGTCCAAAGGGATGCTTCATGAGCAGCACAGAGTGAGCCTGAGCATATCGATATTCCATTCAAACACTTTATTCGTGTGATACTGGGTTGGGTTAGAGATCGGAAAAAAAGTATATGATGTTTTGGATTAAATGTAGTTCTATAAAGCATTTTACCATGTTGTCATGTTGTTTTCTCATTAAAAGGTCTCTTGTTCAACCAGGACAAATGGCTAAGAGACACTTCAAAAACACCAAAATATCCCCTCTGTTCAGCAACACTCAGGGGACAGACTTTCTTCCTAGTTGTGAGTCAGTGACGTTAAAGGAATAGGCCACCGTTTTTACATATTGAGATATGTTCTTACCTTAGCTTTGACGAGTTCTTTAGGACCTGTCTGATCTTCACCAGTGCCTTCAGTAACGTAAACACAGCGCAGACGGCGTTAGCATTTAGCCTCTCCCTCTCTCCACTATAGCTCCAAAACAGGTCAAGATAGAAGCTACCAAGCTCTTCCACGTTTTCCCTATTTAAATATGGTTACGTGAAGTGTTCCACTACAAAGTATAATTACACAAAATTAAACAATGTGGATTTTCTAAGCGGATAAAAGGGGGGACTATATTGTATGGCGTAATAATACCAGGAGTAATTTGGCATCCGCACAGTAAAGTGAAGTTACTGCGCGGATTTTGAACTTTTTAGCCATTTTCTGGTGGAATATGAACTTATTTATCACACACAAATAAGGTCAAGTCTAAATCAGGTCCTTATGGATATTTTTTCCACAGCAGATTGTTCAGTAGAAGCAAAAAAATGGCAGTCGTAGCTAGCGCTAGCTAGCATGATGTTGCATCATATTAGCATTCTCTGTTATTTATGTAACTGTAGGCTGTTGATCGAACCTCTTTGCTCCTCTCCCTGTCTTTGTATCTTTATTTAGTAGAAAACTATATCAATAATTCTGCATTTGTTAAAGTAGTTTTTGAAAAGCCTAATTGTAGAATGTTACAATTTTCTCTACTTTGTTTTCCCCTTAACTGTTTCAAACATGACCATATATGGGCGATTCCAGATATGCCATATTCATTTGTATGGAGATGGAACGTTCAATTTGGAAGGAACAGGCTCAAATAGCTACAGGCATTTCCGTGATCTCAATGGGGTAACGGACTCTGAAACAGACTAGCTGACTAGCTAACTGTGTTAGCATCGAACAGGTCTTCTATTTTTTATTTTAATGGTTATAAGCACAGAAATCTCTTCGGGTGAAGTATTTAGCTACATCCTGAGTAAAGCTTTTAACCTGTTTCAAGTAATTATCCAACACCTGCATGTTTTCTGCATTTATTTCAGCGAGACACAACTAACTCTCCACAAACAAGGACAGGAAACAGTCATCACCATTGGAGGTTAGCACATATACATAGACATTAGGCACAGAGCCTATTTTAAAGGCCATATTTCATGTGACAACCTCCACCTGTTTTCCATTCAAAACAACAAAACATATACCCTTTATGTGACCTCCAGAAATGACGTCAAGAACCACAAACCATCACCGAAGCCTTACTGAGCTGCTCTGCACTCAAACTGTGTTTTCAGCCTCGATATGTCAGCATGCCTTCAGCTAACCATGGTGGCTTGTACCTTTTCTTTGGCATGTGTAATTCCCCTGCTGATAGCGGAGGGAGGTCCAAGCAACGGGACATCTACTTTTATGCACAAAATCTGAAAACTCATAATAAGCCAAAGCTGTGAAATGAGCCTTTCTCCGGTTTGTTGCTGCCAGTCTTTCATAAGCCAAGCCTTCAGGGACAGGGATCAGCAGTGAGTGTGTTCTGGCTCTGTTAGGGGCTTGATGTCGCGGGGAATAAAAATTGGTGTTGCTTGTTCACTTTCTGCTACAAAGTGCCAAAATTGGTAAGAATGCTCTTTGGGTCAAAAGTTCAATATGACCAAAGTATGATATTTGCGCACATAAACTATTCTCAGTGCTAGCAACAAACAATGAGTGTCTCGCGGCCTGCGGGTCGGGTTGTGTCACGGAATTTTCATTTCATTTCATGAGCGGGTGGAGGTTGTTTATAGAAGTTGATCGCCTCCGCTCATCGCTGTACGTGCGAATCATTGCAATAAGCAATAATGTAATTGTGTAATAGCATCTTTACAGGCGGTTTTTGACATAAAGAGCCTATAAGGTGGATTTTCATAAAACACTTTTATATAGCTGAATAGGGAGGGAGAAAGAGTGTGAGTGTTTTGTTTATTTGAGAATGATAAAAACTAAGTGTGCAGTACGCACTTCCGCTGGCAAACCAATCATCGCTATATTAGCGCATCTCACCTTCAGCCCTCCTTTTTGCCTCTGACGTCACGTAGCTTAGCCTGGGGACGGAGCTGCTGCGTTTGGCCAGCGTCTCGTGCCAAACACGCCGCTCGGCAACTGAACCACGCTTTTGCCGTATGTGTCTTTGGTGAGTTTCCGTGTGGTTTTCATTCATTCACCGTGTTGTTTGTAGCATGTTGGCGTCTTCCTGAGCTCACGCCTCTGCCGTGCGTCCCCGTGGGCTGTGGCGCTGTGCGTAGTAACGCCGTGCGTAGTAACGCTGTGCGTAGTAACGCCGTGCGTAGTAACGCCGTGCGTAGTAACGCCGTGCGTAGTAACGCCGTGCGTAGTAACGCTGTGCAACGTGGTTGTATTGAGAGAGGACCGGGCGAATCATGTGCGGAGTGCTTCATTTGCTTCATATCGCCCGAATACGCAACGGCTGCTGTAATACTTTGTTCCTATCCTGGTCTCCACGGAGCTTGGCCCTGAGCACCACATTGTGCAATAGGACTATTGTATAAAGCTTTGTTTTATTTTATTCATTGTTGAGTGAATACGGATACGAATGAGTGTGAATGTGGTTGTGTGTGAATAACAAAAGATTTTAAATTAGATTTACAAATTGAACGAAGTGCATTTTTCTATCAAGCTAAAATAAATTCCACTTCAAATAATAACTTTTGCTTTGTCTGTCCGTTTTCATGCTCCTCTCCTTTGTGCTTCCTTGGGCCCAGAATCCAAGGTGGCGTTGTTGGTAATTATTAAAGTAACTACATTTTGATTGAAGTTAAGCCTCGGCTTCAACACAAGCATGTTTTTCTGACTTCATAAAAGGCCTCTTTGCTGACTCTGACTGATTTGTATCTTGCTGCTGCATGAGGCTGAAATGTAATAACTGAGTTCTGTGATGTTTAACGGCAGGTTTAGATGTATATACGTAGCTTTAAGCTCAATTGCAAGATAAGTTTATCAAAGGCGATATATAAAATATTAAAAGGACTGTTCAACTTATGTCTTTTCCTGCCCCACATGTTCCAGCAATGTCCTTTTGTGTAGAAGGAGCCCAGACTTATTCACCACAACTGCCTCTAAAATCCAGCACTGTCACTCAGAAATGTTGTACCTGTACCTGGATCATTTTTTGTCAAAACGATCCAGCCCTATTATGCACCATCATAACTCTTGAATAATCAGACAAAAATGTAATTTTTCAGGCAGCCGTGGGCCTTTTCTGAAAAACAATATGCCCGGTGACATTTCTGCCAGATTTGTCGCTTGCCGTGACGCCGCCAGGTTCCTGAACTCATCCCTCTCCAGACAGGTGGACTGTTCTGACCCTCAGCCCCTTACCGTGAGGTTTTCTCTGACAATGCCGTAACCTTTGTTCACATCGTGTCTGGTTTGGCCAGGGACTTTTTAAAGGAGAAACTTAATGGTTCTCTCTTCCCCCACTCTCTCCGTGGCATTTTGAGCTCCTTCTGTTCGACTGAGGCAGCAGGCGGAACGTATCGATGCGAGAGTGAAATGGTATAGTTTTGAAGCTACACAAAAATCAATCTCGCTTGGACTTCGACGGAACCAACTTTGTTTTGTAAGTCTTGTGGCTTGTGTGTTCGTTTCTTTGTTTGCTTGTTCTGTGAAGAGGAGAAAAGGGGATGAGAGATTACAAATCCAATCAATCGTAACCAACTGGATTTAATCAAACAATGGAGAGCGAGAAGAAACAACTCAGGTACATGACGGGGAAGAACAAGTGGGGAAAGAGATGGGGTGAGAGAGTGTGTGGTTGTGGGTCATTGGGCACGGTCCTCATTAGAGACTCATAATGAACTGGACCAGGAGCAGGGCCCCTTTTGGACCAGGCAGTTCTGAGAAAAGAGAGAGAGACGCTCACAAACTGTCAACACGTGAGAGGTCTTTTACCGACAGGCCTCACACAGCAGCGTTATCCTGGCCAGATGGAGTATTCTGACACTTTATAGAGGTTGTGCACGTGATGTCATTGCGTAACAGCAGCATGGCATTCCAGCATAACAACGGAGCAAGAATGGCAAGTCCATAGAGATCACAGAAACACCATGAGCTATTATCCGAGCTTCTGTTTCTGTTAGCCAACCGCCTCACCGGACCTGTTTGAATTGAGCTTGAAAATGTGGCAAAGTGTGGTATGTCCATTTCATGACATTTATATATATATACATCTTTACCATATTAAAAAAGGAGGTTTAGTGGCCACTGGAGGTGTATCCGACCCAACAAAAAGCAGAAACTTAAAGGAATAGGCCACAGTTTTTACATACTGAGATATGTTTTTACCTTAGCTTTGACAAGTTCTTTAGGACCTGTCTGATCTTCACCCGTGCCTTCAGTCACGTAAACACAGAGCAGACGGCGTTAGCATTTAGCCTCTCCCTCTCTCCACTATAGCTCCAAAACAGGTCAAGATAGAAGCTACCAAGCTCTTCCACGTTTTCCCTATTTAAATATGGTTACGTGAAGTGTTCCACTACAAAGTATAATTACACAAAATTAAACAATGTGGATTTTCTAAGCGGATAAAAGGGGGGACTATATTGTAAGGCGTAATAATACCAGGAGTAATTTGGCCTCCGCACAGTAAAGTGAAGATTACTGCTCGGATTTCGAACTACTCCTGGTATTATTAGATTTTGTTGATCACTAACGCGCACCACTCCCTGGCGTCCAGTCTCTCGGCGTGTTGTTGTTCGGGGTCCGCTGGAGCCCTCACGTAACCGGGGGCTATCGACGCACCGAGCCGGCCGATTTTGTTGTTGTTTTGTCTTTGGCCATTTGTAACTTAATGTGTACAGACCGTGTAAATTGTGAGCCATATGAAAGCTAGTGTGAACGAAAACTGTGAAATGAAATGTCCAATTGTGAACAAAAGCATGAAACAAGAAACGGAAAGATAAAAGTACAACTAAGTGTTGTGTTCAAAAGGAACATGCTGCCTCTGTCCTTATGGGTCGACCCTGTGTGCTATCTTTTTCCAGTTTTTGCTGGATGGCGTCGTCCGGCTATTTCATTTCATTTCATTTCATTTACCACTACCACTCATCTTGCCACACTAATGCTTTATTACGAATGCCGCCGATCCACATTTTTGACCGAGGATCATGACCTTGGATGAAACATGACGATTCGGAGCAGTCACAAACTGTTACCACGTATTACGATTAATGGCATGAAGCATCACGCACGGCCACGAACACTGTCCCGCACTGTTGCATCCTGCCGCGGGCCATTAGGAATAGTCGTGTCCTGTCAGGAATCTGTTTAGAATTGGGCGAATGTGGTACCTAACATAAAACTGTTTAGATTAAATAACTGTAAATAAAACCACCACTTCTTCAAGGCAAACCAAATTCTTCAAAGGTGACTGACTAACCAGCCTTTTGATTGGCTTTCCCGGTGCTGCGCGCTCGTATTTCATAAGGCAGCCTGTTGCTGAGCTGCTCCGTCGGCGAAGCATGGATTTCTAATGTGTAGACAAGTTTGTTATCTGAAGTTCGGGAGCAGAACCACACCTCATGTACACACCCTTTCCGATCTCCGGCCTATAAATGCCTCCCGGTCCTCTCCTCTGTCTCTCCTCGACGTTCCCGTTCACGTGCCTCCCCCTGCCACCCTTATCTAACTACTTTTCATTCCCTCTATTTTTAAGGTCAGTGGGGATGAAAGCCTGAGAGCTTGTTGTTGTCCTACCAAGCCCCAGAACGGCAACATAACAACATTCGCCTCCGTCATTTCTCTTGTTTAGTAAAGTTTTTGTTACTTTAATTTGAGGTTGTTGTCCTTGTGCTGTAGGAACGCCATCCCACTGAATTATGAAACACCACTTATCGTCACGAACGGACACGCTTTGTTGCGAACTCCACAAATGAAGGGTTAATCGCACCCAACATATAAAGGTCTGCATTAAACGATCGAATGCCATTAATCTTTTTATTTCCAAGGGAAGGTCTGCATTGTTGTTATCTGATTGATCACAAAACATTGGCAAGAAATGTCCATGAAACTATAAGCCAATCTATAGTCCTACACTGCGTTCCAAATTATTATGCAAATTGGATTTTTGTGTAAAAAAGGTAAAAAAAACAAACAATAATAATAATGAAACTCATGGATGGTATCGTGTCTCGGGGCTCTATGAATCACTGACATTAATCTCAGAGACCTGGGATGATTCGTTTTCAGGTTAAGCCCAATTAAGGGAAAAACTACTGAAAAAGGGTGTACCACTTTATTATGCAGATCATCATTTTCAAGCAATATGGGAAAGAAAAAGGGTCTGTCTGCTGATGAAAAGTGTGAAATAGTTGAATGCCTTGGTCTAGGTATGAAAACCTTCGATATTTCATGAAAGATTAAGCGTAATCATCGTACTGTTAAGAGATTTGTGGATGATTGAGAGCACACTCCGGTTTGTGCAGATAAAGGCACAATATGGACGGTTTCTGCCAGACAAACACATCAGATTAAGAGAACAGATGCTACAAAGCAGCATACAGGTATTTGAAGCTGCTGGTGCCTCTGGAGTCTCCCGAACATCAAGGTGTAGGACCCTCCAGAGCAGGGGTGGGCAATTCATTTTCATAAGGGGCCACATGAGGAGCCTGAATTGAGTCGGAGGGCCGCACCAACAATAACTCAAACTTATATCGGGATATAAGTATAATATATCGGGAGTGTATCGCTGGGGTCCATGAACAAAAGCTCCAAAATAAAAAAAAATGTTTTGATTGGGAAAATACATTGAGGACTTTTTTTCAATATCTATAAATTATTTCAATATCTATAGATTATATCTATATAATCTATAATGATGAGCCTGGCAGGACTGTAGCCTCATAAAAACGGCTTACACTTTACAAGCCTGTGTCACAAGTCTCTGCTACATTGTAGTCAATATTCATTCACTCCGCACTCCGTGGTAGTAAGCTACTATTGTAGCCACAGCTGCCCAGGGGCAGACTGTCCATTTCCCACTTGCAAGTCACACAATGTGTTGTTTATATCTTTATATCTTATTATGCCAGTGCCCTTTGCTGGACACCTGTGGAATTCTTTACTTTTATTCTTATTTAATCTGCCCCCTAGTGGCTGGAGTGAGCACTCTGGTAATAAAAATAAAAAATCACAACTCCGCACAGGAATGAGCTAGAGACTTACTTTTTTTTTTGACATGCTTATGAATTTATGCCCTACAAGTTATGGGCCGGACTGAATCATCTCGCGGGCCGGATGTGGCCCGCGGGCCGTACTTTGCCCAGGTCTGCTCCAGAGGCTGCAGTTGTGCATAAACCTTCTATCCGGGCCTCCCCTAAACGGTTAATTGAATGTTCATGAACAGAAACAGCTGCAACGGGCTCAGAAATACATGAGGACTCATTTTCAAACAGTCTTGTTGGATGGTCAAATCAATGGAGTAGTGGATAGTTGGTGAATGGCCACAATGTCCCAACAAGGCTGCAACGTCAACAAGGAGGTGGCGGAGTCATGTTGTGGACCAAAATCATAAGGGAGAGAGCTGGTCGGCCCCTTTAGGCCCTTTTAGGCTCCCTGAAGGTGTGAAAAAATATGTGGAGTTTCTGACTGGCCACTTGTCATGCATGACAACGCACCATGTCCTACTGCAAAGAAAACCTCTGCATCACTGGCTGCTATGGGCATAAAAGGAGAGAAACTCATGATGTGGACCACCTCCTCCCCTGACCTCAACCCTGTTGAGAACCTTTGGAGCCTCAACAAAAAAAACTTCTATGAGGGTGGGAGGCAGTTTTCATCCAAACAGCAGCTCTGGGAGGCTATTCTGACATCCTGCAAAGAAATCCAAGCAGAAACTGTCCAAAAACTCACAAGTTCAATGGATTTAAGAATTTTGAAGCTGCTCTCACACAAGGGCTCCTATGGTAAAATATAACTTGACCTGTTAATATTTTTTTGATTGAAATAGCTTTTGATTTCAGTAAATATGACCTAATGCTACAAATTCAACAAATGACCATTTTCAGTTAATTACAAGCTTTAAAATGTATTGAAACAATGAGTTGCATAATAATTTGGAACAGTAGATTTTGAGGTTTTTACTATATTTATTTTTGAAAAAAATACTGTTATCACTAGGAAATTTTTTCCACCACATTTAAATGATCCTCTACCAGTTAAAGACTTGAAAATTATGCTGACTCTCCATGTTGACAATTTAGAAAATCTTAGAAAAATGTCATTTGCATAATAATTTGGAACGCAGTGTATAGTGAAAGGTCTGTGAAAAGAAGAGTGAACCTGACATCTCACAGTCCAGTGCCTTTTCCTTGTTTTCGCCTCATATATACAGGCCCTTTTCTGACAACTATTGATTTTCCTGTTGGCGCTGCCGGAGGTTTGCTGTTTTCATGGAGGTCCACAGAGGCGGAGCGCAGACAGACCGAAGGAAATGACTAAACAAGAGGCATCACTCTCAAATCGTCCCCCAAATGTTTGGTAAAAGATGATGCGAAGAGGTCTGTTGAGTCTCTTTGCGCCGACCATGTTCGTCATAGTGATGAGGCAGAGTCGCAGATGGTTTCGCTGGAGATTAGATATTCCACATCGTAAAACAACATGACAGCAACCGGTTTGTGACTAATTACAATTAAACAATTCAGAAAAAAGTGAAATGGTCAGAAAAAAGTATTTTAAAGTCTAGTGATACACACTCCCGGACAGCAGGTGGCGCTGAGCTGTTAATCCCAATGACTCATGACAGAAGAAGGTTTGTCCCCGCGGTGTTGTCGTACTTTCTGCTTTCAATACGAAGAAGTGCTTTCTACGTCAAATACTGCGGTACAATCTGACCGAGTAAGTTGCATTTTTGGAGTAATATTCGACCAGTGGTATTTGTACTTGCAGTCAAGTACTGAAAGGAAGTACTTTGACCACCACTGATGGTTTATCAACTCACTACTGCATTAAATGTCTATGTTTTATGTTAATCCATCATGTTAAAGGAAAATTTCAGGATTTTTGACATAGGGCCTCATTTCCCAGTTATCCAGAGTGTTGATTTCATGAGATATTTTTTTTGTAATTCATGCAGTTCATATATTTGAAGAGTTACTTATAACCCCAGACCAACCATATAAATGTCTGTGTCGATAGAATAACTTTTGGAATATAACTGACCTTGCATCACATGAATGATCGCATTTTGAGGGACTATTTTCTAGCAGATCACTCCGCCGCCGCGTAGCTTACACAACCACGAAGCTGATGCTGCTCAAATATAAGGTATTTTAAATCGTTAGCCACATAGCATTATTGCCTGACTCATTTTTGTTTTGATTTTGGAAAACATGTAACAAGACGTTTTATAGGAAACACATTGTTTTTCTCTTATTGCCATTTTAACAATACAAAATGACTTAGGCAGTTATGCTATGTGGCTAACGAAATGCCAAATGGTTAAAATTATTCTATAGACACACACATTTATATGGCTAGTCTGGCGTTATAAGTGATTTGCCTCAGGTGCACTGTGGAGCGGGTCAGACGGTTTTTAATGCAGGCTAGCTGATATCGTAGAATGTGCTAGCCTTGCATTAGCCTAGCGCCACGAAACTCTTCAAACATAAGAACTGCTTGAACTACAAAAGAAATATCTCTAGAAATCAGCAACACTCTGGATAACTAGGAAATGCCCTATGTCAAAAATCCTGAAATATCCCTTTAAGGTGCTTTATTTGTCATACAACAGCTGTACAATGAAGTTTGACACCAACTTTCGACGCCACTGGGACGACCTGAATGGAGCAGTAGGGGCGGTGGCAGTGCTGCGTCCGGGGACCCACCTCAAGATGTGGACCCAGGCTGATGGTCAGTATCACCTGGCTGGAGGATACACCTATTGTATATGTTTTTAGTGGTGGGGAAACCCGGAGGAAACCTATGCAGTAATTGGCGTTGGCCCCTGAGAAAAGGGGCCCTCTTCTCTTGTCTTCTGTCCCGAAAAGGTTGAATACCCAGGGAGCAGTGACAGAGCAGGAGGTGAGGCGTGCTCCTCCTCCCAAACTTACAATAGCTAAACCTACATCTTTGACAAATCCAAGATTAAAGTCACATTGATTTTATTTCTTGAGTCGTGAACCTCCACGGCCAATGCTCTCATATAAATAAATGACAGAGCGGTGAGTATGAAATGTCAGCTGTGCTAATTACCACAGAAAATGTCAGACCAAATCCATATGAGGCTGCACGGCAAATGAATGCAGGATCCATTCTGCCCTTAATATCAGTTTGGGCTGTGAGCGAGGACACCCAGGCTTCAATAATCAGATTCAGAATAGTTTTTATTGCCATCGTTTGAGAACAGGTTCACAAACTACGATTTTTTTCCTCGTGTAACACAGAATTTTGATTAAAAAATAAGCTATAAAAACTTTAAAACTATATGGCTATAAGGGCATGAATAAATAATATTAAAAAGTACAATATGATAAAACAACAACAATTTGACAGAACAACAGCGGGATTGTATTTACAGATTTGTAGGTGCATAAAGTGATAGCAGCGGATCAAAGTGTGGACACACCACATAGTGCAATAGAGCAGATTACGTTCATGAGTCTCACGCATAGTTCCGGCGGCCATTTTGAATACCGAAGTAGAATTATGCAGTACTACAGCACGTAGCAATATCTCTACTACCAGCAAATGTGGCACAGAAGTTGCATCTCTGTCAGTCGAGCTACAGCAGGATTTACAAAAGACCTGCTTCACTCCTCAGACTAAATTAACCCATCAAAGAGGAAACAGACAACCTTTCTCTGTGATTTTTACAGTTTGTCATGTCAACAGAGAGCTGCTCAAGACGTTAGCATGCTACCAGTTAGGAACTGTCAACCATTGACAGTCAACCATTGACCACTGACAACCTTTGTCAACCATTGACGGTTGATTCAATTAGCTGCCAATGGCTTAAAGCAGTACTAAGTAACGTGTTTACCTTAATAAATCCGTTTCGTAGTCCCTGTGGGGGTAATACAAGTGTTTATGGGATGATTGGAGGGTCTTTCATCTCCCCCTGGTGTCTCTGGACAGAAAACCATGTTTGCAACTTGACTGCCACCGGTGCGGAGAAAGCAATACACACTAATGTAATCACAAAGAAGAAGCTAACATGCTAACGGGCAAAGCTAACTGCGGGCTAGCGTCACTTTAAACAGTATTTGCAGCAAAGTTTGAGTGAAAAAAAATATTTCCATTGTATAATTGGATGCACAGTAACCCTCTCTCTCTTCGCCTTTCCTGTCAGCGTAGTATTTACTCTCCAAGACAATTAATAAGTTAAAAAATCGTAACTTGCTACTACACCTGCAGTTGCGCTTATGGCCTCTAGGGGGAACAGTTACTTAGTACTGCTTTAAACATGATAAACACATGTGTGGCTCATATTTATGAACACTGAGGAAATACTACAGTAACAGTTCAGCTCTGACCTCTGTCACATGTTGTATCCAAGGCTAGAAGTTTGGAGTGTGGTTCAGGGCTTTCACTTAAAGAGGTCACAGCTGAGCTGTTGAAGGTAAATGCTAACCGGTAGCATGCTAGCGTCAGCGCCACCGGCCTGTAGTCATTAAGTCCTGTGATCCATGGTTTCTTAGGAACAGGGACGATGGTGGACGTTTTGAAAAAAGACGGCACGTGGCATGACACCTGGGAGGTGTTGAAAATGCTGCAGCTGAGCCGCGCTGTGTCTCAGGATGGGCGTTCGTCGCGGCAGTAATGTGTATTCAGACCCTGGGCGAGGGACAGGTCGTTCAGAGCCTTGGTCACTTGGGCGAGTAGTTAATGATCGCCCTAAGCCCCCGCCACACTGCTCCAGAGTCGTTAGAGGAATTGTTGTTGAAGACGGGCTGAATGTGCAGATTTAGCTTCCCCACTTCCCTGCTGAAGCGGTAATTTTCCTCTCTACCGGTTCCTGAGCCCACTCCTCCGCACGGCCTCTTTCTCCTCCCGCAGCTGTCGGAATTTGGGTGTGAACCAGGGCTTGTCATTGTTAAAACAAACCCTGGTGTTCGTTCGTATGATGCGTGCCTCATTGAACTGGATGCATGAGGTCACAGTGTCCGTATATTCATCCAGGTTGTTCGAAGCAGCCTTTAACGCTGTTGTCTCTTGTGAAAATGCTATTTTACCAATACTTGTTTGCACATTATCCTGTTCCTTAATTGCACATTTCCTGACTATTTGCACCCCCTGCTCTTGAGAGCTGATGTAACTCCATTGTAAATTCAATAAAGGCTTATCTTAAGTAAAATATAAACATACTTTTGTACTTTTGAATGTACTGTACTTTGGGCACAGATTAGAAAATCTACTGACAGGGCTAAATGCATAGTATTTTTATTGAAGAATTACAGTCTGTGAATTGAAATGTTTGGGAAATGTAATAGATTGTACATGTGACATCACTTCATTCTAAAAAGCCTTGTTTAAAATTAAGGGGGACGGTATCTGAAAATTCCATGTTGGTAACTTTGGTAACTGTCGAACTGCAAATGTTTTGGTTTCGTAACTGGGAGAAAATTCTACATGAAACAAAAACTGTCTCAAAGTTCATTGTCTCTGTATTTGCGCTTATAAACTAAGGTCCAGTTATTATCTCTGAAAGGAGTGATATTTGCGAGTGGAAAGGACTTTCAGCCACAAAAATAGTACGCCGGGTTTGTGAATCCAGTCACTACCAAATACTGATGGGGCACAACATTTGTCAAAAACTAAAATTGGGAGATTAATTGGGACAAAGCTGCCTTTGTCCCAAAGATACAGACGGCATCGCGTCATAGAAGGGGGAAAACAGATTATTTGGGGAAACACCATTTTTCACTCTTTTTAGCCATTTTCTGGCGAATTATAAATTTATTTTTCACATACAAATAAAGTCAAGTCTAAATTGGGTCCATATGGATGTTTTTTCACAGCAAATTGTTCAGTAGAAGTGAAAAAACGGCAGTCATAGAACCACTTTGCTCCTCTCCATGTCTTTGTATCTCTATTTAGTAGAAAACTATATTCATAATTCAGCGTTTGTTAAAGGGGCTGGAAGCAAGTTCGCCATTTTATACTCACTACTGCCACCTCAGGCCATATGTGTAACTGCACCTTCTATATTAAGCTCGTGCATGACGGCAATTCGGGCCGAAGTGACACATTTTTGAGTGACCGTACAGGATTTTAGAGGCAGTTGTGGTGAACAGGTCTGAGCTCATTCTACACATTAGGACATGGCTGGAACATGTAGGGGGAGGAAAATACTTAATTTTAACATTTTTAAACTCCTTATAGTCCCTTTAAAGTCATTTTTGAATAATTAGAGAAAGTTTAGATTTTTCTCCAAATTGTTTTCCCCCTTAACTGTTTTGAAACATGACCATATATGGGCGATTCCAGAGATGCCGTCTGTATTTATTCACCTTTTTCTGGAGGCTCGCGTGGGCGCCGCCATGTATTGTGCCCGCCCCTTTTCTCCTATCTGTTAACATGGGACTGGAGAAGCCTGCCTTCCACCTGACATTTCAACCTGGATAGACTCAAACAGACAAAAGCAGCGATTTAGAAGATTTATTGACATGTATTAATATACATGTCAATATATATTAGTTTTGGCGATCAGACCCCGGCGGTAACATCAATGTATGAAAGTCAGTATGGATAAACAGCTTGTAGTTAGGGATGTCTCCCCCCGGAGCCTGGACACTGGTGGTGGTATGGAAGACCCGTGAAGCTGCAGCAGGTAGAAGCCGTGGATAGAAGAGGTGGAGATGGGGCGGAGGTGGGTCGCAGCGCAGCTGGGAAGTGAACGAACCATGATTGTTTGTTTGTTTGTTTGTTTGTTTGTTAACTTTATTGTCCCCGTAGGGAAATTTGTTCTCTGCATTTAACCCATCCTTCGATGCCGCTGGGGCAACCCGTAAGGAGCAGTGGTCGACGGCAGTGCCGCGCCCGGGGACCCATCTCCATGATGTGGAGCCAGGCTGATGGTCAGAATCACCTGGCTGGAGGATTCACCTATTGCACATGTTTTTAGTGGTAGGGGAAACCGGAGTACCCGGAGGAAACCTACACGGGGAGAACATGCAAACTCCACACAGAAAGGCCCCGTCCTTGGTGGGAGTCGAACCCGGGACCTTCTAACTCTGAAGCGGAGGCGCTAACCGCTGCGCTACCGTGCCGCCCCATTGCTGGGGCTTTAAAGCGGGACCGAGGGCGATGATGATGATTGGCTGCTACGGAGGTGCGGCTCTTACGCTGATGGCTGAGGTGGAGGTGTGGCCCTCTCGGAAGCGATCATTGGCTGGAGGTCGGTGATGCTGAAAATAGTCTCCCAGGTTGAATTAACGCCTAGGCTTCATTATGACATCATCACATTCTAGAACTGATGATGTCATACCTATTTGAGCAGCAGCTAATTCAACTCTATAGATACAGACGGCCTCTCTGGAATCACCCATATATGGTCATTTTTGAAAACAGTTAAGGGGGAAAACAATTTTGAAAAAATGAAAATTTTCTCTAACTATTCAAAAACTACTGTAACAAATGCTGAAATATGAACATAGTTTCTACTAAATAATGATACAAAGACATGGAGAGGAGCAAAGTTGTTCAACAGCCCATAAATACATAAATAACGGAGAATGCTAACTTGATGCTACATGTTAGCATCGGGCTAATGCTAGCGGTTAGCTAGCGCTTGCTACAACTGCCGTTTTTTCACTTCTACTGAACAATCTGCTGTGAGAAAATATCCATATGGGACCGATTTACACCTGACTTTATTTATGTGATAAATAAGTTCATATTCCACCAGAAAATGGCTAAAAAGAGTGAAAATTGTGTTTCCCAAAAGATTCTATTTTCCCCCTTGGCGAAGCCACTCCCCCTTCTATGACGAGATGCCGTCTGTATCTATAGTAGAAAGACAGCTTTTAAAATTAATCTCCAAACAGAAAGAATACAAATGTTGTCTCATGTTGATCATTATTTGTGAGGCATCAGCTCTCCAGTCCTGCCATCCCCATCTTTTGGCTGAAAATCCGTTCAAAGGACAGTTATTGTGCCAAGGCTTTGACTCCGAATTTGGACAGCTTCATGTGCAAATTATTTTATTTTCATGTGGATAGGCCCGGCAATTACAGAGATATTGAACCATAAACCAAGTCTCAAAACATCAACAACAACTTAAACTCTCTCTCTTTCCTCATGTTGCAAACTAGCTTTCGGGTCCAATGAAGAGGGGAGGGGTACTTGATTGTTTACTTTTGAACTCTCTCTACTCACTTTGCGATCTGACTATCACTTTAAATGTAAAAGACCAAAGGAGCCGCTGCTGTAGACGTTTCAAGTTCATAAGAGCGCATGCGGCGGCCTCTGTATATAGGCGGCTTGTGTGGATTAGCTTGTGGTCTGGCGTGGTCACTGTTTGCTCGTCATCTGTGTTTTAATAACTCTTGCGGTTGGACTGTGATGAAGCTCAATAAATCACATTGCACTACTGGACAAACACTTTGGACATTATTGCAATTAATCATACCTGGTTCCTTGCCAACAACATCCAACTCTCTGCTAAACATTTACAAATAAAACATTTTCTGGACCAGCGGTATGTGCCCTCCGTCAGTATTTTCTCTCCGCCCCGTATCTCTTCTCCTCCTCCTCTTCATAAATCATCCCGTGAGCCTTTACCTCCTCCACAGTGTTAAGAGGACGCTGCTTCTTTCTGCTGAGGGTTGTTCATCTTCAGGATGAGGAGGCGAGATTTTGATCCTCTGTACGCACCGAGATGGGATATGTCAAGACTTTTCTCTGTGTGTGGTCATCAAAATGTCAAATAAATCCTGTGGAATAGCAGTCTCATAATGCTGTTGGGGAATACGTTGTAATGGATAAATGTCATTACAACGTTTTTTCCTGGAGGGAGGTGCACAACTGTCTGGTTCTTAAAATAAACACAGCCGTAGCTCAGAGAAAAAGTATATATATATCCCTTGTATTGTGTATCCCTTGTTACACAACACATACCATTGGAAATCCTCTTGGAAAATGGCGTCCAGATTGAATGATCTTGCCCCAACGACGCAAGAATGAAGTGATTAGAATGTGGTGCGTGGATGACGCTCCACCACCTGAGACACTGCCTCAATATTTGTTTATTTATTTGGAGCCCCATTAGCTGTCTCCAAATGGACAGCTACTCTTCCTGGGGTCCAGCTCAAGCAATTACAATATTCACATCATATAACTGAATTGAAAAAACACTTCACATATACAAACCGCTCCTTAGTTATACATATATGTAAACATACATATAAAGAAATCTAAATATACACATATAGGCATACATACACACACAAAGAAACTTGGGTCTCCATCAGAAAATGTCTTTTCAATAGTCTTTGAAAAGAGAACTTTGTTTCAGCCTGTTTAACAGCTTTGTTCCATAAAGTCACAGCTCTGAATAAGACCGACCTACGCACTGCTTCTGTTCTGGGTTTGGGGCGGGTCAAATGACCCCGAGCCCTTTGCCTGGTGTGTGCAGATTTCTCACATTATATAAAAGGTTTTGCAAATGACTAGGTTTTTGATTACAGCAGATATTTCTGAAGAAAGTTATTAAATTACATTTGAGTCTATCTTCTACTCTGAGCCATGCGAGACGGGCATGTGTGCTTATCCCAAGATAAAAGTTCATCGAAAGTAACTCCAAGGAGTTTTACTTCATGAACTTGCTCTATTTGCATGTTTTTAATACAGTATTAAGTGGATCGTCACTGTCTTGGTGTCGAGATCTAAACAACATACTCTTTATTTTAGACGCATTCAAAACCAGTCTGTTTTCATGAATCCAGTTAAGTAACAACTGCAAATCAGCCTGTAGTGTATTTCTCAGCTCAGACATACGTGATGCTGCACAGTAAACAGTGGAGTCATCTGCATAGAGAGTTGCTTTGCACCTTTTAAGGACATACGGCATATCATTAATGAAAAAAGCGGTGGTCCCAAACAACGGCCTTGAGGTACACCACACTGCAGATGCTTCGGCGTGTTTGTTATCTACAAGTAACTATTTCAGTGATGCAGCATCAAATCTATATGCAGATAACTTTTCAAGTAGCAGTTTATGATTCACCAAATCAAAAGCAGCGCTGAAATCTAGGAAAACTGCACCCACAATCAACTTCTTATCAATATAAGAAAAGCAATTATCTTTCATTTCTGTAAGTGCTGTACATGTCGAGTGATTTTCCCTGTATCTGTTTCAAAACAACTCTTTCAAACTATTTACTGACCATCAGAAGATATAATTCCATGGCCTTAATAAAGTGTAATTTCATATTTTGAAGATAACGGCTGCAATGATGGCTTGACTCTGAGTCTTATCTGGGTCAGACACCTGCAGCTCCTCAGTGCTGGCCTGTGCCAATAAAAACACAAGAACAAAGACAGTCTCACATTTCCAACTGATTCACAAATGGACTCAATGGACCCAAAACAACAGCACGAGGTCACAAATTGTTTACACGACTCCAAACACGGCCTGTTTCACGTATTCATTTAAAAAAAAGACATATTTCCACCAATGAGGGACATGTTTTGTTCAAACTCTCCTCTTCTCCCGAGCACGCATCTCTGCCGACAGTTTGTTCTCGTCTTGTGTTTACCGTGGAATCGCTCTGTAATTCCCTCAACCTTTCCTTAAGTTGAAGCGGGTCAGAGGTGAGCGCTGTTTTAAAGAGCAGGGAGTGGACGCATAGGGGGGGATGCGGCTTCAGCAACACAGACACAGACGCATCAAATTACGTTTTTACAGCTGTGAAGCCTCCTCTGAGTCTCCGAGTCTGATTGGATTACCTGCTTTTGGTCTCTCGAAAAACAACAAATTAGCCGTGGCGGAGTATACTCCCAATAAGCTGTAGGTTTACAGGGTTTAAAAGCTACGCTGCAGCTCGAAACAGGGGCGGATATATGGCCAAATGTCCGTTCTGGAAGAGCACAGAGGGGCCACTGGCTCTAGGGCCACCAGTCCCGCCTCAACTGAGCTTTACCCAAATCTAAAAGCTAAAAGAAAAGCATCAAAATAGCGAGAAAAAGAGGATGAAAACAAAGCAAAAATGTGCCGGAAAAGCAACAAAAAATGTGATGAAAAGGCAACAAAAACATGAGAAAAACAACAAAAAATGATAGAAACAATAATGAAAAAAACAACAAAAATGACAAAAATGACGTGACAAAAAGTTTCCATCACTTTTGTAGGTCTTAGCTTTCAAATGAGGCGTTACATTGTTGCTCTACAGTCGAGAAGTTTTTAGAGAAGCCCAGTATAAAAAAAACATGAATCTAAAACGAATTATACATTATAAACTGTCTGTGAAGTCAAAACCACTTCTGGTTTTCTTCTCTATCTTAGTCTTATAAAGTCTTTATAGTGTATTATTTATCTAAAGCTACATGTTATGTTTATGTTTTGTGACGCTCCCTGTGAAAATGTCAAAAGTGTGCAAAGTAGTAATCAAAGCAAAAGACGGCCATTTTGAAGAATCTGTGTCAACTTTTTTTGTTCAAAACATAATTCCATATGTGTTCATTCATGAATGAACGCCATCAGTGAGAAGCAACAAAGTAAATGGTCATGAAATGAAAGAAAACACAATGCCTAAAACGTTTCCAAACTTTTGATCCTGTAAGTGTCAGAAATATGTGAAACCCTGAGATGCGGTGAGTGACGTTGACACATCTCATGTAATTGGCCTATGTCAGGGGTGTCCAAAGTGCGGCCCGGGGGCCAAATGCGGCCCTCAGACCAATTTATGGTGGCCCTCGGCCTCTTGCTGTATCGGTACACATCACCAGAGATGGACCTTTTTACCTGAAATGTAATAATTATAGACAATTCTAACCGAACAACTAACATTTTACTGTGAGACTGAGCTGGCATGAAGGTTTTAAGCTTAAATAGAGGTATGGGGCACAATTTAAACCTCTGCTAGACGAAGATTTTGCGGCACTAACTACTGAACTACGGCCCTTCACCCCGTGTACGCTTCAATATGCGGCCCCCCATGAAAAAAGTTTGGACAAAGTTTTTTTTTTTTCTTCCAATTTTAGATGTCATGTCTCTTGCAATTGTGTTGGCCCACTTACTGTCTTTCACTAGGAGAAAATGTATTGTCCTCATGGGGAAATTCAATTGCAGTGAGTAAAAACACACAAGGGCAACAATGACCACAACAAACAGATCCAAACACTGACAACATGTACAAGAACAGCCTGATCCCGAGCTCAAACCACAGCCCATCAACATCAGTCTAAATCATGTTCACGGAAACAAATGAAATGATTGCTGCCTTTTATTGAGGCCTGTTTGGAATAGGGTTTATTATTCCACACATTAAAAGAGGGGAGGTGCTGTGGCATTGATCCATCAGAATGTGCCGAGACCCTGCGAGATCAGACCAAATTCCTCATCCATCAAAACCTGTCAAAACATCTGTCAGTCATGGGGCCAGACACTGTGAATGAAATGCTTTTCTAACCTTCATTTCACCAGGAAAGTCTCCTGAGATCAGACCTCTCCTAAAGGGAGTCCAGACCAGGGCAAGCTCAGCTAATAACAAGCAGAAGCCGTGACATTCAGACCAGCGGTTCTGGGGAGTCGCGGGGTCTGGGGGGCTTCAAGGAGAACAACACAACATAAACAAACTGCTGTATTATGTAGCTTGGAAATACAAATATTCAAAATTCAATTTCATCCAGTTTGTTGATGAGTGCACATTGTTCACAAGGGTTAAGACGACACTTTTGTCATGATACAATACGACACAGGGGCCGACACAATACGTATTGCAATGATACACTTTCAAAATGCTGAGAAATAAAACATGTGTCTAAGAGTTATAAACCAAATGCCACCTGATATTCATTGGAATTTTAAAAATACAATTTGTAAAAATGACAAAATGTAGGCTTAAAATAAAATGTTCTTGTAACTGTTCCTCAAACGTTAATATGAAAAAACAAGATTGACTCTGCCATACTGCCATTGTGTCTTTGGGCAAAACACACTCCCTTGCCTGTGTGAATGTCTGGGTAAAGCGAGTACCTGCCTCGATTTGAGCATCTCTGACTCCATTTTAGCTTCTCATTCTGTTTACAGAATAAACTGATGTAACATCTCCAAATATTGTGATGTGGCAGCCGACAGTGACGAGCACTGGCATCGTCCCAGTGTCTGGTGTTGGACAATCTCCCAGAGTGACAATAACAATCCAAGTGTCTCTCACGAACTGGCACTGCTCTGACAAGGGCTCCTCCTGGTGCATGTTTTGGGTACTGCATCTTATTTTAAATACAAAAATACTTGGTTTATTCCCCCCCTTATGCATGCTTTCCAAGATCAGATGCCTTCGTACGCCGCTCGACCTGGTCATCACCAGCGCTGGCAACATATTACAAAAGTAACAAGCAGTGTTAATTTTGACAACATATTTTAATTTAGTTTTAGTCTTAGTCTTTTGACTAAAATGTAATTTAATTTTAGTCGAGATTTAGTCGAAAAAATCTTTTCAATTTTAGTCTAGCTTTAGTCGATTAAAATTGCGTGTCAATTTAGTCGACTAAATTTAAGACTAATTTAGTCGACTTCGTATTTATAATATTCATTATAATCATATTTAATCTTGTTCCTCTGCTTCATGGAGCTGCTCCACATGAACAAAGCTCAGAGCTGATCCTTTGGCAGAGAATTTAAATGATCTGAGGCTCTTCCAGACGGTCAATAGAAGTTTGGATGATTTTATTCTCTCCTTTTCATTTCTATTTAGTCTTATTTTAGTCGACTAAAATATCTGGACATTTTAGTCATAGTTTTAGTCTCGAGAAAGTTTTAATTTAGTTTTAGTCCAATTTTAGTCGAAAAAATTTCACTTTGACTAAAATTAAGGCTAAATATTTTAGTTGACGAAATTAACACTGGTAAAAAGTTACACAAATATAGGCTTTTACTTTTTTCAGTAACTAAGGAACATAACATATTACATACTTACATGAATTAAGAGAACATACTAGTCATTACAAACTCTCCAAATAAAGTGCAGCCAAATCAGGTTGGACTCTGGAGGATAGTTGTGTGCAGCTAACATCAAAAAACAAAACACGAGAGAATGGGGAACGCAAAGGAAATCTTTATTATTGCAATTTTCAGTTTATATTTTTGCCAAAAGTAACTCAAAGTAGTGTAACTCAGCTATATTTTTGAAACAGCAATATGTAATACAAACATATTACATTTTTAAGTCGGTAACTAAACAGGTGCGTAAGAGAAGAGGCCAAATGTAGAGGGATTTTTCCTGTTCTAAAGTAACTTGCCCAACACTCCAAGTTCTGATACAATTGAAGATGGCGGCCCCCAGTGGAGAAGTGCAGGTAACGATAAAACTTTCTTTTGGCCAAAGCCTTCAATATATAAAGCTTTTTTGCATGTTGCGAATTATATCTGCTGTAAAGAAATATGAAAACTGAGTATGCGGAGATCATTTAACCTCTTAACCCTCACCTTGTCACTTTTTCATCACGTTTTTGTCACTCTTCTGTTACTCTTTTGTTGCATTTTTGTCACTTTTTTGCTGTTCTTTTGTTGCATTTTCATCCTCGTTTCCATTTCATTTTTGTTACTATTTTGACACTTTTTTTCAAGAAGCTTTCAGATTTGGATAAAGCCAAACTGGAGGTACTTTTGTGAATAGTATTGGCTACCCTACCTCTCTCTAGCAGACTAATAAAGACAGAGCCGTGGGAAGATGTTTTAGTTAGGGGGCGCTGAGGGACAAAATTTACCCCCAAAATACTTTTTCTGTGCATAAATCCTATGTATTAACCTCTTAACTCCCGCCTGAACCGAGAGCATTTTCTCCAGTTCAGCTTTACCCAAATCCTGTGGGCCAGTGTAACACCTCATTTGAAAGACCGACAAAACTAAATGGATCTTTTTCCTCACATCAGATTTTTTTTCAGCACTTTATTTGTTGGGCAGTCGTCTCATTTTTGTCAAATTTTCGAGACTTTTTTGTCACTTTTTCGTCAAATTATTCACATTTTTTTTGTCAAATTCTTATCACTTTTTTGTCAATTTTTTTGTCCATTTTTGTCATTTTTTGAAACATTTTTGTCACTTTTTCGTCAAATTATTCATTTTTTTGGTCAAATTCTTATCACTTTTTCGTCCATTTTTTCCTCCATTTTTCGTCAAATTTTTCTCACTTTTTTGTCAAATTTTTGTCCATTTTTGTCAATTTTTGTCAATTTTTTGTCACTTTTTCGTCAAATTATTCGCATTTTTTGGTCAAATTCTTATCACTTTTTCGTCCATTTTTTCGTCAAATTTTTCTCACTTTTTTGTCAATTTTTTTTCAATTTTTGTACATTTTTTCGTCAATGTTTTCTCACTTTTTTCACATTTTCCTCCTTGTGTTCGTCTCAGCTTTGATGGACTGGGGGTAAAGCTGGAGAAAATGTGCTCGGTTCAGGTGGGAGTTAAGGGGTTGATATTGCCTGCAGTTCACAAACTATCCACCAGGGGGTGCTGCAGCGCCCTCAGCACCCTGGGTTCCCACGGCCTTGAATAAAAATATAGATACATACAGTAAAACAATAGTAAAACAACAAAAAAAATGCATTCCTGCAACAGTACGTACACGTATGCATTCCTGATCTACTTCAGTATCTATGTCTTTCAGAAGATACACGCGACAGAGTAGTGGGAGTACATTTGGGAGTACTATGGGGAGTACTATTGGGAGTACCATGGGGAGTACTGGGATACCAAAAAAAAAGAGGAGAACGGCGAACTCCTGTCACGTGACTTGGGCCGAGCAGAGCATCTTTTCTGGCCTGCCTCGGATGATAGCAGCGCGACGGCTCTGTGCAAACCGACCGCCAAAACATGACCAAACTGCAGTTCCTCAACGTGTTCCTGACCGAGCGCCTGATGCTCGCGGCTCAGGAGATCTACAAGTCCGTGGAGGACACGATCTTGGAGTACCAGGAGGAGATCGCGATCCGAGAGAGGGAGAACGACCATCTGAGGCGCAGGCTTCGGGACGCGGGCATCGAGCTATGGCCAGGTTAGCTTTGCGAGGCTAGTGCTAATGCTACGCTAACTTAGATATCGTTTCATTTTTTTTTTCCCCTGGTGTGTTTTCGAATCAAACACGGATTGACACTCAGATGACCCCGTGCAGCGTGTGTACCTCAGCCCGCCCGGGGAAGTGAGATCAGACCTGGAGCTCGGTTACAACGTTTTAGTTGCAAAGATGCTCGCGCGTTAGCAACCTTTGTTCGGATGCTAGCTTGGCTTTCACTGGAGGGCAGGCATCGCTGTGGAGGGAGAGGGGCTACATGTTCTCAGCAGCAGCGTGACCCTCTTTGATGAGAGAAGTGGATTTTGTCTCTAAATAAAGTGTGATGTGAGCAAGTTAAAAGTTTGGACACAATCAAACACAGGCGACAGGACTTCATAAAGTAACACCGGCGTGAAAGTGCAGTCAAGCTAGCCGTTAGCCACAGCTCGTGTTTGGGAACTTTTCCCCCCCACGTTTTTATTCTTTACAGCGTCAAATATGTACAAAGTAAAGCAAAACCGTAACATTTTAAAATAACATCATCAGTAAAATGCGAAATTAAGATTTTACGTAAGCAATATTGACGTGTATAAGTTTATAACGTGTTATATCTGGCTTTGTTTATGTACTGTCTGTAAACAGTCTAAATATGTTTATTTGGCTGATCACAAGCTGTAATTAAGAAGCATTGAAAGTCATTATATCTTATTTACTTAATACACATCTAAAAGAAATCCACACACTTTATTCCACCTTTTGAGAAGGCGGGACCCCAATGAAAATATTTGTTTCAACTTTGCAGTGTAGCAACCTTGCCCACAGAAAATAGTATTTTATAATATAAAATGTACATTGATTTATTATTATGAAGTGCACCAGAATTCTTAGTGATTCAGACGACACAATTGTTTCATAGAGCATGTAGAACCTGTGGGAACATTATTTTAGTTAGGGGGTGCTGAAGGAAGAGATTCCCCCAAAAATGTTTTTTTGAAACAGTTGTGCCGTTTGGCTCTGCTACCGTGAACATGTAGTAGTGCAGTGTGTAGTATTGCTGTTGTTGGGCTGCACAATTTAGCGTAAAAAATATTGTTTAGGTCAGGGTTTCCCAAACTTTTTTGGCTGGTGACCCCAAAAGTTGACGTGTTAACATCTCGGACCCCCATAGATACAGACTGCATCTCTGGAATCGCCCATATATGGTCATGTTTGAAAACAGTTAAGGGGGAAAACAATTTAGAAAAAATCTAAAAAAATATATTAAAAAACTACTTTAACAAATGCTGAATTATTTATATAGTTTCTACTAAATAAAGATACAAAGACATGGGGAGGAGCAAAGTGGTTCAACAGCCCATAAATACTTAAATAACGGAGAATGCTAACAGAACGCTTCATGTTAGCATATGGTTAATGCTAACAGTTAGCTAGCGCTAGCTACAACTGCCGTTTTTTACTTCTACTGAACAATCCGCTGTGAGAAAACATCCATATGGGCCTGATTTACACTTTACTTTATTTATATGTGATAAATAAGTTCATATTCAACCAAAAAATGGCAAAAAGAGTGAAAAAATGTGTTTCTCTAAAGATTCTATTTTCCCCCTTGGCGAGGCCACGCCCCCTTCTATGACGAGATGCCGTCTGTATCTATTGTATAAATATTGCTTCTTTTGCTATTTTAGGGCAGAAAAACATGTCATCGTGTTAATATGTATTTAAACAATTTGTTTTAATTTGAATGAGTTTCACAAATTATATGCAGATTTACTCTCAATACTAAAAATAGTTGCATTTTTCTTTATGTTTCATCAAGTCAACCCCCACTTTGGGAACCACTGGTTTAGGTGATTATGTTTTATCAACTCAGTCTTAACAAAAAAAATGCATGAAACTTAACGATGTATAAAAGTTCAGTTTAAGTGATAATTATTATGCATTTAGTTCCATTTAAACCTCAATTTAGTCCTGATTTAAGGTTTTCAGAAGTCATGTTTTGAGATTAACATTTCCAACCAACTTATGTTTTATTATTTATTTTTTAGATCGTCCGTCCATGGGTTTGCTGGATGACGAAGACGGCGAACACCCGCGCCGCGCGTGGAGTCCGAGCATGGGCCACGAGGAGCGCATCCCAATCGCGATCAAGGACAAACGCGACCTACGCCAGAACCCAGGGCCCGACCCGCATCCCCACAACCAGCACGGCCCCCCCTGCAACCCCTCGGAAAACCTCTTCACTCCACCGCAGCGCTCGGAATACTCCCACGACGGCCCCCACACTTCCAATTTACACCCGGGAGTCGAAAACCGCGACCGCGACGTGACCGGCAGAAATCCAGTCCGCAAAATCGAGCCCTCTTCCAACGCCGTCTCCCAGCCTCTGGCGCCCGTCAACCCCAATTGCTCCAACAACGAAAACATTGACATAATCGGCGTGGACAACGGGAGCGGGATGGTGAAAGGCAGCGCGTCCGCTCGGGGGCAGCCCTCTCACATGCGTAACCAAGGAGCGGCGACCAACAACAACAACAACAGCAGCAACAACGTGGAGTGCCCTCACCAGAAGTCGCCGATCCAAGGCCCTCACATGTCGACGTTCTGCTGTAAGGTCTGCGGCGAGGCGTTCAGCCACGTGGGACATTTGCACGTTCACGTCCAGGTGCACACCAGGGAGAAGCCGTACCGGTGCGGGGTCTGCGGCAAGTGCTGCAACTCGTCGGGGCGGCTGCAGGAGCACCAGCGCAGCCACACGGGGGAGAAGCCGTTCCGCTGCCAGATCTGCGGGAAGGGCTTCACCCAGATGGCGCATCTGAAGGTGCACATGAGGATTCACACCGGGGAGAAGCCTTACAGCTGCCCCGTCTGCGGCAAGTGCTTCGGGCGCTCCGACAAGATCAAGCGTCACATGCAAACGCACAACCAGGACGGACAGTACTTCTCAGGACAGCAATAGACGGAATAGTTTTTCTTTTTTTTTAGTTTAGAATAAGAATTTCTTTCTATTCAAGCTGCGTCTCTGCCAATAGGGATAGAGGTAGGGCTGGGCGACGTCGTCTATAGTATTTGAAATCCCCACGGACTCAAATCTCTTTTATAGTTTGTTTTTTTTTACATTGTTTATCAGGCCGTGCATTCGTGGCCTGGATTGGTACCTGCATTTTTTAAGGGGGGGAAATGGAGAAACTCGGCACAGAAATAGTGGGTTTTCTCCAGGTGCTATGCCATGCCATTAAACATGCCTAAAACATGCACAATAGTGTCATTTTCCCAGTTAGGCACCGCTGACTATGAGCTCAAGGTCTTGGAGATGCGTGCCCACTGACAGGTTGAAGTTTTGTCAACGGAGAAGGAAGTAATTGCGATATTTCGATAACTGGATTGGATATTGCAATAACAATGATAGGGATGCACCGATCTACTGGTATCGGATATCGGAGCCGATGCTGGAAAAAATATGATATCGGGTATAGGCTACAAATATCTGCGCCCATACCAGTTTTGGCTCTCACCGCTTTAAAAACACAACGTTCACCTTTAATCTAAGTGAATATGGACATGCAGTGGGGGCGGTCCATTTCGTATCGCATATCGTTATCGCGATGTAATTCTTTGACGTTTTTGTAATTTTTGGTATCGTTGTGGACACGATATAATGTATGTTGCTCCATCAGAGCAGCATAAACACTGATTGTAGAACATATTTGCAAGGTAGTATAGTTAGTATGGATTTTTTAAAGTAATTTGTCCATTGTCAATTATATCGTCAAATATATCATTATCGTGATATTTCTTTTTTATATCGTGATATAGATTTTAGGCCATATCGCCCTGCCCTAACATGCAGTATGTCATTTTAAACCGAAGAACCTGGAGAATCACTGAGTTAACTAACCACAAATGTGTTTTTGATCGCCGCGCAAAATTCCACGGTTAGCAACAGTATGCTAAAGCTAGCGGGAGCATGCTCATGCTAACGGACACTAATCAAGGCTGGGACAGAAACTAAGATAGAAATACCTAAAGTGGCCTCACAAAATAAACACTGCTGGAGTGGCCAAGTGTTAATATTGTAGTTTCTGAAATGCTGTTGAAGAAAAACTGTTAAGATAAGATATTTGTAATGATCAGATCGTTTTATGTGTGTTGGCAAACATTTGACTAACATTACACTACAAAAAGTACATATCAAGCACTGGCTTAAATGACTTGAATTGAGGAAATGTATCTTGTTTTGAGCGGTTTTCACTCATTTAGACACTTTTCCTGATCGGACCAAGTTTACTTTGCTTGTTTGAGGACATTTCAGACCAGTTCTAGGGTAAATCTCGCTTGAAATAAGAAAGTAAAATTGCCAATGAGATAAGACCAATTTTCTTACCCCATTGGCAAAGAAAATGACCTGAAATAAGGACGAAATGCATCGAAACGAGTCAGAAACATCTCAGAACAAGTGAAATAATCTTAACTAGTCAAAACAACTAAAATTTGGGTTATTATGCTCAAATTGAGATGTTTATACTGATCTAGTTAAATACTTTTTGCAGTGTAGCAGTGTCTAAAAGTGGAGAAAACACCATGGAGCAGCTCCGATAACTGTTGAGTTACGGCTGGGAAATACATCTAACTCACTGTGGTGTCCAAGAGTTGTAATGTGAACAACAACACCAGTATTTTAACTTTTAAAATCTGCATTAGTTTAATCGCTGCTAATCCCATGATACTTAGCGATATGACATCACATTCCCGAGCTCTTCTGATCTGTAACATCATGACGAAAACAAATTAAAAACTTTACAGTTCTCGCAGTGAAAATACGAGGACCATCCACGTTTTCACATAGAGAAAGCCACGTTTAAGAAAGTCTCTGGGTATCGGTTAATATCGAATATCGGCAGATACTCAAGCCCCCGGTATCGGTATCAGAAGCAGAAAAGCTGGATCGGTGCATCTCTAAACGATAGTACTGCAATATTATATAAAAAGATTGTGTGATCTCAGTGATCTTGCGATATATCGTTGTTATCTTCGTTTCCGTATGACATGTTCTCTCCTTTATCTAAATCGGGCCGGTACATTTACCTTCCAGTTTCAACCTTCCGGAAATTGTAACGTCATAAACATTTACTTCACAATCCTTTTGCACAAATGATTGTCTTCTGTCCAGAATATTCGAGGTAAGGTAATCAAATGGCGTCTACTTTTTTTTAGGTCAAATATTGTAATGATCTGTCGCCGAGCCCTATTTTTTTTTAAAGTCTAGCCTCTATGTAGATTCTTTTTCAATTTCTATTGTCATTTTATTGACTGCACAGTTTGAGACCGTAGCTTATTTTTTTAATTAGTATTCCACGGTTCAGTAAACGTTGAACAGATTTAGCGATGCGTATCACTTGTCTCACTTTGTGTCTTTTTATTTTAGAGTGAGTATTTTAGTCAGAGTTCTAGATTTTTTTTGTATGGACACGACTGTACAGAAGGTGATGGCTGAAGGAAATGCCAGTAGCAACCAGTGTTAAACTTTTTATTTTATTTTATTTTTTATCTATTTTCGTTCCACAAAAGGCATTTCCCCCTCCCCAAGTTCTGTCATTTCATTTTGGCCATTTGTTCTTATTCTTCACTGTTCACACGCTAACATTTTTAACTAAATTGCTAACTTATTGAGAGAAAAAACGTGCTTATCTTCCAAATTCTCTCTCTTCAGTAACGGTTCTGCCTTCCGCAACACAAGATGAATTTCCTATGATTACTCAGGTTTTGTATCGATTTCCTGTATTTTTGGGGGGCTCCGGTGGAGTTTAAAAAGGTCACAGTCTTCAGGGGGGATTTTAGCGATTTCTCTTCGTCACATTGATCTTATTGATTGAGTTTCTGTGGTGGTGAAGCAGCCTCTTCCCCGTCTCTCTCTGTCCTGTGCACATCCCAACGATGTTATTGTAAACATGTGAAATAAATGTATTTTTTAATAAAGTTGGCATTCAGTATCGTATTTGTGTGTCGGAGAATGGATTTTTTTTAGGCTGGATAGTCTCCTGACGCGGTTATACTCATGATGGAAAAGGGTAACAAAATGCTTTTTATACTGATACTTAAAAACATTACAATTAGTCAAAGTAGAAGTAAAAAAGGCATGTGATAAAAGTATTCCAAGAAGTACAGTTATTCAAATAGGCCCATTAGATACAGAAGGCATCTCTGGAATCGCCCATATATGGTCATGTTTGAAAACAGTTAAGGGGGAAAACAATTTTGAAAAAATGTATATTTTCTCTAATTATTCAAAAACTACTTTAACAAACGCTGAAATATGAACATAGTTTCTACTAAATAATGATACAAAGACATGGGGAGGAGCAAAGTGGTTCAACAGCCCATAAATACATGAATAACGGAGAATGCTAACTTGATGCTACATGTTAGCATCGGGCTAATGCTAACGGTTAGCTAGCGCTTGCTACAACTGCCGTTTTTTCACTTCTACTGAACAATCTGCTGTGAGGAAAATATCCATATGGGCCTGATTTACACTTGACTTTATTTGTGTGATGAATAAGTTCATATTCCACCAGAAAATGGCAAAAAGAGTGGAAAATTGTTTCTCTAAAGATTCTATTTTCCCCCTCGGCGAAGCCACGCCCCCTTCTATGACGAGATGCCATGCTCACCTTCACGATTCTTAACCAAGTGCATGTTCTGCATCACCCAAATCTATAACATTACATAGGCCTGTCATAACAAATTTGAACGTCGATATATTGAAGCAGGAAAGTATCGCGATAAACGATACTGACTCTAGCGATACTAGATACTGTCAACTCTCAGGCATAAAAATGGCAGTAAACCTTTGCTCTAAAGGTGCATCATAATATCCTAAAACACCACATGAGCTGCAATAAACATGAAATATAATGGAACTCAATTTGCTTCCGTTAGAAATCAAACTTTTACCAAGAAAAAATAGGGGGAAATGCTATTAAATGTACAGACGATAAATATCGAGCCCAAAAATATATCGTTTATCTGTTATTTATTGAACGATAAGTCGATATAGTAATTAGTTTACTTACAAGTAAGTTTACAGCCTATAGGCCAGGGTAAAGCCTCATTTGAAAGCTAAGACCTACAAAACTAACTTTTCTGTTGCATTGTCAGCACGTTTTTTAAGCGTTTTTTGTTGTGTTTTCGTCATTGTTTTTTCTTCTTCCTGTGTTTTGGTGTTTTTTTGCCGTGTTCCGTTGTCTTTTTCCGTTTTTTTGTTGTTGTCATTCTTTTGTTGTGTTTTCATAGTTTTATGTCTGTTTTTGTCGTCTTTTGTAGTGTTGTTTTTTTGTTTTGTTTTTAGCTTTTTGAAGCGTTTTTGTCGTGTTTTTTTCGCTGGGGTTTTTGTTGTGTTTCTGTTGTTTTTTTCGGGGGGTTTCGTTTTTTTTTAACATGTTTTTGACGGTCGTATTTTTGATTTTATTCTTTTGTTGTGTTTTTGTGTCGTTTCGTGTTTTCCTTGTTTTTGTGTCATTCTTTCGTCGTCTTTTGTAGTGTTTTTGTATTGTCATTTTTGTTGTTGGTTTTTGTCTTTTTTTCAGCTATTTTGTCACTTTTGAAGCGTTTTTGTGGCTTTTTTAAATTGTGTTATTTTTGCTTTTCGGCACGTTTTTGTCTCTATTATAATGCCTTTTTCTCCCAAGCTTTTAGATTTAGGTCATGTGGAACCGGAGAAAATGTGCTCGGTTCAACTTATGTACTATATTTTGTTTTGTCTTGTTTTTGTCCCTGGCTATGTTGTTTTTTTTTCTTTATAAAAATGACTTGTATGTTTATAATACGGCAATAGTTATCATTGAAAAAAAAAAAACTAAAAAAAAAAAAACTAACACTCACTAACCGCTCCACATTTATGTATTTTCCAGTTTGACCTCCAGTCCGACAGGGGGCGCAGCCACATCCTCTGCTCCGCCCTCCTGTCTCTGGGTCCTCCGTGCTCCACGTGTGTGTCGCACATTCGTCTCTCTCCGGCTTCAATATGAAACGACCGAGTGAGTATTTTCAATATTTCAACGAATATGCACCACACTCCCTGAACTCTCGGTAAATAAGTACTTTGCCCTCGGATAAATGTCCGTTTTAACCGCTTATTCATGTCGTAACTGTGTCTTCTGTCGCGCTAGCACAAGTTTAGCCTCGTGCAGCGCCGCTGGTTAAATGCGGAATGTGTTTTTTCTTTCAGAGTTAAAGAAAGCGAGTAAAAGGGTGTCCTGTTCAAAGCGTTACAAGATTCAAAAGAAGGTGAGTCTTTGGGCGTTGTTGTCCACAATTTGCGCGTTTGTAAGACCTCAACTCCATGAAACAAGTCTTTTTCTATTGCTTTGGGGAAACAAGTAGTGCGCATGTACTAATTATTAAAGATAAAGACATTTCAAATCACACAATCACATTTGCCCTTTTTGATAAAACACAAATTGTATTAAAGTAAGTAAGTAACCTCTTAACCCCCGCCTGAACCGAGCACATTTCCTCCAGTTTGCCTTTACTTAAACCCTTAAGCTTCTTGGAAAGTGTCAAAATAGCGACGAAAAAAAGTGGCAAAAATATGATGGAAAAAACGGTGACTAATGACGTGAAAACGCAACTAAAAATACACCAAATAGTGACAAAAATATGATGAAAAAAGTGGAGAACATGCTTAAAGAGACTAGATTCAAGTTGCTCATTTTATACGCACTACTGCCACCTTAGGTCTTAAGCGTAACTGCAGCTTCTAAATTAAAGGGATGTTCCAGGATTTTTGACATAGGGCCTCGTTTCCTAGTTATCCAGAGTGTTGCTGATTTCTGGAGATATTTTTTTGTAATTCATGCACTTCTTATACTTGAAGAGTTACGTGACGCAAGGCTAACACATTTCTATGATACAGCCTGCGTAAAAACAGTCTGACCCGCTCCACAGAGCACCTGAGGCAAATCACTTATAACGCCAGACTAACCATATAAATGTCTGTGTCGATTGAATAATTTGAACCATTTTGCATTTAAAAGAACTTGTATGTGAGCAGCATCAGCTTCGTGCTGATACCATAGAAATGCGCTAGCCTTGCATTAGCCTAGCGCCACGAAACCCTTCAATTATAAGAACTGCATGGTCATACCGCCTATGCTATGCCCAATCCCATCAGACCTTGGAAGCTAAGCAGGGAAGGGCCTGGTCGGTACTTGGATGGGAGACCGTTTGGGAACACCAGGAAGCCTTGCGAATGTAATGCATGAGTGAGTGAGTGGTTGGTGGTGGTCGGAGGGGCCGATGGCGCAGACTGGTTGCCTCGCTTCCGTCAGTCTACCCCAGGGCAGCTGTGGCTACAATAGTAGCTTACCACCACCGAGTATGGCGTGAATGAATAATGCAATGTAAAGCGTCTTTGAGTGTCCAGAAAAGCGCTATATAAAACTAATGCATTATTATTATTATTATTATTATTATGAATTACCCAAAAAAATATCTCCAGAAATCAACAACACTCTGGATAACTAGGAAATGAGGCCCTATGTCAAAAATCCTGAAATATCCCTTTAAAGGAATAGGCCACCGTTTTTACATACTGAGATATGTTCTTACCTTAGCTTTGACGAGTTCTTTAGGACCTGTCTGATCTTCACCCGTGCCTTCAGTCACGTAAACACAGACGGCGTTAGCATTTAGCCTCTCCCTCTCTCCTCTATAGCTCCAAAACAGGTCAAGATAGAAGCTACCAAGCTCTTCCACGTTTTCCCTATTTAAATATGGTTACGTGAAGTGTTCCACCACAAAGTATAATTACACAAAATTAGACAATGTGGATTTTCTAAGTGGATAAAAGGGGGGACTATATTGTAAGGCGTAATAATATCAGGAGTAATTTGGCATCCGCACAGTAAAGTGAAGATTACTGCACGGATTTCGAGTTAAGAGGCTACATTTTCGTTGATGTTGTGTTTATTAGTAATCCAAAGAAAGGACAGTATTTTTGTGACACGTGGCTGCCTGTAATCTTCTGTGCATCGTTATAATGCGATATTAACTGTATTTTCTTTTTAGGTCCGAGAACACAACAGAAAACTCAAGAAAGAAGCCAAAAAGAAGGGAGTCTCCAAGCGGCCGAAGAAGGACCTGGGAGTCCCCAGCAGCGCCCCGTTCAAGGAGGAGGTCCTGAGAGAGGCCGAGCAGCGCAGACTTCAGGTAAACCGGACTGGCTTTAAGATTTAGCGATGTATTTCTCTGCAGTTCTTGTTGAAGTCGATTGTTTTACATAATCACAGATCGAAGAGGAGAAGGAGAAAAGGAAACAGGCCAAGAAAGAGGAGAGAGCCCAGAAACGGAAGAAGGAGAAGGATGCTCCGACTAAAGAAGCTGAGCCTAAAGCGAAGAAGGCCAGAAAGGTGAAACCAACAGAACTGCCAGAAAACAAACGTATTTTCTCCTCATCTGAAACGAGCACATTTTCTCCAATGTGGCTTTAACCGAATCTCAAAGTTGCTTGAAAAAAGTGTCGACAAAAATGAGACTATAAAGGAGGATGAAAATGCAACTTAAATGCGACAATAAAAGGAGAAAAATGTGTGGCTAAAGAGGAAACACTGACTTCTGGTTTGTGACAGGACGAAGCTGAAAGAAAACAGAAAGCAGTCGAGAAGAATTCCAAACGACATCTTTGTTCAGAGTTAAATAAGGTGAGACTCCCCGCCGGAGCGATTGTGCTAATGCTACAGAACTATTGAGAGGAATACGCTGAATCTGTGTTTTTCTTTAGGTAATAGAAGCCTGCGATGTATTGATAGAAGTCCTCGATGCCCGGGATCCTCTGGGCTGTCGGTGTCCACAGCTCGAGGAGGCGGCTCTGAAGAAAAACAAGAAGCTCCTCTTTCTGCTAAATAAAATAGGTAAACGCTGCTCGAACACCTCTTTATCAATGTCTTGTGGGAAAAAAGGAGGAGGAGTTTTGGTTAAAAAGCTCTAGAAAGTGGATTTTTGCATAATACATCTCTTTTAAATCTTTCCTCAAGAATTTGCTGAATGTCTCTGCTCTTGAAGCCTTGGTACACAGATGTTTTATTAGTTTTTTTGTTTGTTTTTTGCTCTTGAAGATCTCGTACCTAAAGAAAACGCAGAGAAGTGGATCCAGTGTTTACAAAAGGAGCTCCCGGTCATGGCGTTCAAAGCATCTACACAGATTCAGGACAAAACTATGGTAAGTTGCCGTGATTCTAAACCTAATCTAGACTTGTGGAGGACTGAGAAGGTTAAGCAGCTCCTGAAATGCTGCTTTAACTGGTTATAGCCTCCGACAGTAGAAGACAATGCGTCCGCTGAGAGTCGCTCTGCTGTGTGTGCACGAGCGACGTGACGCTTGTGGACAAATGCTTTCAAGATGCCCGTGTTACTTTCGCTGTAGAATTCTGCGTAGGTTATAACCCGACTGTCATTTTAATGCGTTTGTTTAGCAGGCGAAGAAAAGCCGCATCACTCCCTCGAACGGCCTGTTGGACAGATCCAGAGGAGCCGCCTGCTTCGGGAACGAATCCCTCTCCAATTTGCTCACGAGTTACTACACCAACTCTGACAGGGAGGGGGCGCTCAAGATCGGACTAGTGGGTAAGTGTGACGGAAGCGCTTTCTTAAACCAATGGAAGAAATGTATCGGTGAAGAATGAATCACGAGCGTTTGTGTCGATCTGCAGGTTTTCCAAATGTGGGGAAGAGCAGCGTCATCAACAGTGTGAAGGGGGTTCTGGCCTGTAACGCAGGAGTGAAGAGGGGCATCACGAGGCAAGTGACGGGTCAACATGTTCTGCATTCTAAAGATGTGCTAAAAGGGTTTATCATGTATAAAAGTTGCTCTGTAGTAGTTGTAAAACATGGGATTATAGCAGTGGTTTCGCTCGGGATAATTTCTCTCCTTCATTTTGAAGGACAGGGTTGAAAAAAATCTGTCATGAGGAATTTTTATCCTTCATGAATTAATCTCTCATAAGCGTTTTTTTGGTAATAAATGTATATATATATATATATATAGGCTGCATACTATTTATGTTAGTAAAAATGTGAGATTACAGGATAAATGGAGCTAAACTTAACCTGATCTGAACAGTCTTGGTACATTTTGCAACAGAAATGTGCATAAACTCGTGCGTAAAAGTCTCAGGACGACTTTCAGAGCGTCACCTGCTCATCAATATCAAGGCTCAGATTACGCTGTTACAAATGTAAAGTGGAGCTGTTTATTTGCATTTTATCAATTTTAATGGAATGTAAGAAACGGTGGGTGAACGGGACAATGTTTACCAGTTCCATCACTGCACTACGCGCCGCCCGCTACGCACACGGGGGGGGGGGAAGAGAGCGCCCGGTGTCAGGAAAGTTAGCTGGCAAGGCAGTGATAGAACTTGTAAGATGCGGTGTGAAACTTTAGAGAGAGAGAGAGCCCCGCGCGCTCTGAAGAACAGCAGAGCTGCAGCTTGATTTTCAATCCTTCAAAATGACGGACGGCCTTTGAAATTTTCCGTGAAAGTAAAAAATATTCCGTAAATGATGGAGAATTTTCGGTTAATGTAACCTCCAGATTATAGTATTAAACATTTTTATACGCCTATTGCTAACCCCCTTTTGCTCCCCCTGCAGGTCGATGCAGGAGGTGCACTTGATGAAGAACATAAACCTGGTGGACAGTCCCGGGATCATGGCTCAGGACTCCAACCCGGCCCCGGCTCTGGCCCTCAGGTCTCTGAGGGTCGAGGAGGGGCTGGAGACCGAGCTGCAGGCGGCCACTACGCTGCTCAAACACTGCGACAAGACACAGGTGAGAGGGACGAGCGTTTACATCAAGTTATGTAGTCGGGACCAACGGGACGAGGGAGGTGTTAGTACTAGTTTGAAAGGAATGTTCCGCACCAACAGCACCGACCACCGCGTCACACTAGATGATCCTCTTGCGGAGTTTGACTGTGGGTTTCACTCAGCTCAACACTACAGGTTGATTTGGAGCAGATACTTGGAGAGGTTCACCCTCCATTTCCTGCCATGCTTTATAGCTAATTATATTTGTCAAAACTCTATCACTTTCTGATAGTGTCAAAATTGGAAGGGGTGCTCCCAGGATCCTCCTTTCATTAAACATTGTTAATTGCTGAAAAAAATGTAATATGGCAAAAATGACAAGTTTTAACTAATTTTGCTAATATAATGCTTTTTAATCATCATCTTTGGAATCTGAAATGTGTCAAAAAATTTCAGATTCCTGTCAAAGAATGTGTCTTTTCAAATGAAGCTAATCAGGAAAAGTCCAAACAAAACGATGACCTCTTGGTAAAAGAGCGCCTGTATTTAAATGTTTTGGATGGCTGAGGTAGTATTTGAGTCCATTTTGGTGCTTCGTCCGCTCTTCCTAATTTGGTGAAAGTCGACGGGTGATGGGAATAAAGGTCATGTAAAATATATGACCTTATATGTAGTTTAAAGTCTCTACGAGAGACTTTTAATTACAATAGCTGTTACTCCCTTTAAAACCTGTTTTTGATATGAATCGTGTCCCGTTCATTGTGCATCAAACGCAGTGCACGTCCTCATAAAATTGTTTGTTTATTTGGCAGGGACAGTGCAGGCTAATGAACAAGCCACTCCAGATTGTAGCTGGACCTTCTAACTGTGCTACACCTTTATAAGCAGAGCGGTGTAGAGGCTCACAATAGTTTTACTCGAGTTTATTTTCTTTAAAGTATTAGTCAAGTAGAAGTAAAAAGTACTGTGTTTAAACTATGCTAGCATGAGTAAACCCACTGACCCTCGCTTGGCGTTTTCCAGGTGATGCTGCAGTACACGGTCCCGGATTACAGAAACCCTCTGGAGTTTCTCACCATTTTCGCCAAAAAGCGCGGGTTTCTGCTGAAAGGGGGCTTGGCCAACACGGAGCAGGCGGCGGCAGCGTTCCTGGGCGACTGGACCGGGTCAGTACAACCGACTAATGCACACGCGAGAGTGGGTTTAAGGGGACACTTTGAATGAACGTAAATGCTGTTTGGAAATGAGGACAAAACGCGCGTCTGAAACTTACTGTGAAGACTGATAATCCAACTCTGATCCGAGCCGCTGAGGGAGACGCTGCTGTGTGTTTGTCAGTTCTGTCAGTCAAATAACTTTGTCCATTTGTCTTTTTTAGAGCCAAGTTGAGTTACCACTGTAAGCCCCCGGAGAGCGCTGCCCTGCCCTCGTACATGTCCGAGGAAACTGTGGCAGAGATGAAGAAAGGCTGGGACCTCAAGAGAATCAAAACGGCCAACGAGGACATTTTGAAAGGTACAAACAAAACAAAGAATGAGATGAGAGGCATTTAAGGAACTCTCAAGTCGGATCTCACAAGTATGACCATAGATACAGACGACAAGGCTTAGCTGAGTGGTAAGAAACCTCTAAACCTCATTTGTCCAACTCTGTTCTGAACAGACGAGTCGCAGTGACTGTAGAGTAAGGCCTAAACGTAGCTCAGCCTTCTCATTCAAAGGCATCAAAGAATAGAACAAACTCCCACAGAGTCTGAACATTTCCTTAGACATGAAGGATTTCTCTTGCAATACAAGGAAAGTGCTATTGGGAAAAGCAGTCGTGTTAGCATAGATGAGTGTGAATGTCAATATGACCGTTAATGATGTTCTATTGCAGTAGCATTAAGGTCAGCACACACTACACGACACTTATGCCCGATTTCGCTCTATTTCTCAGTCTAATCGAGTCGCGTCTAGTTGAAGGCGGTCACACAGTCGGTTCGTGTAGTGTGGGGGGGTTGTGTAGTGTGGGGGGTCACGACTGGACTGACGTTCGAATCGTGTAGTGTGGGCGGTAGAAAGATGCGACTAGACTTCAGTCGTAGGAAATCAAACATGTTTGATTTTTAAGCACGATTTTGGACGCACGGGAGAAACGTGGGTGATTTTACCGTCCCAAATGTGAATGACAGAGTGATATAAAGACAGAAAAACACCGCCGCGCCTCCTTTTTTTCACTTCTCTGTTAAACCAGCGGCACAAACAACTCATTTCATGGCCACAGCCCCACACACGAAACAGCACAAATTTATTTAACCACGAACAGAGTTTAGCAGCACTTACTGAGTTTGGAGACGAACTGTGTAGCTTCACCTCACCGCTAACGGTGGCTAGCCTCCCCGCTTTCTCCTCCGCTGTCTCCTCCATCCTGAGGTTGACGCCCTTTTCTTATTAAATCCACTGAAATACGTCCCGCTTCTTTCTGTCGCCAACTTTTATCTCCATTTGACAGAACTATAGCCCAGTTGAAGCTTCGTAGTAGCAGTAAGCTAGCGCTGCGGTGTTGTGACATTGTTGACACCGTTGACCAATCGGGACACACACGTTATCCCACGCTCACAAACACAGGGCTGTCTTTGCGGATTTGGGGTCAGTTTTGGAAGCCGTAGAGACGACAGACGCTCTGTGTTATAAAACATCAGCTGTTTGTCAGAATCGTGTCGTGTGTCGCTCTTACGATTCTCAGTCGTTATGTGTGAACCCCCAGACGTTCGAAAATCTCTTTATTCTATATAAAATTGTTTAAAGTCGTGTAGTGTGTGCTGACCTTTAGTATGATTCTATGTGGACTGATGGCTGTAACGGGTGGATGAATGAATATTTGTATTTGAGTGGTTAAATACATTCCATATTGTACATTTTGTATTGTTACTCATCTGCTTAGGGACTGCAGATGGAAACTCCCCGTCCCCAGTGGCCTGAAGTCAATCTCTTAAATGTAGCCTCAGTATTGCTGCAACGTCTCACTGCAGATACTGTTTTCTCCCGATCTAGATGTGAAGTTCCCAAACCCAGCGAGCAGCATCAGCTTCATGTCCAGAGGACCAACCACGGGGCTCTTAGATGTTGCTGAAATTCCTGACAAAGAAACTAAAGAACCAGTAGTAGTAGAAGAGGAGGAACAACAACAACAACAAGAAGAGAAGGAGGAGGAGGAGGTAAACGTTCTTAATAAATAGCACACATGTATTATTCAGTACTTGATATATCCCAGCTTTGGAAATGAGGACAACATTTGTGTCTTAACATTTCGGTGAAGACTTCTAATCCAACTCTGATCCAACTACTGGGAATATCCTTTAATTGTGTTATATGGGTTAAAAAGAGGTCAATGATTTTAATATTGTATTTTTTGTTTGCAGATGGAGGAACAAATTGAAGAGGAAGTGGTGGAACTTCAACAGCCACAGGAAAAGGAATCGAGTAAGTTACATTTCCACACCACAACAGACCTTATGGCTTAAACCAGTGGACTGTTTTTTTGCGCTTTTTTTGGCAGTTGTGCGGCACGATGCGATACTTTGCGTCCCGATATAGACACAGTTGATGACGTCATGCATATTAAAGAGGCACCACGGGCCATGGTCAAGAATACAGTCAGAACAGTAGAGGGCAGCACTACAACTTTAAGCACTTGGACCAGGGCTGGACTGGCAGAAAAAATCGTCCCGGGACTTTTGGGTCAAGACCGGCCCTATAAAAAAAACAGTCATATTCAATGCAATAGTCGAGGTGATGAGCAAAACAATAAACCCTTGGCTTGAACTAAAACAATATAAGCTACGAATCGAGGACAATAGTTGCATTTTGTTTCTGCCGAATTCAAGCTAGCACCTCATAGACTCAACACTTTCATCTACTTAACAATTTACTTAACAATCTTAAAATGTGCGTTCCGTTAATGAAGTTCCACTCGCGACTGCAACAGAAATAAACTTCTCAAAACCAACCAAATGATCCCACTGTAGGCTGAAATAGAAGTCCCAAAAAGGGCAAACATTATAAATCCTTTTAATGGAAACTAGAAGATTTACAAACTGCACTGACGACGAGGGGCAAGACTGAGTCACCTGACAACTCCCAGCATGCACTTCTTTGCAAACATTTGTCTAAAATGTATAAAAAATAGAGATCTAAGGTTCTGTGGGTCCTGGAGGGAGTTACAATAAACTATTTCCTCTTATATTCGCAATGTGAGGGGCATGAGTGTTATGTCCCAGAGGCCCATTGCTCATTATACAAGATTATCTGGGAACCATGACTCAAGAAAGCGCCACTAGAGGGGTATAAAAGGCGTCACATCCCTCTAGTGAAGGAGATGTGTAATTGCATAAATGTAATGAGAGAGTCTGATGGCTTTTCCCATTAATGGTGGGCCGGTGAAAGGTATTATGGGCCTTATTTCTGTGTGATTGGTCCACTGGGAAAACTCCTGAATCTCCCGATGGCCAGTCCAGCCCTGACTTGGACCATATTTTAAAAGTGTGTTATCCATCTCCAGACCATTTCTGCGTTTAAGGTTGTCACATGTGTTGACAGTGATGGTGACAGTTTGTTTTCTCTGTTAAATCACTGTAATTCCCTCTCCTGCCTGCAGAGGGAGCTCCATGTCCATTCAGAATCCTGTCTTGATTAGAGACATGTTTAATTACGTAATGCAAATGATCAAAGTTGAATGTTTTTAAGCCTCCATAAAGCATTGACCACTTAAGTTTTGTTGTTGTGTCATTTAAACACTGTCCCTCCTCTGCAGACCCTCCCGTGTTGGTGCAGCCCGTCACGGTCACTGTCGACGTCTCCCGCTCCACAGCAAACGACGCCTACGACTTCAACGTGGACTTTAAATGAACTGGGGCTCAGAGCAGCAAAGTGCGTCCGAGTTTGTCAAACAAGGAGGGCGTCTTCATCCAACTTAGGACCATTGACTCGCCAATATTCCCGGAGAAACAGACTTTGATAAAAATCGTGGACTCTTGCAAGGAATGGAAACCTAAGCCCTGTTAACATGTCTGTGAATTCTTTGAATGTTGTATATAGATTTGACTATATAAAATACATTTAAATGAATCAAATGTGCTCCAGTTCTTTTGCCCTCGGATCATTTTGGTTGAAGACAATAGGCCAGGCACATAAAATGTTTTTGGCTAACGTCCTGTGGGCCAGTAACCTGGCTAACGCCAGGCTGCTGTTTGCGCTCGAATTATTTGGAACTGCACAACAGCCTGGGGACCATGGCCGACATCTCCGGTGGATTTGGGAACCAATCACAGAGCGAGGAGGGACGGCAAGACGATGACGCGCTATTCGATATATGGAAGCTTGTAGTTTATTTACGGATAATAAAAAAAAAAAGTTTATTTACAGATCCAACGTGACAGCAGCAGACACGATGGTATTTTTTGATCAAGCTTTAGACCTTGTTCTAAATAGTTTATATTCAAAAGTTTACAGCGGATACGTCATCTCATACGATGATACGATTGGCCATGGCTACGTGCAGACGCAAGAGACTCTTTTTTTTTTTTTTTTTCGTATCGCCCAATAAACGAGTATGGACGATCGTAAACCACACCTCTCCTACGAGAAAATGAATTGGTGGTCCCCAGACTAAATATCACTTGTGATTTTAGTCTGGTGTTAGCCAGGCTAGTGGGCCAGTGTAAAGGGTAAACACCACTTCCTGTCAACATTTGATTGTAGATTAAAAATAAAACTAGATTTTAACAGGAGGAATCTCAGAACTGTAGACAAATGTTCTTTCTCTCGTACTCAGGATTCATCCTGTCCCAAACTGAGGACTGCAAAAAACATTTGACTTGATTAGTTAAGTAACGTTGCATTGTCGTTTTGACTAGTTGAATATAAAACATGTAGTTGGGTGTTTGACCAAGATTATTTCACTTGTTCTGAGATGTTTTGTCTTGATTTCAGATTAATTTCTTTTACAATGGAAGAAGCGCATTGCTCTTATCCCTTTGACAGTTTTTTCTTATTACAAGCGATCGCCTTAAAACCAGTCTGAAATATCCAAGTGTTCTTTGATCGGTAAAGAAAGTCTAAATTGCTGAAAACCGCTCAGAACAAGATTAATATAGTAGTAGTTTATTCGGTCTGTTCATTCCTTTAAACATAAATACATTTCCAATTTTTTGTGTACAACACGACCGAAAGGGTTTAGTCTAAAGTGAAAACTTATAACGCCTAACCCAGTTTACAGACTTCCACGAGAGAAAACAAAAACAAAACACAAACATTAATAATGAACAATATCAAGTGTTAAACAGAAGAGAAAAAAACATGTATCTGAAGTTAGTAACATAAATTTCAATATTCCAACAAACATACATTTGTTTTATGTTAATTTAGTTGAAACTAAATCATGTCATTATTTATTTTTCTGACTTTATTCCTCCTAAGCTTATATAATCTTGAATTTTAGTAGCTTTAAACAACTTTTTGAAAGCTTTGACTGTTTGGGACTGTTTTAACTGATCTTCCAGGTCGTTCCACAGATTAACACCTCTTACAGAAATACATCCACTCTTTTTGTTCTTTTTAGCTTTTGCTTTTTTGAAAATAGCAGTTCCTCGGAGGTTATACTGACTTTTCCTGTGTTCAAAAAGCTCCTGGATGGGAGGAGGGAGAAGATTATGATATGCTTTGTACACAATTACTAATGTATTTAGATCAACAAGATCATGGATTTTCAGTCGGCTCAGCTCTACAAAGATAGGGTTCGTCGGTGCATATTCTCAATTCGTCATTTAAACCCATGCTTGAGGTGTAGTTTTTTGTAGTGTAGATTCTGAAACAGAATCTACACTACAAACCAAAGCCTTTTTTCGTTGATTTTCACTCACTTGAGTTCCCCCTGCCTCATGAATTCTGCCAACATTTTCACACAAAATATGAAATAATTCCAAGTTCACCCTGATAAGCACCCCCAGGTTGGGAAACACTGTTTTCCCGGACTTATTTACCTGGAGGATTAAGCGCTTGCTCCCCATTAGTACAGCACAAATAAAGCAGATTTAGATTAATTGAAGCATAATGTGTAAAAACATATGATCTGAAAGTATTTGTCAGAAAGAAATCACTTGATCAAACTGGAACGGCTTAAACTTTTTGTATTTATTTACAAAACTTGACATATACACTTTTAAGAAAAACACGGGATAGAAATGGCACAGAAACGAAGTCAAGTCTCAGGTTAAGGCAGTAACGTGGTCAGTTTGGCAAGTCTTTGCACCCGTTATGTAAATTAAAAAACGCGTTAAAATAATGGAATATTATAGTGTATGTTTTTGAATGTGTTTAAAGCAAGTTGCAAATATTAGCTGATGCAGGAGATGAACTCAAAACAGGGATTTGAGGGAAAAGGAGAAGGGGCTAAACGCAGCAGATGGAGAGGAACATGAGCTCCACTTCGGGAAAGGACAAGTTCAAACTAATCCAAACTTAAAGTGGAGGTGATGTCAGTCCCTGTGAAGGTCTGGAGCTCCACTGATCACATGACTCTCCATCGGCTGCGTTTAGATCCTCTAACACCATTAAACCTGCAATTTCTCCACTATTTTTTGTAGTTTTGTCCATTAGAGAAATGTATAAATGAGTAATCTTACTTTAGTCGTTACAATGTGATGTGCAAGCTGGAACATCCACAGGTAAAGTGAGGTAATGTCTGATCAATAATCCTGATAATCTGATGCTAGTGTTATTGAGAGCTACCAACGGTAAGTCAAAAGCAACGCCGTGTTTTCCTGAGTTCACAATTGTGGTTGAAAGCGGGTTTGTTAGTTCAGAATCTTATTTGGGAGCGGAGTTATTCCTTATCGTCGTCGGCGTGCCGTCTGATGGGGTGGAACTTTCCCGTGGGGTCCTGAATGTACCACCGGTCCCAGAGGTCGGCGAAGGCGGCGCCGCGGCCCCAGGGTTTGTAGTGACCGTTCCAGTGCAGCAGCTTGGCCGCTTTGACGAACTGAGAGGAGTAGCGGTTAGCGGCTCCGGTCGTACCTGGGAAAAACAAAACGATTGTTCTCTTATTCCCCCTGAATTTGGACACCAGCTGGTAGGGCTGCTTGATTATTGAAAAAATAATAATCACGATTATTTTTGTCATAATTGAAATCACGATTATTCAAACGATTATTTGTTGCCTTTAAAAAAATCCATCAAAAAAGTCACAAAAATCCATCAAAAAAGACAAAAATCCATCAAAAAAAGTGACAAAAATCCAGTAAAAAAGTGACAAAAATCCATCAAAAAAGTGACAAAAATCCATCAAAAAAATGACAAAAATCCATCAAAAAAGACAAAAATCCATCAAAAAAAGTGACAAAAATCCAGTAAAAAAGTGACAAAAATCCATCAAAAAAGACAAAAATCCATCAAAAAAGTGACAAAAATCCATCAAAAAAAGACAAAAATTCATCAAAAAAAGTGACAAAAATCCATCAAAAAAAGACAAAAATTCATCAAAAAAAAGTGACAAAAATCCATCAAAAAAAGACAAAAATCCATCAAAAAAAGACAAAAATCCATCAAAAAAGTGACAAAAATCCAGCAAAAAAATGACAAAAATCCATCAAAAAAGACAAAAATCCATCAAAAAAAGACAAAAATAAAAAAATTATAATCGATTTTTTGCGATTATGCTAATTTTGTAATCGTTTACTGTTGTAATTGAAATCGTAATTTCGATTAATTGCACAGCCCTACCAGCTGGGCCCTTTTTCCTGATGAGCTCACCCAAGTGCCTGATGTGCCACATGGGGTCGATGGCGGTGTGTCGTTTGTAGAAAACAATCAGAAGGGGAGGAGTTATGACGCTGTCTCCCAGAGTTTTACTGTAAAGGTCCTCCCTGGGAAAGATAAAATTAAATTGAGAAACAACAAGGTTTTGTTTAATTGGTCAAACGGAGTATGGAGGACCAAAACTACCCAAACAAACAAGAAGATAAATCAACACACATCCAATCAGAGCACTCCTGAGCTCATCTTCATTACTTTTTGCGAATGTAGCTTGGAAAAAGGGAAATTACACAATAAATGCAGACAGAAAATGACAGGGTTTTACTCAGAGATGCACCAATCCAGCCATTTTTCTTTTTTTGTGTTTGATAAATACGTTTATAATCCACCAAAAAAACGCAAAAAACTAAAGAGTGAAAAATTGGGATTCCCATGAGAGGTTTTCTTCTCCCTTGGCTTGGCCGCGCCCCCTTGTATGATGCATTGCCATCTGTATCTATAGTTTCTGTCCCGGTCTTGAACATGGATTTGTTATAAAAGGTCTTGAATGATGCTAGCACTAGCATCTTACTGCTAGCTGTGGTATTTTACTATGTTACCGTTATAAGCACTGCTGGTTAAGAGCTACAAGATGAGACACAGCAGGTCAATATTCAATTAAGATGAAGTAGGGCTGTGCAATTAATCGGAATTCGATTACGATTCTGATTACAACAGTAAACGATTACAAAATTAGCATAATCGCAAAAAAATCCATTATATTTTTATTTTTTATTTTTTGCAAAGCAGACTTATCATTGACTTATTATTGACTTGTTATTTCAGGCCGCTGGGATTATTTTCCGTTCGCTTTTCACGTGCCATGGCTCATGCTTTTGTCTGACATAAAAACAAACAGTGCTGTGTGATGATGTCATCAGGCCGCACTGCTCGGTTTGCTTGCGCAGGTGTGAGGGCGGGCCAGCAGGGGGCAGGTGTGAAACAGGGACCTCTCCTTAATCGAGGCAAACTTGATCATTTGTACTTTTATGACTGTCCAGAAAACATAAAATATCATCATAGTGTTTTGATTAATAAATTTTTAAAGGCAACGAATAATCGTGATTTCAATTATGACAAAAATAATCGTGATTATTATTTTTTCAATAATCGATCAGCCCTACGATTAAGTTCATTAAAATGGTGAGAGCCAAAACAGGTAGTGGTTCAGTGTCAGATATTGGGAATCGATATCCTATCCTGATTTTTGTAGGATCGACTCTGATATCCGATACCAGAATCGGATTTGGTATTTGCTTTAACCAAGAATGTTTTCATGTGTTTTGTTTTTTACCCAAACATTCTATTTTTTTCTATTCTTTTCTGCAGTCGTACTTTATACGTATATTTCAGTTATTATTTTGGCTGTTACGGTCCTCCATACAAGTACACAAGGCAACAGCCAAATGAACACAGTGAAAACCCACTAGTCCTTTGTTATATTTAGGTTGACATTTTGCAATGGCAGAAGTATAAGAAGTAGTAATAGTAGTAGTAGAAAATTTGCCGATGTTTCCTATTGTCCCATTTGAAATAACTGGTAGTAGTAGTTGTAGTAGTGGTAGTGATAGCAGTAGTGGTAGTAGCCGTACTGTGTATTGAGCTCCATCCAGTGCTGCAGCTGTCCCGTGATGTTCTGGTTCCTCCACTCGCTCAGATTGGCCACAAAGACTCCGGGGTTAAACGTGCACGTGTTTGCCCTCAGGCCCAGCTTCTTTATGGACTCCTTTTGGAAGTCCAGGAACCCCATGTATTTATTCTGCGGGAAACAATGAAACACTCAAGAAAAGGCTCGAAAAGCAGCTCCAGGTCTGTTGTGACGTGGTAAAAAAAAAGCTCTAAAAAGTTAATTTAGCATATTTACCTGATTTCCGGCTCCTCGAACGATTCCTTTGGCCGAAGACGAGTCGCAGTCGTCAGAAAACGCCGCAGCCTGGCCTGGTTTGATGCTGGTCTCATAAAGCTCCTGAATATCTCCTGTCGTCACATAAAAAACACACACAAAACGGTTACACAAAGCTCTCCGTTCGACCGTCGCACCTGTTCTCCTGACTCACCTTGTACAATGATGTCGTCATCCAAATAAATGGCCCTCTCCGCCTCTGGGATGAACAACGGGAGGTAGAATCTTGCAAACGCCAACTACATAAATAAAACGCAGATAATGTAAGCGTGGCATTTAAATAAAAAGATAATAATAAAAGAGATGTTTACTTACAGGTTTTGTGGCTTCTGCGCTGTGAGGATCTTGAGAAATCTTTCCTTTGAGCTGCTCTGGATTAAATATAACTATTCTGTGTTGTACGTCTTTTAGCTTGGAATCACCGAGCCACTGTCTGTCGGGGGAAAAAAAAGTGTGAAAAGTCTGTTGTGGCCATCCAGCTAAAATGAAGGACCGCTGAGTGACTTTAGCTTTTGTATGTGCTCATTATATGTGATGATGACCCAAGAGTACCGTCCCAGAGAGCGCATGGCTCCGTAAACAAACCCGCACATGGCTACGTTTACGGGACAGATGGAGCAGCGCTGTCAATCAAGCCACAGCAGGATTTTACCAAAGATCTGCTTCCCTCTCTCTCGATCTAAGAGCTAAGAGCCCCCCCACACCTGCAGCACAGTGGAGGCTTCACAAGGGAGGGACAAGTGAGGAGGTATCCGGGCAAGACTCACAGCTAAACCACATACAGTGGAGAAAAAAAGTATTTGGTCAGTTTCACATAGACATTGTATTGGATTTTGGCCAAATACTTTTATTCCCCACTGTATGCCTTCTATTGGTCTAGCTAATGGACTTTCACTGGCGAATGAAGTTAACTGCTAAGCTCTTCCCAGAAGACGGTGAAAGACTGTTGTCGAGCAGAGGGAGCTGCGCAGGAGGTGGAGCTGACCAGTGCAGGACACCACGCTCTGGAACAGGGACAAACCCAGCTGCACCGTTTCAGAGGAGACTGAAGGCAGCCGGCCAGGCTTCCTGCAGGTGCTACAGTTTTCCCGACCTCCAAACACGCTGGTCAGGTTGACCCACAGTTGCAGCGCGGCTCAGGACTAACAACTGAACACTGTTCCGCTGGACGCTTGTGCGATGACAAATAAAGCACTTACTTCATCCTAATTTCAACTAAATGACTGCATTGAAAAGGCAGCAGTAAACCAGCAGTAAACCTTTCTCTGTGAATTTGAACAGAGTTAACAGAGCCTCAGTCTGTGGCTAACAGTCTGTGGCTGTTTGTCATTTGCCAGGATCCTCTTTCCTCCGTAGTGCTCGTCGTAGACCTCCTCGGAGGTGAGCTCCTCCAAAGTGAAGCAGAGTGTCCTCAAGCCGCCGCATTTGAGCTCAAGTGAAGGATCCTCCAGAGCGAGCTGCCGCATCATGTGACAGGATCAAGTCATATGATACAATATCAATATATACTTTCAAAAAACAACTGTTTTATGAATTAAAGAGGAAAGCTGTTTATTAACTGGTTTGGTTTGTTTGAACATTTTGGCCTGAACAAAAAATATTTGCTAGGAATAAAATGCAACATTTAACATTAATATCAGGTTCAAGGTGTTGCTAATGGCCTACAATTGCAAATGTACGTTACCAACCATACATAGGCCTAATTTCTGAATACATTACCTATCTTGACTTCAAAGGCACATTGCATAACATTTTGGAATGTTTCCGACAATTAAAAACATGCTCCTAGTGACCAGCTTGTCATAGAAAATGCTATTACTGCAGTGGGTAATCAATGACTGGATCTGGATGAGGACCTGACCTGTTTAAATCTCAACATTTGGCTACGTTGAGCCGCTCACAGCAAACATGTTTATTTAAAAGGCACAGTGCGCAACATTTTGGATTATACTGTTGCCACGCTCCCAATGACCAGCTCAACACAGAAAATGCTGCAGTGGGTAATCCAGCAATGAATTTGAAAGAGAACCTAACCTGTTTAAATCTCAAATTCTGCACTTTAGTCGACGTTTCCATGGAGACGAGCTGGAGACGTACCCACTCCCGGTAAAGTTACAGTCATGTCTTATGAGAGCTGAGCCGCTCACAGCAAAGGCACATGTTTTTTAGTTCATTTATGAGGTAATTTTCAATGATGAAAATATCATAAAATTAATGCTTATATTTAAATTTTAGTCATTGGGTAAAATTCTAGGCGGTATGGCTTTAATACAAATAAATGTCAGTATTTTATTATATTTATTGGGTAAAATGTTACACAGTGTAGCTTTAAATAACCCTCACTTTTGTAGCTCTACAGGCCTCTGTGATCTAATGATACCATCTGGAGCGCCGCGTTACTCACTTCAGGTGCTGCACGGTGCTGTTGAGGGTGACTATAGTGAACACCACGTTGGCTTTGGTGTTGGAGTGGACGCTGTGGATGGCAGCCACCGCGGCGCCCAGTCGTTCCTCCGCCGCCGTGATCAGGACCGGGATCTGGTCACCGGACCTGGGCCCCGAGGCCGGGCTGAGGTTCTGGGAGAGCTCCGCTTCAAATGGGAGGACAGCCCCCGCGTCTGGACACAAAAGGCAAGAAATAAAAGTCAATCGTTTCGGAACATTGATCAATATAATATAAATGTGTTGTAACTCCTCTCCACACCATTTATTGTACCACACGCACACACACGCGCACACACACATGCACGCACTCCTAACCCATTTCCATGTAGTTTTTGTATTTTTTGTTGTTGTTATTGTCATTATTATCTCACCATCTTTTTTACCACCCCTTAAGTGTTGTGGTAGTAGTAGTAGTGGTGGTAACATATTGCATATTAACTCAATCTCCGTCTGTCCCCCACCATTTCTGTGTCTTTTAATGCATCACAGTGGAATAGTACAAAAAAAAAACACACACAAATGATACACAAGCTCTCAGGTCGGTGGGAAAGTGCTTACAGGGACAGTATTTCTGCCCAGGTGAGCACTTCTTGTCCTTTTAATGCACCTTAGCCCATTTTAGGGTAAAACAACAACAAAAAACAACAACAACAATACAGATATAGATCAGGGGCAGAATGGTGGAGAACAAATGGATGGAAAAAAATAAATAAATAAATAAGTAATTTCGTGATCATAAGACTATTGAACTATTATTATTATTACTATTACTACTACTGCTAGCATTATTATTATCCTATTATTAACAGGGTTGTTGTTGATATCTGTGTGTATGTCTGTGTGTGTGTATGTGTATATATGTATGTGTATATGTATATGTATATGTATGTGTGTGTGTGTGTGTGTGTGTATATGTATATATATGCAAATATATAATAATCATAATTGTGATTTTCATTAGATACAGTATAATGTCAGTATGGATGACGGTGTTGATGATGACAATGACAACAAGGATTAGAATTGAATATAATTTTTCTATCGTCTATTTTTTACTTTTCTTTTTTCTTTTTTCCCATTACACACGAAAGCTCTCACATGCACGCACGCACATAAACGCGCTCACACACACCCGCCCAGTACGCCTACCTATACAGCCTATGAAATTCTTCCCAAAAGTTTTCTGGTTTATTGTCACATGAGATCTGTTGTCTGTTCTTTGTAATGTCTGTTGTTCTTGTTTTCTTTTCTTTGTAATTGTCACAATAAAAAAAAATAAAAAAAATAAAAAAAATGTGTTCAGGTTTGTGTGTGTAGGGAGGGAGTTCAAAATACAATTTATATTTTCATGTGGTGCATATTGACTTTCCAATTTAAAGGGAACATTTGCGTACCTCGGCAATGATTTATCACGTTTTATGATATGAAATAATGTTGGACTGATCAGCCGTGGCCCTGAGACAAAGGGCTGATCAGCATTTCGCCTGGAGCTCCCTCTTTAATCACATTGCTCCTCGTGCAGCGATGAGAGACGCCAATTTGACAAACACAATCTGCCAAAACTGGCTTCACCGACCGCCCAAGCAGACGCGCCCGACGTTTGCCAAAACCTGCTCGACCAGGAACTCCCAACAGGAGATCACGTTGGTGTAAAAGGGCCTTCATTTACAGGTTGGATCACTTCAGCAATAGAAGAAATGGCATGCACGATTTTGACAAAGGAACATTGTTACAGCATGGTTTAAAGCTCAAAGGTAAAAAACAAAACTTACTTTTTGTTCTGTAGAAAGATACGTGAAACTGATCAAACCTTATGCAAAACTATGTAAAACTCTGATATTCATAATAATCTTACCTGGATTTTCTTTGTGTAAAAAGTCGCTGAGGTTGAGGAGGTTTCTCTGGACGATAATTAAGAAAGCCACAGCCAGCAGCACCAGGATCACCAGGTTCACTGAAAGACACCACATTTTTAAAGTGCATGTACATGTGACTATTAATACTATCAAAATATTTATATACCACCTTTGGTAAACAACAGCTGGGGCTTCACAATACATTCCCAAAGTATCATTAACTCAGTTTAGGTGACACAATATTACTATGTAACATATTTTTTCTAAAACCAAAATGGTAATGAACACGGTGGCGCAGCGGTTAGTGCTCGTGCCTCACAGCTCGAAGGTCCCGGGTTTGATTCCCACCTGGACGGGGCCTTTCTGTGTGGAGTTTGCATGTTCTCCCCGTGTCTGCGTAGGTCAGTGGTAGGTTATAAAAAACATGTGCAATAGGTTAATCCTCCCGCCAGGTGTTTCTGACCACCAGCCTTCCCCCACGTCATGGAGATGGGTCCCCGAGTGCCGACCACTGCTGGCAGCTCACTGCTCCTACAGGTCGCCCCATGCGATACTGAGGATGGGTCAAATGCAGAGAACTCATTTCTCTACAGAGATTTCTCTATAGAGATTAATACAGTATCAGATTTTCTGTTTTTTTTTTATGTGCTTCTTTTACTTTGTGGTATTTAAACCTACTTTTAATCTTGTTTTCACAATGTTCACACAATTTTGGTTTAAATTGAATGAAACTTTAAATCTTGCAAGGGTTTAGTAGATATGTATTATAATGCAATAATTTAATTATTGTGAATTTCCATTGTTTATTCAACCCCAAAAATATTGTTTTTGAGCGTTTTAATTCTTGAAAAATTCCCCTGAGCTAAAGTTCCCACTGAAAGATTCCAAAAAGTTTCTGGAAACGTATCAGTTTTTTCGCCCCTAAAGCACACAAAACATTGAAACTACTACAACAATAAGAACACACATCCAGTTACACTCCATACATGAAGAAATCCCTCTCACCTTTTCTGAGTGTCATACTGGCGCATTCATTCGTCCTTTTAAATAATTGAAAAGTGATGTTAAATCGGTGATGTTGTGATGAGGGGAGCCAGGATGGTCAGATGCTAACTGAGGTCAGCTGCAGCAGCGTCTGCACAGAAAGTGTGAATAAATGCAACGTTTTGAATCTACTCAGTTAAAACATGTACAAACATACAAATCATAGAAAATGCATATTTAGACTGTAAGAAATTATTACAAAAAGCAATATTTACCTTGACTCCCAAACTGCCAACTCAACATCGGCAACTTTTGTTTGCTATCCAGGTTGACTGTAGTGGGCGATACTGTGGATAATCCTGATTGAAATGGCGGATTATTTAGCAATTTACGCTTTAAAAACATGTGAAGAAATGCAATATCAACTTTAATTGAGCCTGTGAAAATCTACTAAAAATATTTGTATTTTGTAAGAGCGAAAAGTAAGCAGACCGTAACATTGTGTACAGGCGCTATCAAAGGCAGCTTTTTACAGATAGTTAACCAAACGGATGACGAAGCGCCCCGTTGTTGACGCAGATCCACTCGTATCTCGTTACGTTTTACATCAGTGACTGTTTTAGACCGAACGTGAACCGGAAACAATCTTTCAACGCGACGTATCTTTTGGAAAAGCGGATGCTTCTTGCTTCCTTTTGGTCAAATATTTCATATTTTTTCGAATTGGAAGTGTTCTTTTTTTAAAGGGAAAGATGTTGTCCATATTTAAGTCCATCCCGACACATATGGTAAGTTTTGATGGATGCTTGCTAATCATTTTCACTGGAGAAGCCCCAGCTGCTTCCTCGATAAGGGCTTGTTTTTCGTAAATTAACGGTTTAAACATATTCATCGGATTGTTTCTATTGTAATATTAAGGATTTTTGATTGCAGATACACATATTTGAGCTAACGAGGTTTACGTTATGCGATCTGTCTGGACAAACAAGAAGTGTGTAGCATATAGCATGTGCACTGAATGTGTACATACAATCAAAACTACGAAGAGCTGGATGGGTTGATAAATAAATTTAAAAGAACTGCTCATATCTAGTCTTCTATGCTCTTTCCCAGATTGTTGTTGTAAATGTGGATTCATCATATTCCAATGGGATTATGGGCACATGTCACTACAGTCCAACACTGGGTTAAATTTGTGCATCATTGTTTTAATCAATCATTAATTTGTTTTACAGGATTATAAAGGCCAAAAACTCGCTGAACAGATCTTCCAAGGAATTATTCTAGTATCAGCTGTAAGTCAAATAATCTTTTTCTTTCTTTAAATCTTTTTCCCTTTCATGTGCAATCACCCACAAAAATAATATATATGTATTTTATGTTCAGGCGATTGGCTTTATTTACGGTTTGATCATCGAGCAGTTCGGGTGGACGGTGTACATTGTGTTGGCTGGTTTTGCTGTGTCTTGCGTGGTAAGTTTTATTGTTTATCCTTTTCTCTCTTTATAAAACCGAATCACAGCCTCGAATTGCAATCCCTGAAAATTGCATTAACATTTTGCGGCCTGACTCGCGGATGCACCGACAAGGATTTCCAACCGAGAACAGTTATTTCCCTGTTTACTTAACTACACAGATACAGGAGCAAAGAATTTATTTTTAAAAGCAAAAGTATGAAAATATTATCTAATGATAAGTCTAAAGGTATACAATATACTTAAAGGGACACTGCGTAACTTTTGGACTATACTGTTGCCATTAGTGCAAAACATGCTCCTATTGACCAGATCGACACAGAAAAATACTATCACTGCAGGGAATAATCAAAGAATGGATTTGGATGAGGACCTAATCTGTTTTAATATCAAATTCTACTGACTTTAGTCACATCTCCATGGAGACGAGCTGGAGACGTACCCACTCCCAGTAAAGATACACTCATGTATAAAACACATGTTTTTTTGTACATATGTAGGTATTTTTCCAATGATTAAATGATCTATCATAAAATAAATGCTAGTATTTCAATTTTATTTATAAGTAAAATTCTACGCAGTGTGCCTTTAAAGGAACAGGCCACTGTTTTTCCATACTGAGATATGTTTTTACCTGAGCTTAGACGAGTTGATGCGTAGCTGTCTGGTCTTTGTGCGTGCGCTCAGTCAAATGATGTTTGCATTTAGCCCTTAGCAAAGGTATAGCTCCAAACTGAGGTGAAGTTAGAAGCGACCAAGCTGTTCCACGTTTTCCCTATTTAAATACCGTTACGTGAAACGTTACACGATCCAAGTCTAGTTACACAAAATTAAACGCGTCGATTTACTAAGCGGAAAAAAAGGGGTACTATATTGTAAGCTGTAATAATACCGTAGGACAGGGGTGTCCAAACTTTTTTCATCGTATAGTGCCGTATAGTGACATGTTTAAGGCATGGAGGGCCACAGATCAGTGGTCAATGCATTCAAACATTCAACTACGTGTATTTAAGAGAGGTTTAAACCATTCTACAAACTTGTATCTACAGGCTTGGAACCATAAGTCTTACAATAAATGTTAATTTTTGAGGTTTTAATTGTGTGGAATTATTAAAATTGCAGGAAAATTACCATCATAGCCAAAATGTCTTTGATCCGTTGTCCCACATTCGCACTCACTCACTCACTCCATTCATCCTGGCCTGTCGTACATGTTTTTAGTGGTAGGGGAGTACCTGGGGGAAACCTACGCAGACACTGGGAGAACGTGCAAACTCCACACAGAAAGGCCCCGTCCAACCTGGGACCTTCTAGCTGCGCTCCTCATAAATTGTTACAAGGTGTGCCTTTAAGTAAAAAAAAAAAAAAACACAGATTTGCGCTTTTTAATCAACCTTATCCTGCGCTGATTTGTCGCTATGGTTAAGTTATATTCATATTACTTATTTTACATTAAAATACAGGCCCAGACGGTCAATTATATACATTCTATACAATTTGTAACACATTTCAACTCTACGTACCTGTATTTCTATGTGTATTGTAGTAGTAGCCCACATGGTCGAAAAGTTAGGAACCCCTGAGAAGGAAAGAATCTACTGCCGTGTCTACTATCCATTGTCCACCATTTAAAAAAATATACTATTACTATATGTACTACATGTTTCGCGTCAATCAATCTTTTGTTTTCTCTTGTTGTTTCTCCAGCTCACTCTGCCTCCGTGGCCGATGTACAGGAAGAACCCTTTGAACTGGCAGCCCGCTGTTCCAGAAACCAGCTGCGAACCCAGCCAAAAGCCACAAGAAAATGCCCCAAAGAAGAAGAAACACAAATAAAAACAAAAAAAGTCCAGCTGCTTTTTAATATAGAAATCTATGTACAATTGGATCATCTATTTGGCTTTGATATAATACATTTGTTACAGTGTTTCATTTGAATAAAGCTTCATCACACTCTCGCTTTGCTTTAGTTTTCTCTACAGACATTTTCTAAATAACTTGCACATTGTACTTGCATCTTTAGATTTGTAACCTTTATCAAAATAAGGGGAATAAGTAAAAAAAAAAACTATGGCCAAAAGCTACATTTGCATAGATAGAAAAAGGACTGGAAAAAAAAAGGGTTTCTTACAAAAATATATTAAAATTATTTACAAAGCATTACTGAAAATATGATGTAGCAGTGTGGCGGTGCACTTGACAGTTTTACACAGATTAAATAAGTAAAAAATGGCACAGAAATATCGTCTGTGGTGGAACATGATGCTCGTGACGGGAGTAAAAGGTGTTGGAAGGTTTGAGTGAAAATGTGTCAAACTTTTAAGGCCATGTCTTCAAAGAACTTGAGCTGCCGAACCATCACGGCGTAGACCTGGTACTTCTCGTCCCCCATCTGATCTCGGAGACGAACCTGGGGGGTTGGAAAGAAACGCAAATAATTCGATTTATTTACAAGATACAGTCCATCGAAAGTGTTTTGGCTGTGGAGTTATAAAAAAAAAGGCGCTTATTTCTTGATAAATCACTAATTCAAATGACAAAACCGCTGCTTTTTCAATGAGAGAGGGAGAAATCATCAGAGGAGCACAGTGGTGATGTAGACAGCGGGATTTGGATGGTTTTTCAGATATTTTGGGGCAGGTTTGGCTCCTGAGACCTGGCAACCCTAAATTGGGGAGTGTTGGGCAAGTTACCTCAACCTCGCTTTAAGTTAACTGAGCACATTTTCTCCGGTTCAACTTCTTGATAGTGACAAAAACGAGGCGTGAATGACGATGAAAACGCGGCAAAAGACGCAACAAAACAGGCGAAAAACCACTGCAAAGCCAGTGATAAAAAGTGATGAAAAAGCTCCAAAATGCAACTAAACAGGCAACACTAACCAGTGATGATGAAAAAGCAACAAAACAGCTTAGCTTTCAAACAAGACAACGTGCTCGGTTCAGGCGGGGGTTAAGAGGTTAAAATTGTAAAATATTCTATATTAGTAGTTACGGTTTTAAAAATGTAATATGTTCCTGTTACTCTCCTTTGAGTTACTTGTGCCAAAATATAAAATTGTGATAAAGCCACTGAGCAAAAGTTAGTTAAAGAGGGGGTATTGTGCTTTTTTCAATCACATAGCACCAGTCTATACTACACTACAATGATGACCAAACCTTCTGTTGGTCTGTAACTGCAGTAAGTTAGAATAACTGCCTTGTATAAAATTGCTCTCTCAAAATGGCTGTAGTGAATGTCTTGAAATAGGCCTCTGTCTCTTTAAGAACCTCTGAGCCTTTCAGACACGCCCCCTCCACACGCTGTCTGTGGCATCAGTGGGGAGGGGGTTCTGCTGAGGAGCAGTGGTTGGTTACTCGGCTGGTGACGAAAGCTCGGAGGCGTGTCCAGGAGGTGGGGGCGTTCCTAGGAGGACTCAGGCAAACCTATCCCTAAAATGGCCGCCATCAGAGTTTTTACAGATTACTCAAAAATACATGAATGTGCCAAGGCAACACTTCAGGCATGTTTTTAATGAGGGAATGACATAATAACATGATGTAAAGCTTGAAAAAGTAGATTTTGCATAATACCCCCCCTTTAAAGATTTCCTTTCCCCATTCTGTTGACGATGTTAACTACACGCACCAGCAGATTTTATACACCAACCTCCAGCTTGATTTGGTGATGCATTTTCTTTAGAGGAATTTGGTATTTTTTCATTCATACATTTAAATGCACTTGTAACTCGAGTTACTTAAATTGTAATGACTAATATATGCATATTTTGTTTAAGTAATATGTTATACTCCTTAGTTACTGAGGGATCCATGGTTCAGTAAAGCCATAACCATGAGCACAATTCTACTTCTCTATGATCCTTCACTGTCAGAGTCAAACAACACAAAGTATTTATGTGTGTGTGCATTAGCAGTAACCGACTCCATGTCACAGACTTTATTTACCTTAAATTTGATCAGTATAACTTCAAACACTGCCCTCCAAAGGCCAAGACCACTGCCTACAACACTACCTTGGACCTGTACCTAGAGAAGGACAACAGTCACTCCGCACACTTGGATGGAAAACTCTGGAAAGGCGGAGGAAACTTCTGCAACTCTCCCCAAATGTACTATTTCATGTACTATCAGCCGTCCCAAGGAACTAGATCCAAACACATTGTACTACAAGACCCGATGCGGCTCAGTGTAAGAGCTTTTTCTCCACAGACTATCCCTGAGTGAAGCCCATTTCCAAAGCTGTACCTCTCGTTTGGTCTCGTCCTCCTCCTCCATGATCTCCAGAACTTTGTCCAGGAGTTTGACTCCGAGCCCCTTCAACGCGTCGGTCCTCAGCTGCTCCACGGCTCGACGGACTTTGGCGGGACCCGACGTGGTTTCTAAAAACAAAAGGACTTTCAGCCTCCAAAGTCAGCAGTCAGGAGTGAATGTAATGTGCGGCTCTTCTCACCCATATTGATGTGGCTGAGGGACAGGTCTTTGGGCTCCGGTCTGGTTTTGCCGTGAAGCAGCAGCGTGTCCCTGTACCTCCTGTTCAGCCTGAACTCCTGGAGGTCACGTGACCCCTCGGCGTCTCCGGCGTCCATCCTCAGAGTCTGGGTCATCATCTGCACCAGGTCCTGCATGTCGCTCGACTCTTTCCTGCACACGCACACCAGGATACGAATGTTTGGAAAAATGGGGCAGGTTTTTCCACTCATATTGAATGATCTTTAATTTAAAACTTGTAGATGTCCAGGATCCGTCTGTGTGAGCCTCAGTCCCCTCCTTGTGAAGGTCCCCCACACTTTTGAATGGCCTTTTCCTGACAGTCCTCTCCAGACTGTGGTCATCCCTGCGGCTTGAGCACCTTTTTCTTCCACACTTTTCCTTCCACTTTCTATTAATGTGCTTTGATACAGCACTTTGAGTCAGTCTGTGTTATCCATATTTTTAGGGCTTTTAAAAAAATAATACACAGCAATAGAATATTATTATTAGCCATATCTGAAAGAAGTAAAGTGGTGTGAATCTTTTCAACAGATAACAATAACACATCCCCTCTGATCTGTGTTTCATGAATTCACTATCTTTACAAAAGAGTTCCTAAACAAATCAACCCATCAGCTGATTCCAGGCGCTTCACTTTAGTTTTTACCACAACGTCACAAACGCAGCTGCACATGGTTCTTTTGGGACTCTTCCCGTGGCGATATTATGCAATGATCATGCGAAAAAGGATCAGATTTGCTCCACAGGGGACAAGGCCGTGGGAACCCAGGGTGCTGAGGGCGCTGCAGCACCCCCTGGTGGATAGTTTGTGAACTGCAGGCAATATTAAACACTTAACTCCCACCTGAACCGAGCACAATTTCTCCAGCTTTACCCCAATCCAAAAGCTTCTGGAAAAAAGGTGTGAAAATAGCAACAAAACTGGGACGAAAACAAGGATGGAAATGTGAAAAAAGTGAGAAAACATTAACGGAAACGTGACAAAAATTTGACAAAAAAGTGAGAAAAATTTACAAAAAACGGACAAAAAAGTGACAAAAAAAATGTGAATAATTTGATGAAAAAGTGACAAAAAATTTACAAAAAATGACAAAAATGGCCGAAAAAATGGACCAAAAAGTGATAAGAATTTGACAAAAAAATGTGAATAATTTGATGAAAAAGTGACAAAAAATTCATTAAAAAATGACAAAAATGGCCGAAAAAATGGCCGAAAAATGGCCGAAAAAGTGATAAGAATTTGACCAAAAAAATGCGAATAATTTGACGAAAAAGTGACAAAAAAGTCAAGAAAATTTGACAAAAATGAGACGACTGCCCAAGAAAAAAAGTGATGAAAAAAAATCTGATGTGAGGAAAAAGATCCATTTACTTTTGTAGGTCTTTCAAATGAGGCGTTTACACTGGCCTACAGGATTTGGGTAAAGCTGAACTGGAGAAAATGCTCTCGGTTCAGGCGGGAGTTAAGAGGTTAATAAATAGGATTTATGCACAGAAAAAGTATTTTGGGGGTACATTTTGTCCCTCAGCGCCCCCTAACTAAAATATCTTCCCACGGCTCTGACAGGGGATCATTGAACCGTGTATTTATATGGAAAACAGAGATAATGAGTAATTCAGCCCTAACTTCTGTGCTTACAAAGAGTACTGGAAATGTCCTTTCTCAAACTTAGTGAATACACTCCCCTTCCAGAAAAGCATCACACGCACTGACCTCTCTTTACCGTCTCCCACTGAGCAGTCGGTGGAACTGGTGGATGAGCTGAAATCCTCCTCGTCCGACTTTTCCTGCTGCTGAATAAAAACACACGACATCAACATTTGTGTATTGAGCGATATTTTGAGGTGAATCTCTTCTTCTTCTTCTTACCTTCTCCGTCCGCTCCGTGATGGGCACAGACACGGAGCGACTCACTTGAACTTCCTCTCGGTCCGCTTTCGAAGAGCTCACATCATAAGACGACCTCCTCGCCGGGTTCAGAGCTGGCAACATGTACGGGAGGTGAATCAGTAAGCACCCATCCTCCAATCAAAACCATCACAAAAATGTAAATTACCTGAATGGGTGACTCCTTCTTGGGACTGCCTGAGCCTCCTGCGCTCTCGGGCCGACAGGGGGCGCCCCTGCGGACAACCACGGCCACACAAATGAGTAAAACGTGAGGGAACCTTTGTTGCATCGCGCTTAAAGGTCATTTTTGATTGGTCACCTGCAGCAGAGGGGGCGTGGCTCCGTCCCGGCTCTCGCTCACTGGGGTCGGGGCCGGTAGGACTTTGTGTCGGTTCCTTTTGTGATGAACCGAGGAGTCAACGGGAGGAACAGGCAGAGGTCTGGGCCCGGGAAACTAAAGTATACACAAAAAATCTTCATCACTGCATTACATTTACTACTGTACTACTTTAGTACTGTTTTCTCATGGAAAAAATGAAAGTGAGGTGGCAACAAAATTAACAAATATGATCAAATGCAAAAAGTATCTAACTGGCTGAGTCAAAACTGTCTGACAGTAAATAGTGACAAAACAGTCGCAATGTATTTTACAAATAGAGGTAAACGTATAAACTATCCAACTATTTTTATTCATGGCAATGAAATAAAAAATGTTGATGAATTCACCTACTTAGGCGTAACCCTGGACCCAACTCTGACTTTCAAAAATCATGTAAAAAAACTTCGAAATTCCTTAAAATTTAACTTGTCCAACTTGTCCTTTAGATACATACGGGGGTCTCTTACCACAGAGGTGTCCCTTTTGTACCTGAACTCGATGATCCTGTCACATTTTATGTATTGCATATCGAGTTGGTCACAGGGCTGTAAAACGGTTCTGGGGCCTCTTGAATCATTATATAAATATGCACTCAAGATCCATGATAAGAAACCCGGGCGTTATCACCATTGTCAAATACTAAAGAAGTATGGAATTCTGAATTTTACAAACCTAATATTCTACTCTAATGTTTGCTTACTTTTTAAAATCATCCATGGAGTCACTGCACCCCCTCTGAGAAAATGTATAACTTTATGCACTAATAAAATGACTCGAGCTACTCGATCCACTTCTAGAGGAGAATACCGCGTCCCAAAATGTAAAACTGCCTTCGCTAAATCTGCCTTCTCTGTGATCGCAATGGGTCAGTGGAACTCACAGAGATTATTGCAAGTACGACATTCAAAAGTTTTGCGCATTTGACTAAAAAATGGCTTCTAGAAAAACAAACTTGCACTCATAATCTGTAACGCCATGTGGGAGCGACCGTTTCACCTAGAAAAGGGACCGGTAGAAAATGTTCTAATGTTCCAATCTTGTTTAAATTAAATGTATGTTTTTAATGATGTCAAAATGTATAAATCCATGGTCAAGTTTTCATCTACATTTAAAATCAGTTTTTGTACTGTAACATCAACCTGCCTAGGGACTACATGTGGAAATTAGCATCTTTGCTATAACCTGGCATAATGCATCTTTCCTTTTGGTCAATGTTAAATTGTGCACTGTCCCTGTTTAAATAAAAACCATACCATTTTGTTGGTTAGAAAATGCAATATTGATCAAAAACAGCTGAAAACTAAATATTGAATTATTTCTCCACAACACCCGCCCACCCCCTTCCTCTTGCTTGCTCCCTTTGCAGCACAGCTATTTCAATAAAGAGAAAGACATTTTAAGCGGCAACGAAGCTAAGGTAACGAAGCTACAGCAAGTGTTTTTACTCCCCAATGAAAAGATGAAGCTGAGCAGGAGATGGAGTTATGGCTGGAGCAGGAGGGTTTTTTTGGGGAGCTGCCGCCAGGGTGCTACGAACAACCACATGAGAAGATTTTAGGATTCCTTGAAGTGCACAGTGTCATGATTCGTCTTTTGTTCACCTGTTTTTGTATGTTTTCTTGTGTTTGGTCTAGTCCTGTGTTTTATTTTGACATGGGTTCTGTCCTTGTGATTTGGCTTTCCTTCCCTCGTTATTGCCTGCCCCGCCCTGATGTGTTTCACCTGTGCCCCGTTTCCTCTTGTATTCATACCCCTGTGTTTCCCTTGTCCTTTGTCGCGTCATTGTCTTCATCAGCCCCGGTTTTTGGTTATCTCTGGATTCTGTTATTTTGGTTTTCGTCCATTAAACATCACCAGTTTTGTTGCAGTCCTGCATTTTGGGTTTTATTTTCTTCGTTCCACTCACACCATGACACACATGACACTTTTAAGTCTGGATGAAGGAGTGTTTTTGTCCATTTGAGAGCAGTAAAAGCGGCTAACTTTGAGGCCTGATGAGGCGCTAGCCTGCATTGTTTAGCCATTTTCAATGTTTTTAATATAAAATGACTTTGCCACATGATGATGTTTTTTTTTTTGGCATCCGCGCAGTAAAGTGAAGATTACTGCGCGGATTTCGAACTACTCCTGGTATTATTACGCCTTACAATATAGTTCCCCCTTTTATCCGCTTAGAAAATCCACATTGTTTAATTTTGTGTAATTATACTTTGTAGTGTAACACTTCATGTAACCATATTTAAATAGGGAAAACGTGGAAGAGCTTGGTAGCTTCTATCTTGACCTGTTTTGAAGCTATAGAGGAGAGGAGGAGAGGCTAAATGCTAACGCCGTCTGCGCTGTGTTTACGTGACTGAAGGCACGGGTGAAGATCAGACAGGTCCTAAAGAACTCGTCAAAGCTAAGGTAAGAACATATCTCAGTATGTAAAAACGGTGGCCTATTCCTTTAATAAGTCCTTTTCGTAGTCCCTCTGGGGGTAATATAATGGTAAATGGTCTCAGCTTATATAGCGCTTTTCCACCTACATTAGGCACTCAAAGCGCTTTACAGCAAGGATCCACTCACCCATTCATACTCTCATTCATACACCAATGTACGCAGACACTGGGGGCAATGTGGGTGAAGTGTCTTGCCCAAGGACACAACGACAGTGTGCACTTTCAGGAGGTGGGATAAGTGGGATATAAGTGTTAATGGTGTCTCTGGCTGGAAAACCACAGTCGCAACTTCGCTGCACCGGGTCACACCAACACACACTAATAGAATCACTAGGAAGAAACTAACAGGCTAACGGGCAAAGCTAACTGCGGGCTAGCATCTCTTAAACAGTATTCACAGTCAAGTTTGAGTGGAAAAAAACAGATCTCCATTGTGAAACTGGATGTATTATATCCCTCTGTCCCTTTGTTTTTTTTGCCAGTGTAGTATTTACTCTCACGGACAATTAAGGAGTAAAAGATCGCAACATGCTACGATACCTGCAGTGGCGCTTATGGCCTCTAGGGGCATGAGTTACTGCTTTAAAGGTGATACCAAATATCCACCTCATGATGTACTCACCTGTAGGAGAGGCTGTGGCTCTAACAGCTTTTCCGTCGATTCTAGATTAGTCTAAAAATACACAAAAACTCGTCAAAAAACTAATTCACAAATTGACCAAATTGACCGTTTACCTGCAGCTCTGGACTCTGCCTCTCCATCTCCACTCCTTTCAGCAGCATCTCCGTACTGTCTTTGGATCCGTCCCCTAAATCATTTTCCATTAGTGACTTATTTTCTTGCCTCTCTTCTTTACCGTTCCGACATAAATGCTCGACTTTCTCTCCTTGGACGTTGAAATCCGAGATGCCAGCTTCTCTGAGCAGCTCCATTGTATCGCAGCTCTCGCTTACAGCCGGTTTATCCGCTAATAACAAGTCCACGTTGTCCGGGTTAGGTGAAGTTTGACTGTTTACACCTAATACTGGCTTCGAAGCCGCCGGCGGGGGGGACGTGGGCGCTGAAACGTCACTTCTCCTCTTCTTTTTGCCGTCTTTGTGAGCTTTCGGAGTGGTGGGTTCGCTGTTCTGCTGCAGCGGCGGGGGCGAGCAGGGGCTTTGGGGCGGGAGATCAATGGTGATGTTGCTGATCGTCGCCATGTTGTCGTTCAGGTCTCTGGGAGGGGCGCAGGGCGGAGGGGGTTTGGGCGGAGGAGTGGCCCGTTTCGGAGGGAGGTCGACGGGGCCGTTTCGCAGCTTGGGCGGTGGAGGTTTCTCTGGCTGGAAGACAAAGACAAGCTACATTTTATCTTGTGTTAGGGCATTTTTAGAATGTCAATTAAAATACCTGCTTGGGTCTGGGAGGAGGTTCGTCTTGAGGACTGGGGGGCTTTTTCTCATGTTTTGGTTTTGAGGCTCCACACGACACCCTGGACTCACAATCTCTTCCTGCAACTGTGGTTTTCCTCTTGGACTTGGCCGTTTTTCTAAAGACAGAAGATACAAGTCTGTTTCATTGCACTGATGATGTCCTCAGTCACTGAATTGAAGTGAAAAGTGGAAACCATGTTGGCGTACTCTTTCGTGGCCTCGAGGAACAGAGCAATTTGCTTTTTGATGTACGTCTGTCTCAGGATGTGTTTAACGTCGGGTCTGTCGTCCGGTCTCTTGCTCAGCATGCTCCTGATGAGGTCACCCAACTGAGGGTCGTACCGGCTGGGCATCTGAGGCAACTGGGAGAGAGAGATGAGCGAGAGTGGAGACTTGGATCTGCTTTATAATGACTTACAACATTTTAAAACTGTACTTCACCAGAGGAGACTTCTTTGTTTATGTCTGTAGCTGTTTTAGCCTGGAAGCTAAAGGCTAACGTTATTATTGGACGCTAACAAATATAAATAGCGCCACAATCTGAAATTACTTTTATGAAACACACGTTTATTCAAGTGTGTTCTGTTTTTTAAATCTTACTTTAATTAAAATTTTCGGCAAACAGGAAGAAGGTTCCCAGCTCAGAGCCTACTGGCCTGAACAACTCCAATGTGAAATAGAGCAAAGAGTGCGAATAGTGTCCAGCATACTGTGTGTACGGCTGCTTCAACTTTAAGGGTTTAGCTGTCACATCATCATCGCTATTCTCATATACAAGGAGACGCAATATCTTTACAGGCTCTGTGCATGGAAAGTGGATAGCAAAGTAGCTAACCTTTTAGGGTAGTAACAGTCTCCTGTCCCTTTGTCATTCCTATAGGGCAGGGGTGTCCTAACTTTTTTCATGGGGGGCCGCATACTGAAGTGTACACAGGGTGAAGGGCCATAGATCGGTAGTTAGTGCCGAAAAACCTTTGACTAGCAGAGGTTTAAATTGCGCCCCACACCTTTATTTTTGCTCAAAACCTTCATGCCAGCTCTGTCTCACAGTAAAAGGTTTGTTGTTTGGTTAGAATTGTGTAGAATTATTACATTTCAAATAAAAAGGACTATCTCTGATGATGTGTCCCGATTCAGAAAAAAGGCATTTGCTCCCCGGGCCGCACTTTGGACACCCCTGCTATAGGGGATATATGTATTTTAACAGTACGTGGCAGAAAACAAGTGAGGGTAATCATTTAAACCATGTTAAAAACTTTACTTGAAGTTGAGGCTAAAGGCTAACATTAATTTGAGGTCAACAAACGGTTAAAAAAAAAAAGCGCTACCATCTGATTTCTTTTTTTTTTTAAGCACCCAGTATTATTATTATTTAAAGCAGCACTAAGTAACTTGTTTACCTTAATAAATTCTTTTCGTAGTCCCTCTGGGGGTAATACAAGCATTAATAAGATGATTGGTGGAGGCCCCAATGCACACAAATAGAATCACGAAAAAGAAGCTAACAGGCTAACGGGCAAAGCTAACTGCGGACTAGCGCCACTTTGTAGTATTTAGTATTTACAGCCAAGTTTGAGTGAAAAAAAATATCTCCATTGTGCGATTGGATGAACAATATCCCTCTGTCCTTTTGTCTTCTCTATCAGATAGTATTCACTCTCACGGACAATTAATGAGTAAAAAAACGCAACATGCTATGACACCTGCAGTGGCGCTTATGGCCTCTAGGGGCATGCATTACTTAGTTCTGCTTAGGGCTGAAACAACTAATCGATTAATCGACAACTAATCGATTATTGAAATAGTTGTCATCGATTAATCGTTTTCTAGTAAACACAGACTTAAAAAGAGCAAAAATTACATGAACATTTTCTATTTTTGATGGAAACCTACTTTGTTTTTCAAGCTAGGGTCTGTAGAGTTTTGTACATTGAAAATTTCATAGATATCTGTCTGTGTCTCATCCAATTAATAAAGCAAAACTGGCACTAAGAGCCTCCAAAAACACTTTGCAACACAGTTTGAATTTACTCCATCAACATGTCCTCAAGAGATGCCACTTTAGCTTTATGTGATTAAAAATAAATGAAAAAAATACAATTTTCATGCACCATTCACAGCCAAGCAATTAATCGTAAAAATAATCAGTAGATTAATCGATTACTAAAATAATCGTTAGTTGCAGCCTTAGTTCTGCTTTAAAATTCCTTTAGTTTTTTTTGTACTTATCTTAAAAATGCGGACAGGAAGTAGTAGTTACCGTAGACTACCAAAGACATTCCGTGCACAGACCAACAACTTTATCTCTCTTGATGCTCCGTGAATGTGGCGTGATCACTAAAAAGGAAGAGAGAAACAAATAACTCACCTTCCCCTCCACTATGCGGTACACCAGAGAGTTCATGTCCTTGGCGTTAAAAGCGTGTTTGAGCGTGGACATCTCGTACACGCAGCAGCCCAGCGCCCACACGTCCGACTGTAACAAAATAACAACCATCACCAGGCTCTACACGCACCTCTCTCAGAGCGAACGTGGGAAATACCTTGTGGTTGTACGGTTTGTTGGAGAAGAGCTCGGGGCTCATGTAGTATGGCGTCCCGATCAGAGTGCTCGCCATGTCGTTCTGATTCTCCAGGACTCTGGCGATGCCCAGGTCGCCCACTTTGATGATGTTGGTCTTGGTTAAAAAGATGTTCTGGGTTTTCAGGTCCCGGTGGAGGATGTTTCTCTCATGGAGGTACTGAAAGGAAAAACACAAGCAAAGGTTTCTACCTGCAGAAAATCAATTACATAAACAGTACAAATAGGTCATCCTTTTACAATTCAATGTACACTACAAATATTCTTCTCAAATTCCTCCTTAAAAATAAATTTTATTTGATGTGTATATTTTAGTTTCATATGATCTATAAATTGTCAGCGCGTCAAAGGATAAAGTTATTACTATTAAACAGAACTTTTTTTTTTAATAGATAAGCAAAATGTATGATTGTATTTATTTTAGGGCTGAAACGATTAATCGACGACTAATCAACTATTGAAAGAGTCGACAACTATTTTAGTTACTATATTAGTTATTTTAGTTTTTATCGTTTTCTTGCTCCCACAGAGTAAAATGGAGCAAAAATGACCAAAAAATGTAGTATTTTTGATGAAAACCTACTTTGATTTGATCTTTAGGGTCTGTAGTGGTTTGTACAATGTAAATTTCATGAATAGAGCCTTCAATAAACATTTCCCTTTAGTTTACTCCATCAGCACTTACTTAAACAGCGCGACTTAAGCTATAATGTGATTTTAAAAAAATGATTTTTTCTTTTTTTTACTACACTATTAACAGCCAAGTGATTAATCGATTAATCGTAAAAATGATCGATAGATTAATCGATTACAAAATAATCGTTAGTTGCAGCCCTAATTTATTTGGAACTATTGTGTCCCGATTTGGAGAATTTTAATGCACATTGTGACAGAGATGGGTCGTACTCAGTAGTTACTCGAGAACTTTTTAAACACCCTGTACTTTTTGGTGTAGTTTTACCATTTTTACCTCCTCTTGAGTTATATTACTTTGAAGAAATAACACTCTCAGTAAAGTATTTGGTTTCTCTTCCCACTGTGAGTAAATGAAAAGCATGTTAAAATACCCCCTCTCGAAACCCTCTCAAAAGCGTTAGAGCACCCTGAACGATCCTAGGAGCTAAGTGACCATGTGACCGTTTTAGGGTCTCCTACAGGTTACAGTTGGTTAGGTCAGAACAAGAGGAGTTCAGGGGCCCTTTGTAATGAGAGACCAACCAGGCCAGCTACCGTTGTGGGGACTGGCAGCATCTGCAGCTGAGCCTGAGCAAAGTGCAGACCCAGTGCTGGTGGGAGGAGTCATGAAGGACGGGTGCAGAGTGGACTGCTGTGGAAGATGATGGATGGAGGACAAGATTCAAAGAAAGATTCAAACATTTTATCTGTAAATAGTTCATTCTCTCGTCCTTGTCGTGGAGCGGGGGGGAGGGGAGTAAGGGGCGGAAGCACAGGGAAGGGAGGGAGTTCAGCTTCCTGCTAGCCTGGTGTATGAAACAACTGAGAAAAATTAACTGAGGAAAAAAAATCACCCTCAAGGCAAGTCTTTTTGAAGAGGTTGCGTTCATGTGACGTCACAACATTCTAAAAAGCCTTTTGCTGGGTTGCAGGTTCTAGAATGTGATGATAGATACAGACGGCATCTCTGGAATCGCCCATATATGGTCATGTTTGAAAACAGTTAAGGGGGAAAACAATTTTGAAAAAATTTATATTTTCTCTAATTATTCAAAAACTACTGTAAAAAATGCTGAAATATGAAAATAGTTTCTACTAAATAATGATACAAAGACATGGGGAGGAGCAAAGTGGTTCAACAGCCCTTAAATACATAAAAAACGGATAATGCTAACTTGATGCTACATGTTAGCATCGGGCTAATGCTAACGGTTAGCTAGCGCTAGCTACAACTGCCGTTTTTTCACTTCAACTGAACAATTTTCTGTGAGAAAATATCCATATGGACCCGATTTACACTTGACTTTAGTTGTGTGTGATAAATAAGTTCATTTTCAACCAGAAAATGGCTTAAAAGAGTGAAAGATTGTGTTTCTCTGAGGATTTTATTTTCCCCCTCGGCGAAGCCACGCCCCCTTCTATGACGAGATGCCGTCTGTATCTATGTCACAGGACCCAGTGGGGGCAGGAGCCAGTTTTTCCTATTAACCACATTTCACTTTCACAAGTCGTATCTAAAAAGAAAATGTATGAATAACAAAAATAATCTTTAATATCAGTCACTGGGTCCATGATCTCTCTGTACAACACCAAAAATGTCATCAAAAACAAAACTATTTTACCTCCATATAACATTATAGGCCTTAGAGACGCTGTGATGTCGCCTGAAACCCAGCAATAGTTTAAAATTGACGTAATGCAGCAGAAATATCCATCGTGGTAACTATGGTAATTGTCAAAATCCAGATTTCCAGTCTTAGTTTGTTGCTAATTTCTCAGTAATTCCTGGGCCAAATCACATGAAACAAAAACTGTCACAAAGTTCAAAGTCATCTCCTCCCGCACATATGAACCACGGTCTAATTATTTCCTCATAAAAGTGTTCAAAAGTGGTGACAATATTCAAAAACATGCGTGTGACGCTGGTCAATAAGAATAGAGTCGTGTTGGCACCTGATCCAATTGAAATAGAATTCTAAAACATGAACACAACCTATAGATACAGACGGCATCTCTGGAATCGCCCATATATGGTCATGTTTGAAAACAGTTAAGGGGGAAAACAATTTGGAGAAAAATCTAAACTTTCTCTAATTATTCAAAAACTACTTTAACAAACGCTAAAATATGAATATAGTTTTCTACTAAATAAAGATACAAAGACATGGGGAGGAGCAAAGTGGTTCAACAGCCCATAAATACATGAATAACGAAGAATGCTAACTTGATGCTACATGTTAGCATCGGGCTAATGCTAACGGTTAGCTAGCGCTAGCTACAACTGCCGTTTTTTCACTTCTACTGAACAATCTGTTGTGAGAAAATATCCATATGGGCCCGATTTACACTGGACTTCATTTGTATGTGATAAATAAGTTGATATTCCACCAGAAAATGGCAAAAAAGAAAGAAAAAATAATCTTTTGTTTCTCTAAAGATTCTATTTTCCCCCTCGGCGAGGCCACGCCCCCTTCTATGACGAGATGCCATCTGTATCTATTGTCTCATCAGCTATTTACTCTCCGTCCTTGTATCTGCTGTCCATTCTACTCAGTGGTTTCCAACTTGTAAATTGGGAGCTACCCGCAGCTTTACAGCTCTTGGCAAGCAGCTCCCCACAGACTTTCCATTCTTCTTCTTCTACACAAGTTTGAGGAATCAAATGTGACTACTGTCCTGGCGAAGCGAGTCCATAAAGCACATTGACATTTACAGATGCATTTTCCAACGCACTCACCTGCAGCGCCATGGCGATCTGCACGAACCACTCCACCACTTGCCTCTCGGGCAGCAGCTCCCCTCTCTGCTGCTTCAGCCGGTGGTACATGTCCCCTCCCTCACAGAAGCCCATGACGATGTAGAGCTGGCAGTCGTCCCCCTCCCACGACTCGCGGTACGTCACGATGTTCGGGTGGCGCAGCTGGGACAGGAGCTGCGCCTCCTGCTCGGCCGATCGCCGCTCACGCTTAGAGGAGGTCTTCAGGTTCAGTTTCTTTATCACGTACTGCACACAGAGAGAGGAGGGGGGTGTTAGGGCTGCATTATATACGACACATGTTTAAGCTACTAATGTAATAACAATGTATTAGAAACTCAGGCTTAAGATACAGTCATTTGATCTAGATTGAAAAGTGAGTATCTTAAAGGAATAGGCCACTGTTTTTACATACTGAGATATGTTCTTACCTTAGCTTTGACGAGTTCTTTAGGACCTGTCTGATCTTCACCCGTGCCTTCAGTCACGTAAACACAGCTCAGACGGCGTTAGCATTTAGCCTCTCCCTCTCTCCACTATAGCTCCAAAACAGGTCAAGATAGAAGCTACCAAGCTCTTCCACGTTTTCCCTATTTAAATATGGTTACGTGAAGTGTTCCACTACAAAGTATAATTACACAAAATTAAACAATGTGGATAAAAGGGGGAACTATATTGTAAGGCGTAATAATACCAGGAGTAGTTCGAAATCCGCGCAGTAATCTCTCCAAATTACTCCTGGTATTATTACGCCTTACAATATAGTTCCCCCTTTTATCCGCTTAGAAAATCCACATTGTTTAATTTTGTGTAATTATACTTTGTAGTGGAACACTTCACGTAACCATATTTAAATAGGGAAAACGTGGAAGAGCTTGGTAGCTTCTATCTTGACCTGTTTTGGAGCTATAGAGGAGAGAGGGAGAGGCTAAATGCTAACGCCGTCTGCGCTGTGTTTACGTGACTGAAGGCACGGGTGAAGATCAGACAGGTCCTAAAGAACTCGTCAAAGCTAAGGTAAGAACATATCTCAGTATGTAAAAGCAGTGGCCTATTCCTTTAAGCCATTCTAAGTTTGATACTTTTGTGTTTTGTTCTTAGCAAGATAGGGGTGAGTGCATCAGTGGGCCCAGAGTAGAAAAAAAGGACAAAATCCGCAAAAACATGGCCTGAGAGGAAAAATGCAACGTCCGAGGCATGATCGAATAAATGTAGTCCTTTATTGAACGAGGGATGCCGACATGTTTCGACCTGGCATGGTCTTCACACAGGTGCAGAGCAGGGAGTGAGCCACTACTAGTAGCGAGTAACCCCAAAATATACATTACAGGATGAATACAAAAAGAATATGGAAGCAAAAGACATCTCTAATGAGAGAGAAAAAATATGCACAAATTCCAATGTTGAATTTTACAAATATGGATCAGTCTACATCATATATATAAAGATGATCTCCAGCACCGATGCGTTAAAAACATTGTTAATTTTGACAACATATTTTATTTTAGTTTTAGTGTTTTGACTAAAATGTAATTTAATTTTAGTCAAGATTTAGTTAAAAAAAAGTTTCAATTTTAGTCTAGTTTTAGGCGACTAAAATTGCATGTCAATTTAGTCGACTAAAATGAAGACTAATTTAGTTGACTTATATTTATAATATTCATTATAATCATACTTAATCATGGTCCTCGACTTCATGGAGCTGCTCCACATGAACAAAGCTCAGACCTGCTCATTTGGCAGTGAATTTAAATGATATGAGGCTCTTTCAGACGGTCAATAGAAGTTTGGATGATTTTAGTCTCTCCTTTTCATTTTTATTTAGTCTTATTTTAGTCGACTAAAATATCTGGACATTTTAGTCATAGTTTTAGTCTCATGAGAAACTTTTAATTGAGTTTTAGTCCAATTTTAGTCGGCAAAAATATCAATTTGACTAAAATTAAGACTAAATATTTTAGTCGACGAAATTAACACTGGTTAAAAAGGACCTTTAGAAAAAAGATGATTAGTTGTTTGTTTACTTTAATTCAATTGGTTTTTCAAAATGACTTCTGTGCTGACTTCTAATTCGATGGTTCAACAACGGCCATTGTGTACTATTATAAAGTATATATTTTTTTACAATTTATTTTACTTGATATTGTTTTTTGTTTTAAAAATTTAAACTATTATAAGTTTAGTTTTTACTGTTGCATTTGTATAATTTACACTGTGTATAAAGTATGTTACAATGACAGCCCCATGACCTCATAATACTGTTGACAAGACCGACATGTGAGAGCATGAGGTCGTATTTCTTAGTTGGGAAACTGAAATATAAGATTTCGGATTCTGATTTTGTCAGCCTCCTGGCATATTTTAAGGTTCTAGGGGAAGTAGTGAATATTGAAAGAGATTTAGGCAATAAAGATAGAGAAAAGACACGTCCACAAATTACTGTTATCTAAAAAGGAAAAGCTATACTACAATCCACTCAAAATTTCAAATACATTGTAATAACACAGGTAGTACTATTACTTTTGTCGACAGTATTATCTATTTAACAGTCAATTACAGAAACACAGACATTTGTTTTGGGCGTAACATAACTTTGTATTAACTATAAACAATACAAAACAGGCAACTTTCTGTTCATTCTCAGTCAATGTCCCAAATGTACAAAACCAGATAAAAAAAACCCTCAAAGTGAGCTTGTACTTGTGGTATTTAACCAATGGGTAAATCAAGCTGTTCTCTGACCTGTTTTCGATCCGTTTTGTGCTTGACCAGAGTCACTTCGCCGTAGCTCCCTCTCCCCACCACTTTTTCGGAAATGTAATTATTCATCTCTCTTCGCTCATCCCCGTAAAGAAAAGAGAAAAACAAATCTGGCAAAGTATTCCGAAGTCAAAGTACACTTTAGATATTTGTGGTGCTGTTCCGCTTCATGTCTGGGCGTTACAGTCTCGTGAAAAGTGTAAATAAGTCTGTCCTGGCACCGTGGCGGCGGAGAAAAAAGATGCTTTTGAAAACCCGGAAGTGCAGCGTATGGAGTTTGTCGTCACTAGGCAACGGCTGCGCCATGACAACCGAGCGAAGAGCGGGGCTAAAGCACAGCGACATCTTCAGACGGGAGGGAGAATCATCACCAGATACAATTTGGCAAAAAAAATAAAAATAAAAAAATAAATAAAATAAAATAAAATAAAATAAAATAAAATAAAATAAAATAAAATAAAATAAAATAAAATAAAATAAAATAAAATAAAATAAAATAAAATAAAATAAAATAAAATAAAATAAAATAAAATAAAATAAAATAAAATAAAATAAAATAGGACTTAAAACATTGCATTTAGGCAGAACAGTGGATTTGAGAAACCAAGTTAATTTTCTTTTATTATAAATACATTCTCTCCAAAAATCCCCCACCGCGAAGATCAACGGGGCACAGGTACTCAAGTACAAGTGAAAAGTCATGACCCAAACAATTACTCGAGTAAAAGTCAAATATATATATGTTAAGAAAATGTAGAAAATGTTAGTTGTGGGCAAAAAAGTCAGATTTATTTCCAACGAAGCAATTCATTGTTTGAAACAAAACATAAAATCATGTGGAAATGGTGATATTTATAAAGGCTTGTCTTATCTTTACAAAGAAATTCCCAGAAAATGGCTTGAAAAAATAATAATAATTCTGTAGAACAAGGTGCACGAGACGATCTACATTTATTTTATAGATCAAATTTAATAAATATTTAGTAACAGTGGAATAAATAACAATTATTTTGCTCAAGTAAGATGCTTCATTATAATTCTACTCAAGTAGAAAACTGTACTACCCGCCGCTGGGCGCAGGCCAGGGGATTTAAAGAGGAAAAGTACATGTACATTCAGTTCAAGGAAGACCCCAACAGTCTCTTGTGGTCTCAAAGTGGCCCTGCACTGAAAAGAAAACTTCATGATCAAAGTTATAATTCCTGCGTTGGTTAAAAAGTAACATTTACAGGAAAGGTGCAGTAGTACTTGTTTTGTCCTTTAGAGGTCACTATTGAGCTACATTGGAAAAGGGTGCGCCCTGGAAACCCCAGAGGCTAACTTTAAAGATGTAAACTTTCCCTGTTCAGGTTTATCAGCTGTAATGAATGATAAATAATACAATAAAATCGAATATTATATACAATAGTAAAACATTATTATTATTATTATTATTATTATTATTATTATTATTATTATTATTATTATTATTATTATTATTATTATTATTATTATTATTATTATTATTATGACAAAAATCCCTAACCTAATTGCTCACCTGTGGCCAAAGTTTATCAAGGAGTAACTGATATTTGTCTTGACCAATAGCGCGTCAGGCACTTTCACCTGCTCACCGTTTCCGCCCTCTGATTGGCCCTCGAGTGTTAGTCCCCGCCTCCCGCGTGCATACACTCTGTGGTGGCTCGTGAGCGGCCGCAGTGGCAGTTCAGATTCGCACGGTGTGAATCACTCAGCGAGCTCGGCGACAGGAGCGGACTAAAAGCGGGACACACGCGGGCTGAAGGCGGGCACTCCGTGGGCACAGAGCTGGAGATTCATCCGCGTTTCGTAGGTAAGGCGGTCCCGTCCTGTTACTTTCATTTTGATGGAACGAGACAACACGCGAGAGAAGTTTGCTAATGCTTTGGGAATGGGATAGCAACTGTATCACGTAACTTAATAGTTTTTTTTTACACTGGAAGAATAATGGATTATGGATGTGGCTAAAATCAAGAAGCATAACAATATCTTTGGATAATGACAATGTATGTATGTATTTGGGCATGTGGCTGACTGCACGATCAAATAAAGTATGTGCACCAAAATAAGTTGAATCATGTGAAGACGAAATTTGTGGAAGAAACATGCTGAAATAAAAATGATTTTACATTACTGTATTCAAAGTAAAAGAGAAACCGCTCTAAGCTGGTGTAGCTCGAGCTAACCATCTGGAGTGGCATCATTCATCATCTGCGGTGTTTAGGAAATCCATGTCATGCAAATGATTGCATTACCTGGATGTGGAAAATGAATTTGCATCAATGATTTATTAGGTTTATGACTTTCTTTGAGCGGACGTTTGTATTGCCTTATGTATTGGCTGGGTCAGTGGTTGAACTTTTCATACCAAGTACAACCTCATTAAATATTTGACCTTTCAAGTGCCACCGAGCCACGATCATGATTAAGCCAAGAATAAACTTGTAACTAATATGGGTTAAAAATATACCTGGACTAAACTGAAGCAATTTTTTTTTTTTTTTGTGTGCAAAGATTTAGTTTTATGTTGTGAAATTGACACTTCTTTGTCTGTGTATTATAATGGCGAGGGTTGCAATTTTCACAATATGCAAACTTTTAGAATTAGGCTAAGCTATTAAACTGTTGGATTTCACGCCTTAAGGGCTCTGTCAAAAACAACAACATGTTTTGTTGTTGTTTTCAAAAACAACAACAAAACAAGTTGATATTAGTGCGTATTTGACCTTTTAATGACTGTATCGGGGGTTCATGCTTTCTGTAATGCTCCGGGATCAATAGGTAGCGTTCACGTCACATCACAACATTCTAAAGAGCCTATAGTTTAACATTGAGGTGGAGGTCAACTGACGGTAACTATGGTAACGGTGGTAACTGACAAAATGCATATTTTTATGTCTTTGTTTTTTGGCTCATATCTCAGTCATTACTGGAGGAATCCACATGAAACAAAAACTGTCACAAAGTTCATTGTCTCCTCTGTCGGCACATATGAACTAATGTCCAATTATTTTCTCTAAAAAATGTCAAAAAGTGGTGACAATATGCGAAAACATGATCATGATGTTGTCCAATAGAAAAGACTTTCAGACAAAAAAATAATATCACAGGTTTGTGAATCCAATCACGATCAAACACTGGAGAGGAAAAACATTTGTCAATTTTCGTTTTGGAGATTTCTTCCAAAAACTGCATTTCTCCCATAGAGTTGTATTGGCCCCGCCCTCCATCTGACATTATGACATCATCACATTCTAAATCGTGAACGCCACCTATTGTTTTTTTTTAATCATCTCCACGGTTACGCATAATTGCATCCATAGATACAGACGGCATCTCTGGAATCGCCCATATATGGTCATTTTTGAAAACAGTTAAGGGGGAAAACAATTTTGAAAAAATGTAAATTTTCTCTAATTATTCAAAAACTACTTTAACAAACGCTAAATTATGAATATAGTTTTTACTAAATGATGATACAAAGACATGGGGAGGAGCAAAGTGGTTCAACAGCCCATAAATACATGAATAACGGAGAATAGATACAGACGGCATCTCGTCATAGAAGGGGGCGGGGCTTCGCCGAGGGGGAAAATAGAATCTTTAGAGAAACACAATTTTCCACTCTTTTTTGTCATTTTCTGGTGGAATATCAACTTATTTATCACACAAATAAAGTCCAGTGTAAATCAGGCCCATATGGATATTTTCTCACAGCAGATTGTTCAGTAGAAGTGAAAAAACGGCAGTTGTAGCAAGCGCTAGCTAACCGTTAGCATTAGCCCGATGCTAACATGTAGCATCAAGTTAGCATTCTCCGTTATTCATGTATTTATGGGCTGTTGAACCACTTTGCTCCTCTCCATGTCTCTGTATCTTTATTTAATAGAAAACTATATTCATAATTCAGCATTTGTTACAGTAGTTTTTGATTAATTAGAGACATTTTTCATTTTTTCAAAATTGTTTTCCCCCTTAACTGTTTAAAAAAATGACCATATATGGGCGATTCCAGAGATGCCGTCTGTATCTATGCTAACTTGATGCTACATGTTAGCATCGGGCTAATGCTAACGGTTAGCTAGCGCTTTTCACTTCTACTGAACAATCTGCTGTGAGAAAATATCCATATGGACCTGATTTACACTTGACTTTATTTATGTGTGATAAATAAGTTGATATTCTACCAGAAAATAAAAAGAGTGGAAAATTGTGTTTCTCTAAAGATTCTATTTTCCCCCTCGGCGAAGCCACGCCCCCTTCTATGACGAGATGCCGTCTGTATCTATAGAGAGGCTTCCATTGGCAGAGAAAACTTACCTTCCTATAGTGTCACAGATGAGCCTTGATGGACAGTGAAGGCGCCAAGCTAGCCATTAACCACCTGGGTCACTTAAAGGTCAACTACGCACTAATATCTAGGGTTTTTACCACATAAAAAGTTCCACAATGCACCTTTAATTAGAATGGACATCGGCATTGTTTACATTACAATTACAATACAGAAAAGCAACATTTGATTAACTTTACTGATATCTTTTTTGCTTTATGCCAAACACATACACACATTATATATATATACATCTTCTAAACCGTATAATGCATTGTTATAATTTTAAGTGGATGGAAAACGACATCAATTCAGGCCAAACGTCCGAGCAGGCATTTTGGCATGAAGCAAATTTCCATTGCTGTCAGCAGAGGTTATATTGACTCTGCCGCTGAAAACAATCGATGCCGTTTGTAACAAGGGATGTTGTTAGTGGAGGCAGTTTGAGCGCCGAGCCACTTGAGTGAGATGCATTCTGCCCTCCCGCTGTTTACTGCGGGCTGATTGCAGATAACTGCGGAACAAAGACTCTGCTGTGCATATGAAGAGCTATTTTTAGTGATCATCATAATACTGGAAGAAGCGACGATGCTAAAAAAAACAACTAGCCCTATGCACGCTAGTTGTTGTTAGTTCTATTTCCATGTCAGTCGCCTAAAAGTTATGCTTTTGAACTCCTTCCCTTGCGTTGGAGAAGTTCAGAGTGACCTTGGGCCGCAATTAATCACGGTTTGGATATTTTAAATAATCTCATACAGGCCCTTACGCAGCAAAAAGCAACACTGAATATTTTTTGTTTTTGTCTATGCAAAGGGCGTCGTTGGTGCTTGGTAGATTCGGTTCATTAGGAGCATGTTTTGCGTGGCAGGCAATAGAATAATCCAAAATCGTACGCCATGTGCTAGGGCTGCTCGATTATTGAAAAAATAATAATCACGATTATTTTTGTCATAATTGAAATCACGATTATTCAAACGATTATTTGTTGCCTTTAAAAAAATCCATCAAAAAAGTGACAAAAATCCAGCAAAAAAATGACAAAATTCCATCAAAAAAATGACAAAAATCCATCAAAAAAGTGACAAAAATCCATCAAAAAAGTGACAAAAATCCAGCAAAGAAATGACAAAATTCCATCAAAAAAATGACAAAAATCCATCAAAAAAGTGACAAAAATCCATCAAAAAAGTGACAAAAATCCAGCAAAGAAAGACAAAAATCCAGCAAAGAAAGACAAAAATCCAGCAAAAAAAAGACAAAAATCCATCAAAAAAATTACAAAAATCCATCAAAAAAGTGGCAAAAATCCATCAAAAAAATTACAAAAATCCAGCAGAAAAAGACAAAAATTAAAAATTAGAATAAAAAAAAATTATAAAAAAAAGATTGAAAAAAAAAATTTGAAAAAAAAAATTATAATCGATTTTTTGCGATTATGCTAATTTGTAATCGTTTACTGTTGTAATCGAAATCGTAATCGAATTTCGATTAATTGCACAGCCCTACCATGTGCCTTTTAAGGAAAACTATTACCTGTGCTGCTGTCGTAAAAAAAGGCGTGACATCATTTCAATTATGTGTGAAAGAACTATGGCACACGCGCTGCTGGCATGTTCTAATGAAAGACACTCCCGAAGGCGGCTCGCCAAACGCTGATCTGAAGCTGCACTAGAAGAATGATCCTTTTTCACACCGAGAAAATCCAGCTGGAAGTCAGACTGAGAAGGGGTTGAAGTGAAGTGATGGCATTTACATGGAATGATGCTACCGGTGCACGTGTTCTGTTTTTCTTTCACAAATGCTGCTGTTACATCTGATTCATGGATCTAAGAAATGTTATTTTACTACAAGAAGCTTTTAAGAGTTCCACTTTTTCCTGTGATTTGTTACATTTGTTGCATTGTGGAACTTTTTAATATAACAAACATAACAAAATTGATATATATGCATAGCAACAATAAATAGTTTTACCTTTTTATATAGCGCTTTTCTGCCTTCATTAGGCCCAAAGCGCTTTACGGCAAGGAACCAGTCACCCATTCACTCTCTCATCTGCACACCAATGTACACAGACACTGGAGGCAAGGTGGGTGAGGTGTCTTGCCCAAGGACATAACAACAGTGTGCACCCTCAGGAGCTGGGATTCAAACCCTCGACCTTCTGATCATTAGCCAACTCCTGTGCCACCGTCGCCCCTTTCGATCAATCAATCAATTGTTCTGTAAGGTTTCCAGTAGGTTTCCTGCATGGTATGTATAACCATAGAGAGGGTTTGTCAGCAGTGAAAACCTACCAGAAAACAACATGCTGACCACTCATACAGTGGCTGAGTCAAATATGCACTCATACAAATATTTGTTTTCACATAAAAAGTTTCATAATGCACCTTGCACTGCCTAACATTTTGGACTATACTGTTACCATCAAACATGCTCCTGATGACCAGCTCGACACAGACAATGCTATTACTGCAGTGTCATCAAAGAATGGATCTGGATGAGGACCTAACCTGTTTAAAACTCAAATTCTAGTGACTTTAGTCACATCTCCATGGAGATGAGCTGGAGACGTACCCACTCCCGGGAAAGTTACAGTCACGTCTTAGGAGAGCTGAGCCGCTCACATCCAAGGCTCTTGCTTGTTTGTGCATTTTGTAAGGTATTTTTCATATCTGTCATAAAATAAATGCTTGTATTTAAATTGGCTTTATTGGGTGAAATTCTACACTGTGTGGCTTTAAAAAAAGAAGAAGCCATTTTCAAAAGAACAGAAAAGTATTTGTGACATGTGACATTTTTGCTGTTTACAAAGCATCCACCTGTTTTACCACACTGCTGCTGTTGCCACAGCAACCCAGAGCATGTGGTTACACACACGCGCAGAAAGAGCGACAAAGAGGAGGGTGGATGAGCTTGTGTTGAGACTTACATGAGTGGAATATCATTAGCTTTTAATCACTTTTATATGGTGGTTTTCTTTTGCCGTGTTGTATTTAGCGCCATGCTAATGCTAGTATGCTACATCAGAGTTCATCCATGACGCAAAGCCCGAGCCTTCCTTTGCAAAGATGATCTACTGAAACAATAGAAGCTTCATTTTTATTTTTTAAGCACCTAACCTTTAAGTTTCCACAGTCATGTTTTTGTGTAGCTGGGCGTAGCATTAGCTGCGATCTCCGTCCTGACTCCTGTCAAAATCATCTGTAGTGTGCAAGCACTTTATATTGCATCTTCAGCAGTGTTAAGAATGACGCCGGTATAACTGTACACGTTTCGATATGACCCAGACCTAATTCTATTTCTAATTTTTTTACTTAGTTAATGGTGGCATTCATGGTTTTGACACAGGATGGAATCAAAGCCCTTAGAGATCTTATTCTAAGCCAGAGCTCAGATCAGTTTTATGGATTGTAGTCACCTAACTGATGAAAGATTAGAGGAGCCCTGATTAGAAAAGGGGAAGCTAAGGTTTATGTTGCAAAGGCGTTCATGTGAAATGCCATTACTTCATGTCGGGTTCTCAGACGGGCATTATCTTTTTCCTCTTCAACTCAGGCACTTGAAAGATCACATCAGGATTGTGTTAATACAATTTTTTATTATTTTCTTGTCGGTAAAGAAATTCTGTCTCTCCTCTTTCTGCTCGACCCAGGGATGGGAAACCAGTGAGTATAGCTGTTTCTGATCTTAAAAACCTTCAAACCAGCCGCATGTAACTCTTTCCTCTTCCAGTCCGTTTGGTTTTTCCACTTGGATACAAAGCCGTTTTCTTGACTCGTAATTGCATGTGTTCAAGACCTTCCCCTCTTTACCGCTCCCATGTCAATCCTTTTCTCCGTTTTGTAACTTTATTTCTGTCCAAAAGAATGAAGAAAGCTCAAAAGTAAGTCATGATGTATTGTCTATTTCATGGGATTACAACTTCACCCGTCAAACGGCTCAGTGGGATTCTGCATACTCTCTCTTCTTCTTGCTGAAATCATCGGAAAAGCATGGGTTGAATTTCTATGACGGGGCCGTAACTGTACAAACATTTGCTCTTTTCCTACAGAGACTATAAAGTACTAAGCTCTGTTAAAATACCGTTGCGTTAGCGTCCAGTTGTAAAGGTGTCAAAGCCGAGACGACTTCCTCCTGTTACTTCCTCCAAACCCACCGGTTTGCATGCCGCAGCTTCATGCCCAGTTTAGACACACTCCCTTTCACCTCCCGCCGTTAAAGTGACATGCAAAGTATCGCACAAGTTAGAAACCGCTTTAGACGCAGCTGTGGCTCACACTTGAACATCACCGATTGTAAACCTGCACTTTTCTGACGCAAACACCAGACAAATACAAAGTGAAAACTGGACTGGTGTGTCTGCTTCATTCTATGTGATGGAGAAGACTGACTTTTGGTGGAGCTTAATGAGCTTGATCCAGATAAACAACAAATCAGCTGTAAAATGTGGCACATACCTTCCCTTATTTTGGTGTTGCCTTACTTGATGTCTAGACACACCAGCCCCCTATGATGACTGGGGCCGGAAGATGGTTTCAGATTTCTTTTTTTTTCAATACCGGTTTCGAAAACAGGAACAGGTATTGAAAGAAAATCCTTTTCTTTAGATTCCAAGTTTTGATGCCTGTCGGGTCCAGGGGGCAGCACTAAATAAAGTTACTAAAAGATAATAAATGTGTTTTAAAATGACTTTATATTATGTTTTATGGTTCGAGGCGACAATCATATTGGTAACTTAACCCAAGTACCGTTAAAGGAACAGGCCACCGTTTTTCCATACTGAGATATGTCCTTACATGAGCTCAGATAAGTTGATGTGTACCTGTCTGGTCTTTGTGTGTGCCCTCAGTTACACAAAGACCAAAGATGTTGTTTGCATTTGGCCTCTCCGAGTATATTGGGAGCTGAGTCGGGGCAAAGCTCTCGATTTACCGATCGATCTACGTTCCCACTCTCACCTATGGTCATGAGATTTGGGTAATGACCGAAAGGACAAGATCGCGAATACAAGCGGCCGAAATGAGTTTCCTTCGCAGGGTGGCTGGGCGCACCCTCCGAGATCGGGTGAGGAGCTCAGTTACCCGGGAGGAGCTCGGAGTAGAGTCGCTGCTCCTTCACGTCGAAAGGATCAGCTGAGGTGGCTCGGGCATCTGTTCCTGATGCCTCCTGGTCGCCTCCCGCGGGAAGTGTTCAAGGCATGTCCTAGTGGGACAAGGCCTCGTGGAAGACCCAGGACACGGTGGTGGGACTATGTCTCCGAGCTGGCCTGGTGTCGCCTCGGGGTCCCCCCAGAACAGCTGGAGGAGGTGTGCGTGGATCAGGAAGTCTGGGCATCTCTGCTGAGACTGCTGCCCCGGCGGCCCGGCTCCGGATCAATCGGAAGAAAATGGATGGATGGAAAATGGAGTATGGAGTATATATCCTATAGCTCCAAACGTGGTGAAGTTAGAAGCAAACACGCTCTTCTATGGGCACGCACAAAAAACAGACAGGTGCATATCAACTCGTATGGGAAAAACTTTGGCCTGTTCCTTTAACCTCTTAACCCCCATTTTTGCCGAGCGCCTACAAACCTACGTCATCTCGTTTTACCACTTAAAATGCGGTACTACACGTGGGTCCTTGTTGTTAAATGTGGTAGCCTGTATTGTAGCTCCTTTATCACAGGAGTGTCCAGGCCGTAGCAGAAACGGGAGCTGAGCTGATACCAAAGACTATTTCTGTCTCTCCAGTAGCGCTGCTCTGTGGAGAAGACTGCAACAAAAGGGAGTCTTTTTCTGTCAAACATACAATCCCATACTCAAATATTTGAACTTTAGCGTTAACAAGGGCCATGCAGTGTCCATTTCTTTAAACAGCGGCTTTGTCTATGTACACTGTATCCAGATAAGATAACATGAGTAGCTTGGTTATCAACCCGTAAACTTTAGTGCCGGCAGGGAAAGACTAGTCATTTTCAAGGCTGCAAGATGTCAAGATCGCAATTTTTATTATTGTAATTGACAAAGGCTGCAGTTCTAAAGGTGAAATAATAAGAAAAGAACGAAATGTCCGTGTGTCCTCTACAATCAAGGGCCCGACTAATACATAAAGCAGCCGATATCATTGGCCGATATAGGCATTAGAATATTGGCTATTGGACAAAATTTTGCCCAACATAAATTAACCTCCTGAACCCTACCTGAACCGAGCACATTTTCTCCAGTTTGGCTTTGGTGTCAGAAGAGCAATAAAAAAAACCTGCCGGAAAAGCAATAATAACGCAACAAAAAAAACGATAAAAACACACAATTAAAGAGTAATGAAAAAGGCAACAAAAACATGAGAAAAATGAGATGGAAAAACAAAAACGCTTCCAAAATGGAGACCAGAATTTATCTTCAGCAAGTACAGCTTTGGCTACACAGGCAGTTAAATCAGTTGTCAAAATGTCACTCCCTGGTCATATAGATACAGACGGCATCTCTGGAATCGCCCATATATGGTCATTTTTGAAAACAGTTAAGGGGGGAAACAATTTTGAAAAAATTTAAATTTTCTCTAATTATTCAAAAACTACTGTAACAAATGCTGAAATGTGAACATGGTTTCAACTAAATAAAGATACAAAGACATGGGGAGGAGCAAAGTGGTTCAACAGCCCATAAATACATGAATAATGGAGAATGCTAACTTGATGCTACATGTTAGCATTGGGCTAATGCAAGCGGTTAGCTAGCGCTTGCTGCAACTGCCTTTTTTTCACTTATACTGAACAATCTGCTGTGAGAAAATATCCATATGGACCCAATTTACACTGGACTTTATTTGTGTGTGATAAATAAGTTGATATTCCACCAGAAAAGGGCTAAAAAGAGTGAAAAATTATGTGTCTCTAAAGATTCTATTTTCCCCCTCGGCGAAGCCACGCCCCCTTCTATGACGAGATGCCGTCTGTATCTATAGGTGAACTGGCTCTGCTGCACATGACTTGGCATCAATATGGCGACCTCCAGCTGCCACTGCTAATCACATGTCTATAATAGAACTAGTCTGCCGTAAATCATCAACATGTTATTTCAGCATTCTAAAATCTAAAACACAAACATCACTTGTCACATTTCTGTCCCAGCCTGGATTAGCATTAGCATAGGCTAACTAGCTGAGGTGTTTTGTGCGGTGTAAAATTGACTCAACTCTGCAAGTCAACATTCATTCAGATTAATTTGGTGAAAGTTGTTTCTAAAAATGATGAGATAATAAGAAACTGTGCATCCCCAGGCTTTGCCATTTGCGAATTACATCCCTAGCCCAGGAAGGAGCACTCCTCTAAGGCATTTTTGTGTACCTAAAAAGTATTTAAAAAAACAAGCAAAGTCCATCTACATTTCAGAACGTGAACGCTTCCAAACCGGATCTAATGGAATGAGAAGCAGCGGCATAAACAGAGTCATATAATGTGGTTTACTGATTAACTACAGAACGACCTCTTACCCTTGGAACAATAAACGTAAGAGAACTATAAAATTAAATAACTTACACAATGAAGGTGAAAAACAACTTTTGTAAATCTCGACAGACTATCGGACAACAAGCAGCGACATTGTTTCAATCTTAGGAGACTTTGTCAATAGTCTTCTCGGTTATCAAGTCCACTTTATTTAGATCATTTATGTTATTCCAAAGTGGAGCAAACATTGTTAAAGGAATAGGCCACCGTTTTTACATACTGAGATATGTTCTTACCTTAGCTTTGACGAGTTCTTTAGGACCTGTCTGGTCTTCACCCGTGCCTTCAGTCACAGCATTAGCGTTAGCATTTAGCCTCTCCCTCTCTCTCCTCTATAGCTCCAAAACTGGTCAAGATAGAAGCTACCAAGCTCTTCCACGTTTTCCCTATTTAAAGATGGTTACGTGAAGTGTTACACTAAAAAGTATTATTACACAAAATTAAACAATGTGGATTTTCTAAGCGGATAAAAGGGGGGACTATATTGTAGGGCGTAATAATACCAGGAGTAATAATACCAGGAGCCTTACAATATAGTGGTAGCTTCTATCTTGACCTGTTTTGGAGCTATAGAGGAGAGGGGGAGAGGCTAAATGCTAACGCCGTCTGCGCTGTGTTTACGTGATTGAAGGCACAGGTCAAGATCAGACAGGTCCTAAAGAACTCGTCAAAGCTTAGGTAAGAACATATCTCAGTATGTAAAAACGGTGGCCTATTCCTTTAAGTGTAAATTTCGCTCATAAATGACAATCAAATCCAGTAAAGCCAATCAGGCTGTAAAAACACTGTAAACAGTGTATAACGATAAATAACTAAAAACCTGGCATTATTGATTTGTCTAAAATGTGTAGATATATATATTTGCGTTTTAAAGAAGGATGTAACAATAAATTCCAGCATTGAATAGTTAAATACAATAGTTGAGGCTTTCTGTCACCGTCGCGTGCAGCCTGTGATCCACCCTGTGGTGTGTGGTTGGCTCGGCTTCTCGTAAAACACGCTTCCTATTTAGAAACCTTTGTTTAACTGTGGTCAATGCAATGATCTGACATTCCTTTTTTGAATACAGGAAGCATGTTAATTTTTTTTTCTTGCTGACACTTCCTTTTAAGTACAGCCTAACCATTTACAAACATAGGCTGTTTACAAAAAGTCATAAATGTAAAGAAGCTGAAACTATAGCCCTTTACAAACAAGGCACACTGCTCAGGTTTTTGCTTATGAACAAAAGGATTCAATTCAAATTTCAATTCAATTAGACTTAAAGCAGTACTAAGTAACGTGTTTACCTTAATAAATCCTTTCCGTAGTCCCTGTGGGGGTAATACAAGTGTTAATGGGATGATCGGAGGGTCTTTCATCTCCCCCTGGTGTCTCTGGACAGAAAACCACGTTTGCAACTTGACTGCCACCGGTCCGGAGAAAGCAATACACACTAATGGAATCACGAAGAAGAAGCTAACATGCTAACGGGCAAAGCTAACTGCGGGCTAACATCACTTTAAACAGTATTTACAGCCAAGTTTGAGTGAAAAAAAAAATTTCCATTGTATAATTGGATGCACAGTAACCCTCTCTCCCTTCGCCTTTCCTCTCAGCGTAGTATTTACTCTCCAAGACAATTAATAAGTTAAAAAATCGTAACTTTCTACGACACCTGCAGTTGCGCTTATGGCCTCTAGGGGGAAGAGTTACTTAGTACTGCTTTAATGTCAAAACATTTCTCTCCAACCCTTGGTGCAAGAAGACAAAGGTCCGCATTAAGAGCCATATCAAACACAGTCTGGTGTGATTAGCATTAGCCGCTAGTCCGGGATATCTGGGATGTGTTTACTCTCCTCCGTTTCCTGTCACACGTTTGTTATTGTTGTGATCTGGAGCAGATCCCCATAACTTTACATGAAGGGCTTTGTTGCTTTAAATTTGTTTTTACTGACTAAATCTATGTTTTTATTTTAAATTATGATAGAATCCCCCATTAGCGCAGTCAAGCTGGTGGCAAAACTTTGATTAAAGCAACAACATGCATATTAAATCACAGTTCTTGCAAAAAATAGGGCTCTCTTACATCTCAAAATCCTCTCAAAAACATTCAGATGCACAAAATCATCATAATTCACCAGAAAAATTAAACAAAAAGTCTTAAAAAAACTTCTTAATTCTGGGGAGGGAGAAGCCTGGGCATATCCATCCATGTGCTCGTGAAGAATGAGAGTCAGGAAGGCAAATACTCAAAGCTAAAGGCGAAATGAATTGTCTGCAGGCTGATATTTTCACCATATTTCCGAAATCTAGTCCAAACAGGTGGAGGAACACGCGCATGTAATCCGTCACTCGCCTTTTCGGGGCCAACAGCCGACGGAGTTTCGCTCAGAACTAGGGCCCCCGGAAGTATCTCCCCTGGGTGAGGACAGCAGGGGGTAGCAGCTCTTCTTAAATAAGCCACCTGGGGTCTGACTGAACATGCACGTCAATGTCTGGTCGTGTTTTATGCGGTGTCATAAAACAAATTGTTCAAATAATGAACAATTGGGAGAGCACTGTAAATATTGTACATATCCCTACACAGATAATCCACAATATTCACAATCCTCCCCGATCTAACGAGAGCTCGACAAGATTTTCCCTGAGGTTCCTTTTATTGTTTCCTTTTTGGATTTAACAATTTTTTTACCTTTTCGTCTCTGTGCAGTATCATCTGTGATCGGAACATAAAGAAGATGCCGCTGGGAGAGCAACATTCGTGGAAGAAAAAGACCACGGACGTGAAGGAGAAGTACGACTTTAAGGAGGTGCTGGGAACGTAAGTAACGGACGCTTCATACTAGTAATACTTTTTGATTTCTCCACTGCGAGCTCTTGCGATGTGACAATTTTTCCAAACCGAAGGAGATTTTCTGGCGCCCAAATGTTTGTCAAAGGAGTCGCTCTCATCTGTGTTGGTTCATGGTTTTGTGGATGGACTTGGTTTGTTTACTCCGTGAAACCCAATATCCATTCACTAAAGACAGTTTATTTTAGTAGGTGGAGTGTGTATAATCTCCTGCCTCTCAGGAAGAAGGTTGAGGGTTAGAGTCCTGATGGTGTGATCTTTTGTTATAAGTGTTGAGTACATGTCGATGAAGACATTAGGGCTGCTCGATTATTATTGAAAAAATCATAATCCCGATTATTTTTGTCATAATTGAAATCACGATTATTCAAACGATTATTTGTTGCCTTTTAAAAAAAAGTCTTTATTCTATTTAGGGATGCACCGATACCGATACCAGTATCGGGCCTATACCACATGCTTGTACTCATACTCGTACTCATTCATGAGGTCCCGATACCAGAAACCAACACCATTTGACGTGCGGTGAGGGCTCCTACGAGGCGCAGCTCTCAGCTGAGGCGAGAAAATAGCAACAAACTGGAGAATTGTTTAGTGTAAATACAATAATCCACATAGAGCTGACTTTATTACAGCCTACACTCTCTAAATCAGAGTCTGTGCTGGATTTAACCAGAGCTAAATGTTGCTAGTGCTGCAGCGTGGAGTCTGCAGTGTTTACAACATACAGGCTAACGTTGCTAACTCGCGGCTAGCAGTTTTGGCCATTCTGACACCGTTTTATGCCCAGGGGTTTATTCATCTGAAAAACTAACCCAGCGACTAAAAAGTCCTCAGAAAATCCCAAATAAAAGACATACAGCATGTTTATATTGAGCGAAAATGAGCTGCAGCAGAACAATGAAAACACTGTAGCTACTCGCTAAGTTGCTACAAACACACAAGAAAATCCACACGGAGCTGAAGTAAAGACGAAAAGAGACCATTTAAGTAACATCTCAATACTATTGTTAAATAAAAATACATAAATGAATAAAGCACAGGCATTGGGCTTTTCTGTCTATGATGGACAGTGCAATAAAAATTAAAAATTATATTGAATGAAAAAAAATAAAAAAATAAATGGCATCAGCACATTTCTAATATAGCTGCTATAAATGCCTTGTTCTCGTATCGGTATTCGGTATCGGCGAGTACTTAAATCAAAGTACTCGTACTCGTATCGGTTTTAGGAAAAGTGGTATCGGTGCATCCCTAATTCTATTTATATATTTATTAATTTAAAAAAAACTGCTGAATATTTTCTGTTTTCTGAACAGTCATAAAAGTACAAATGATTTCAAGTTTGCCTCGATTAATGAGAGGTCCCTGTTTCACACCTGCCCCCTGCTGGCCAGCCCTCACACCTGCGCAAGTAAACTGAGCAGCGCGGCCTGATGACATCATCACACAGAGCTGTTTGTTTTTATGTCAGGCAAAAGCATGAACCATGGCACGTGAAATGCGAAGGGAAAATAATCCCAGCGGCCTGAAATAATGCAAGTCTGCTTTGATTTTTTTCGATGACGCTAATTTTGTAATCGTTTAGTGTAATAATCAAAATTGTAGCTGGATTTCGATTAATTGCACAGCCCTAGACGACATTGTTTTGTTGACGGCCCTTTTTTGACGGCTGTTTTTCTCCGTGCTGATAATGCAGCAGTGACGAGCTTAACCTGGCAACGTTGGTGACTGAAACATGACGAGAGGTTTGCGGGTTTTTGTTGACGAGACTAAACTGGACCAAATGTGAGGAAGTTGTCTGTCAGACGCTCACATTGCGTGACATTTCCTGCCTATTTTGCGTGAACATTCTAATATTAGCCTGAAGTTAGCAGCCCGTTTGCACCAGGAGATATGTGGGAAACTTTACACTTTGAAATGTATCACAATTGTTGAGAAAACAAAAGCCAGTATAAGCGAAAACACATGCTGGCATTGTTGCATTCCCGCATTGCACTGCAAGAACCACCGCTTTTGAAACTATGTGTTAACTTTGTCCCGTAGGTGAGAGATGGGAGTGCATAGCAAGGTGAATTGATGAAACTACTGATGAAAACGATTCAAACACAATAGCTTACGGGCTTTAGCAGGAGCTCCTACTCCATTTTGCCGGACCAGAATGGTTGCATTCATACTAGGGCTGCACAATATGTCGCAAAAAAAATATCGTATCGAGATATTAGGACATATAATATCCGTATCGTGAGAAGCCGCAATATATCGCAACATCACTAAAGTCATCTGACTGAGATCGACTTGTTTTGGTTCTGATGTAGCTTTGTTTAACTCTTGTTTTGACACAATTTGCTGAAAAACGAGTTACTTGCGATTTGTGTTTAATTCGAATAACTTTGTGCCGCAGTAGAGGACAAACGCCGCACCTCCCTCACCTCACAGGACCCCCCCCCCCCCCCCCCCCCCCCCCAACACACCCCTCACTAAACACTGAACACGTGTGGGGATCGCAAATGTTTGAAGCGGATGAAGCGCAACAGTTAGCGGCTAACACTTCAGAGTTTAGCATTATGTCACAAGTTTAAGCATCTGACCTGAAATCCTCATAAAAAGTCCGTTTGTTTAAAGGAACAGGCCACCGTTTTTCCATACTGAGATATGTTCTTACCTGAGCTTAGACGAGTTGACGCGTACCTGTCTGGTCTTTGTGCGTGCCCTCAGTCACGCACAACGACCAAAGATGTTGTTAGCATTTGGCCTCTCCCAAGGTATTCCTATAGCTCCAAATGGGGGTGAAGTTGGAAGATACCACGCTCTTGTACGGGCACAAAGACCAGAGAGGTACATATCAACTCGTCTAAGCTCAGGTAAGAACATATCTCATCTCAAAACTGTGACCTGTTCCTTTAAACTACAAAGCAGCACTGAGTAGGGCTGTGCAATTAATCAAAATTCTATGACGATTTCGATTATCACATTTTTTTTTCAAATTTTTTTTTTTTCTTACATTATTTCATGCCGCTGGGATTATTTTCCCTTTGCATTTCTTGCGCCGTGGCTCAAAAACAAACTGCGCTGTGTGATGATGTCATCAGGCCGCGCTGCTCAGTTTGCTTGCGCAGGTGTGCGGGCTGGCCAGCAGGGGGCAGGTGTGAAACAGAGACCTCTCCTTAATCGAGGCATTCTTGAAATTTGTTGTACTTTTATGACTGCTCAGAAAACAGAAAATATTCAGCATAGTTCTTAGATTAATAAAAAATAAAGACTTTTAATTTTTTTATCGTTTGAATAATCAATAATCAAAATAATCGTGATTATTATCTTTTCAATAATCGAGCAGCTCTAGCGCTGAGGGTTGTGGGAAAAAAAGCTCTGCACTGTAAACCTAGTTCTAAATGAAACATTAATGGTCTTAAAAACACAGATTTGTTCACTGTTTACTTTACTGCATATCCTTTTTATGCTGATAAAAAGTGCGTTTCACACAAGATGAATGAGATTTCTGTACCTCATTGAATGCAATCAGGGCAGCGTGTGGAGGGGAGTGAGGGGCGTGGGTGAGGGGGGGAAGGCCAGGTGAGGGGAAGGGGGACCTACTGACCAAAAAAAAGGAAAAAAGACATAGTTGAGAGCAGCTTTAACTTACTTTTGAAAAACTGTCTTGTCTGGTGAGCTGACAGGTGACCCTTGAGATTGTTGGTATTCTTTCAACATTTACCGTCGTCTCCCCCTACAATGTATTCTATTTTTATTGATGCAGCGTGTCAAACCTTGATCATATTGTCAATATTGATCCAGAATTGATTTCCTCGACGTAAAGCGGGACTTAAACTATCACATGTAGAAATAAGTCAAATGTGACAAACTGTGAAAACTGCATTTCCATCCAAAAGACTAAAACAACACTGGCGTAAATGTAATCCTGGTTTAGTCCTTGGTAAGTCCTGGTTCCAGCTCCGGTTCCAGCTCCGGTTGTCTTGGAGACTCTCCCCCTAATGGACTCCCACAGTCTCTATGGAAACAAACTTTTTGATTTGCTATTTATAATCTCCGCAGAGACAGCGGCATGTGCAGCGAGAGACAACCTGCTCTCACACTGAGAGCTGAGGCAGATTTGATTCATCGCGCTTCTGACGGACCTTTTTTTGAGTCTGAAGTACAAGGGTAATACGTCTTTATGACATATTTACTCCAAACCGCTGTCTGGGCTGCACCGCCTTAGCAATACTCATAGCCATTTTGAACTCCCCTTTTGGACATTAAACAGTAAGTCGATACTATTTAGGCCCGAGCCGATGTAAAATGATAGTTTTGTACTGATCGGCGGTTCAAATCCTGGATCTGATTTAGCGTGTTGTTATTGTGTCCTTGGCAGTGGTGGTCAAAGTACTTCATTTCATTGCTTTCATTACTATTACCCAGATAAAAATAACAGTGACGCAATGTTTTACTTTAGTGAAAGCACTGAAGCACAAATCGGTTTGAAAAATATTTCAACAAAACACAAAAATTACACCCGAATGCACTTCCCCTACGGCAACACGATGGGGACAAACCTCCCTTGTCAGGCAGTGGCATTGGCCGTACACCTGCACAGCGCCACCTATTGTTCTGGGGGGTGCATTTCAAGCTTTTAAAAACAGAACACGTGGCCAAATTGACTTTTTACTTTGGAGCTTTTATAGAAATGTAGTGGAGTAGAAAGTAGTGATTTCTCAACAAAAAATACTACTCCTTTCCTTTCCTTTCCTTTCCTTTCCTTTCCTTTCCTTTCCTTTCCTTTCCTTTCCTTTCCTTTCCTTTCCTTTCCTCCCCTTCCCCTTCCCCTTTCCCTTTCCCTTTCCTAATCAAATCTTTTTTGATACTATATTTGTTTAACCTCTTAACTCCCGCCTGAACCGAGAGCATTTTCTCCAGTTCAGCTTTACCCAAATCCTGTAGGCCAGCGTAACACCTCATTTGAAAGCTAAGACCTACAAAACTAAATTGATCTTTTTCCTCACATCATCATCACTTTTTCGATTTTTTTTTTTTTTTGTCCAATTCTTATCACTTTTTTGTCACTTTTTCGTCCATTTTTTCTCAATTTTTCGTCAAATTTTTCTCACTTTTTTGTCAAATTTTTGTCACTTTTTTGTCCATTTTTTGTCACTTTTTTCACATTGTCATCCTCGTTTTCGTCTCAGTTTTGTTGCTATTTTCACACCTTTTTTCCAGAAGCTTTTGGATTGGGGTAAAGCTGGAGAAAATGTGCTCGGTTCAGGTGAGAGTTAAGGGGTTAATAGTTCAAAAGTTTAGATATTACTGGTATCGTAAAAGAATAGAAGCATGGAAAGCAGGTACTAAAAAACAAATATCTTTTGAGCCCAGGTTTTGAGATGCCTGTTGGGTCCAAGAACAGCATTAAAGGAAAGCGACTTGGTTGTTTCAGTTCAAATAAATGATACAAATTTAATAGAAATGGAATATATTAACATTATTGTTCTGTTTTCTCGCTCTGTATGACAAATATTGTTGCATAGGTGTCGGAAATAGTACCGGCATCTTAAACCAAGTATCGTTAACGTTACATTATGCAACCTTATTAGGGAAGAAACACGCTTTTATTTATTCATATTTGACCTTCCAGTGACGCAGCGGCCGTATGAGTGGTCAACATGGCACCTTCATTTTCCATCACAGTGGCCTTTGGTGATGCAGGATCAATTGTTTTTACTGCTGACGGACCCTCTCAGCAGAAATCCTACGAAAAAATTGATCCTGGGGCGTTGCAGAGGCCACTGTGATGGAAAGTAAAGGCCCAGGTTAATCACTTTCACCCTTGGGTCATAAAAAGATCCATCATGGCCAAACATCAAGGGTTGTTCTCAGATAAAAAGTTAATAATCTAATAATTTAAAGTCCCGGTATCAGAAAAAGAATGGAACGGTACCCAGCTGTAGTCGGGTTACCCATTGTGATGTCCTTTGTTTATCGTACTGCAAATGTGTTGAAGTAGTAAATCCATGGATTCGTAAAAAGAATGCTTTTTGTGTTTCATAATCTGACTTTCAGTCCATCTAGCTCTCCTCTCTTACCTCGCTTCTGCTTTGCCTCTCTACTGTAGTTTTCATCACTGTTGGATGAGTAAACCGTGCTCAGATTAAGCCTTAAGCCATGATCCTCCTCAGGGTCAGTGTCAATAAGCTATCTGCGTCTGGGACTATTCTTAATCTGCCCACACACACACTCGCCGCAGAAACATGGGAAGAGAACTGATTTGGCATCAACGCGGGATAATAATGTGCTGTTTAAAAGCAGCGCTGCAGTAGGCTCTGTGCGGGGAATGTACATAGGGCTGCAAGGTTTATCGAATCACAATGTATCGAATCACAATCACAGTTTTGACTACTGCGATAACCTAACCTCAAGAGTTTTTTTTTTTTTTTTTCTGCCTCTGACATTTGAGTGATAGATGTTCACCGATCAGAATTGTGGAGCCTCTGATCTCAGTTCAGCTGCAACAGATAAAAGGTCTGAGTTTCCAGCGGCACATATTCACGTGGCTGTCCCCCAGAGGTACTCTACTCCAGTGTTAATTTCGTCGACTAAAATATTTAGTCTTAATTCTAGTCAAAGTCATATTTTTGACGACTAAAATTGGACTAAAACTAAATTAAAAGTTTTTCAGGAGACTAAAACTATGACTAAAATGTCCAGATATTTTAGTCGACTAAAATAGGAAGCCACGCCCCCTTCTATGACGAGATGCCGTCTGTATCTATGCACTTTAAGTTTCTTCTGTTTTTTAAATGATTTTGTTTTACGTTGAAATGTGGACAGGAAGTAGTTTTTACCCTGCACTGGCCAACAGGAAGTTGGCCAAAAACCTTCCCATGCACGCAGAGCCAAAACTACAATGGCTTCATTGTATGCCTATTTCTTTTATCTTCATTTTGTTTTGTCTTACAGTACAGCATTGAGTGAATAAATAAAGTTGCCTTGCCATACGTATGTAGTTTTGACTGACTTTGGATTGAAGTGCATTGAAACCATCAGCTGTCAATAAAATCTAATCTAATCTTTAAACTTAATTGAAAAAAAAAAAGCATCAAAATGGGGACGACAACGAGAATGACAAAGCGTTTTCAGAAGAGATTTCAAAACAGGCACAGAGGTTCCATCATTTTGGTGCAGCCACCGCAAAAGCCCTGTGAGCCCCTCTGAGCTTTCGGTCTTCGTCTTTGGGAAACTAACCTGAGAGAGCCGACCTGAGAGAGCAGGAGGTACAGTGGGGCGACACCATTTAGACATTTGCACAGGCAGCCAGTGAAGTGAAGAGAAAACGGGGGTGGATGTGCTCAAATGTTCGCGTGCCAGTTAAAAGATGCGCCACTGCATTTTGTACAAGCTACAGTCGGGACACACAGGCACGTTGTGATTTGGAATCTCCCTCAAAAGGAAGTCCTGGCCCCAAAGGGAATACACTACTGTACAGGGTTTCAGAGGAAACTAGGGCAGTCGAAGTCTCAACAAAAGAAACACCCTGTCCTGTCCGAGAATCAAACACGGAGCCCTGTTACTGTGAGGAAGAGATGCTAACCTCTGTCCCATCAGGCACCGTAGATCTGGTTCAGACGTGGTTTCGATACGGTCTAGTGTTCGCTCTCCCAGGGGGCTTTGCTGCCTGTGTCCTCGGGGCATAGAGAGGCTGAGGCTCTGCATGAGTGGAAGTGGCTGAACAAAAAAGGGCAAAATGATTGTTATTGCACTATTAGATGACACGAGAAGCCGCAATATTCCTTGTTTTGCAGTAATTTGTCCAATGTCAATTATATCATCAAGTTTATCGTGATATTTCTTTTTTTTTTAATATCGTGATATAGATTTTACGCCGCATCGCCCTGCCTTAATACACATTATATCATTTGAATTGATCAACAGTGAGAATGAAATGGGGAAAACAAGCTTTCAGTTTCACTCAACATTGAGGACATCATGATTATATATATTTTTGAGTCACAATTTTTTCATCATTCGCGGTTATTAGTTAAAGCAGTACTAAGTAACTTGTTTACCTTGTTAAATCCTTTCCGCATAGTCCCTCTGGAGGGGATGTCTCTGGCCAGAAAACCACAATTGCAACTTCGCTGTCTACGGGTCGGAAGCCCCAATACACACTAATGGAATCACGAAGAAGAAGCTAACGGGCAAAGCTAACTGCGGGCGAGCACCACTTAAAGCAAGTTTGAGAGAAAAAAATCTCCATTGTTTAATTGGACGTACAATATCCCTCTCTCCCTTTTGTCTTCTCTGTCAGCGTAGTATTTACCCTCACAGACGATGACTTTGTACTGCTTTAAGAAGAAGAAAATAACGAGAATTTCTCAAATCCTCTACAGTACTGCCTAAATGTTCACAACAAAGAAACACAATATTATAATGTACGTTTTAATCTTAGCCTCTTATCTTTTATCTTTAAGCTTTTACGCAAAAAGCTAATAGAATACCATTAGCCCAAAAGAAGCAAACGTTCTCAAAAGATTTTCTATAATAAGATATTCCCTCTCTGATCTGTGTCTCATGAATCACTAGTTACAAATGGGTCACACAATTTCATTTTAGTTTTTGCCGTGGCATAACAACATTATGTGGTTGTCATGAAAATAGATGTGATTTACTCTCTGCTCATAGGATTCTTGAACCTGCCACTCACTTCATAATGCGTAAGAGACTTTTTTTTACTTGTTCCTTTATCCAAAACAGACCTGGAGCTGCACACACAACTGCAGAAAGATAATGGTAAACATTCCAATTGTTCCCATATGGTGCAGCCCTACTCCTGATTGGACCTTGATTTGGTGGTGGTTTAGGTCTAGTGTGGTCCCGGGCCTGACCTGGCTCTGCGGAGCGCTCAGGGCATGGAGAGAGTGACGGGCACTGTGGAAAGACTTCAAAATCAATGGGGGAAACGGATTAGGTCATGTATGTGGGGCAGTCACGTGACCTCTCCAGTGCAAGACCATGTGTTTACAATCAATTGTAAAGTTTGTTTTCAGAATCACTCCGTACATGTGTCTGCTATGTGGCTGCTGGTGTAGGGCCACAGTGGCCCGGAGTGTTTGTGTTCATAAATTACCCTAATTTATGCCTCACTTATATTGAGTATGTTTGGCCCACGGACAGTTTTACGAGCGTCATGTCACGCATTCTAGTTTACACAGTGTCTGTACGTCTTTAATCTGTAATACTTTAGGCTTTTAACCTCTTAAACCTTGTCTCCAGTCCAGCTTTACCCAAATGTTGAAGCTTGCAGCCTATAGGCCAGAGTAACGCCTATACAAAACTCTTTTCTTCTTCTTTTTGTGCTTTTTTTGTTGCATTTTCGTCACACATTTTTGTCACTTTTTCATTTATTTATTTTTTTGTCACTTTGTTTTTTTCATCTTCATTTTCGTCTCATTTTTGTTATTTTGACACTTTTTCCAAGAAGCTTTTAGATTCAGGTAAAGCCAAACTGGAGAAAATGTGCTCGGTTCAGGTGGGAGTTGAGAGGTTAACCACATGCAGGTTATTTTCTTAGTTAAAACTACATTATAGTGGCTTACCATGCCAACTTTATTTATGAAGCACTTTACAGCTCGGCCAGTGCCGTTTACAAAAACACACATATATAGGCAGACAATACATGTATACAAAAACAATCATACACAAAATCAAGCATTAACATTATATTACATTTCCTAGGTTTTAGCTTCTAACATTTTTCGGCCATGCTCAGTGTTTATGCGTTAACCTGCGCCTCAAGAAACTCTGCTTGTCTCACCACTCCACTTCTATTGGTCCTTTTTAAGAGTGGTTCTGGAGTTGTTGTTTTCCCATGATGTTAGAGGCACATTTCTAGATGACAGTGTCAGAGTTCATTGGACTCGGCTAACTTCTGATTGCCTCTAGTTTAGTCCTAGATTTAGCTTAGCTGATCAATTCCATGGGCTGGCACTGCCCTCCACACCAGCTTTAATGCCCCGTCCTGAGCTGCTAAGTGGCTCAATAACGGGATGCATTTGCGCTGCACTAAAGCGGCCAATTTGTCAAATGCACTGAAACAAATGAAACACTATAGGGGACTTTGGTGTGAGGGGGGGTAAGTGTGAAGTTCCAACCAAACACAGGGGGCCAATAGACACAGACGGCATCTCGTCATAGAAGGGGGCGTGGCTTCGCCGAGGGGGAAAATAGAATCTTTAGAGAAACACAATTTTTCACTCTTTTTAGCCATTTTCTGGTGGAATATGAACTTATCACACATAAATAAAGTCAAGTGTAAATTGGGCCCATATGGATATTTTCTCACAGCAGATTGTTCAGTAGAAGTGAAAAAACGGCAGTTGTAGCTTGCCCTAGCTAACCGTTGGCATTAGCCCGATGCTAACATGTAGCATCAAGTTAGCATTCTCCGTTTTTTTAATGTATTTATGGGCTGTTGAACCACTTTGCTCCTCTCCATGTCTTTGTATCTTTATTTAGTAGAAACTACATTCATAATTCATCATTTGTTAAAGTAGTTTTTGAATAATTAGAAAAAGTTTATATTTTTTCAAAATTGTTTTCCCCCTTAACTGTTTTCAAAAATGACCATATATGGGCGATTCCAGAGATGCTGTCTGTATCTATACAAGTGTGAGAGAGATTTAAAGAAATCTCCAAACACAGAATATGCAAAATTAATCAACCTGATCATTAATTGTGTGGGATTAGGTTTGCAATCCTGCCATATTCATCTTTTGGCTGGAAGTTCTTTAGCATGACGAATATCAATGTTTTGAGACGACTTTTGGACACCTTTTTCATGAGAAAAATAATTTAACTGGGACAGTCAGACAGAGAGGACCTTGAACTTTCAAGTAGTTCTTGATTCATGTGGATAGGTCCAGGTATCACGGAGATGGATACAGATGGAAACGAGCCAAAATCGGGTCCATTTGTATGCTTTTTCACAGCAAATTGTTCACTAGAAGCAAAAAAACGGCACTTGTTAGCACCGAGTCGCTAACGTTAGCATATGCAGCATGAAGCTAGTGTAGCTTCCTGTTTGAACCACTTTGCTCCTCTCCAGATGCCTGTATATCTATATTGCCCATATATAATAATAATAGATCAGACGGCATCTTTGGAATAGCCCATGTATGGTCATGTTTGAACCAGTTGGGGGGGAAAACAAAGAGGAGAAAAATCTAAACTTTCTATAATTACTCTAAAACTAACAAATGCTGAATTATTCATATAGTTTTCTACCTAATAACGATAGACATGGGGAGGAGCAAAGTGGTTCAACAGCCCATAGTTACGTAGATTCCATGACAGAAATGCTAATGCTACATGCTAACGCTAGCTGTGACTGCCATGACAAAAACATCCATATGGACCAGATTTTCGACTTGACTTTATTTGTGTGTGACGAATAAGAAAACGGCTAAAAGAGATTTCCCAAAACATACTTTCTTCCCCCTCTTCCCCCTTGAATGACGCGATGCCGACTATACACATTGTCACGGTTACCATAGGTACCACCATGGACTTTTTTTTTGTAGCTGCCCACCATTTTTCACCACTCCGCCCCGCCCACTTTTGCTTCTTTTCACCACAGATCGGCTCTTCCCTCGTACCGACACTTCCAGCAGAGCGCGAAGTCCGTTCACTAAGTGGAGAGCGAGGGGAAAATGTTTGCTGTTAAAAAATGATGCACAGTGGATTGATTTGTGTAAAATATGTTCATTTCATGGGTCATGGCCTTTGTCAGCCCTTTCATCCTCCCGTCCAGGCCAATCTGCGTCGTCGTTTCTTCTTTGGACTTCTGTTTGGCAGACAGTAGCGCGTTTAAGCTAAAGGGATCAGGATGTGGGGTCTAAAGCTGTTCTTAATTTAGTGGAGCATTCCTTGGAAATCTGCCTTTAAAGATAAGAAACCTGTCACAAGAAGGGTACGAATAGCTATTTCCTTTTCACGATCTTGTTTGAAAAAGGTGGGGATTTTGAGTGGAATGTGACCGTTACTGCGGCAGAGTGATTGAGTTAGTGCTTATGGCATTTGGCAAGGGATGCTACTTTTGCTTGTTCAGTATTTTAAAGGAATTTGAAATACTTACAGTGCCTCTCGAAAGTATTCATACACCTTGAGCATTTGCACATTTTGTCATGTTTACAACCCTAAACATAAAGATTTTATTTTGATTTTTTTTACTGAACGTTCACACACAAGTAACAGACAACTGTGAAGTGAAAGCAAAATGATACATAATTCTGTTATTTTTCAAAAAATAGAAAAGTGAAAAGTGGGGCGTGCATAAGTATTCATACAGCATTTTCTGAGTGCATTAAATTGCCTTTAAAACATTCCTCATGACTCCAGAATGTTCACACCTTGGCCTAACCATTAAATAGAGGCCACCTGCGTGTAATCTACTCTCAGTATAACTACAGCTGTTCTTTTAGGCCCTCAGAGCTATGGTCGGAGTGTATTGGTCACTAAACAACATCATGAAGGCCAAGAACCACATCAGAGAGGTCAGGGACAAAGCTGTGGAGAAGTTTAAAGCAGCATTAAGTTATACAAAGATTTCCCAAGATTTAAACATCTCCCGGAGCTCTGTTCAATCCATCATTCGGAAATGGAAAGAGTAACTCTCCTTCTAATGTGACAGAGCTTGAGTTGTTTTGTAAAGAAGAATGGGCTAAAATGTCAGTCTCTACATGTGCAAATCTTGTAGAGTCATACCCCAAAAGACTTGTGCTGTTATTACAGCAAAAGGGGGTTCCACAAAGTATTCATTCATGCTGTATGAATACTTATGCAAGCCCCACTTTTCGGTTTTCAATTTTTTGAAAAATAACAGAATCATGTATCATTTTGCTTTCACTTCACAGATGTCGGTTACTTGTGTGTGAACATTCAGTAAAAAAATCTAGATAAAATCTTTATGTTTAGGGTTGTAAACATGACAAAATGTGCAAAAGTTCAAGGTGTATGAATACTTTCGAGAGGCACTGTATCTATGTCTTTATTGAATGATTTCACTGATGGGATTTTGTGGGAATTGTCATACTCTGTGTCCCGCTCCTTTTTTGTTTTTGCTTTTCTACATTGAAGGGGAGCGTGACTAAAGGCCCTATTTGCCCGAATTACCCAGGGACCTCGGTAAAACTGAAATGTTTTCTAGCCCATGGCGCAGGATCAACAATGTCAGCAACTCGCTCATTTTTACTATATTTTCACCGGCAACAACCGACTGATCATAACACTGAATGATCTCAGGAATCCTGTTATTCACGTGGCTCATGCTACTTCTACTCTAGGCTCGGTTTGTGCGTACTTTGCCGAAGTGACAAAAGCCATGTCCCTGGGTTTTTCCTCTTCTCATAAACCTGCTGTAGTTTTTCTCGTTTAATCTATTTTCTGATGCTCTGTCCCATCTAAACTTTGCACCAAACTCATCCAAAGTTTCCCAAAGAGCCTCTATGTTAGTTTGCTTCCGGATTACCTCTGTAAAATCGTAGTTTGCTTTCACTTTAATACTTTGTAAACATATTAAGAAACACCATTGAACAGGAGTAATGCCTTGACGGAGTGATATTATTATTATTAAAGCCTAAATTTGGACTTAAATATATGGTTAAAAAGATGCTTTGAACCGATGTCCTAAAAATCGGGAGATAAACGACCTCCGAGGACGTTCGTGATTGCTACTCTTTACCTGAGATTTCACGGTTGTTCTAATCCCATTCGGATTGGGCTTATAATGCTCCATTTCCAGTTGTCCGCGGAAGTCAGATTTTCCCAGCTCCGTTCCGACTTGTAATTCCTTATCGTAAAGTCAAGGTCGGATCTTTGCTAGAGAAAACGACATGCAGCGTCCTGTGTTGGAAGAAGATAACAAAAATCCTGACTGCAATATTTTACAGTTCTTGTTCTCTTAAAGGAACAGGCCACCGTTTTTCCATACTGAGATTTGTTCTTACCTGAGTTTAGACGAGTTGATACGTGCCCGTCTGGTCGTCCTGTGGGAGAGCTTGGTCGCTTCTAACTTCAACACGTTTGGAGCCATAGGAATACATTGGGAGAGGCCAAATGCTAAGAACATCTTTGGTCGTTGTGCATGACTGAGTGCACGCACAAAGACCAGACAAGTACGCATCAACTCTTCTAAGCTCAGGTAAGAACATTATCTCACTATGAAAAAACGGTGTCCTGTTCCTTTAAGCATAGTAATCATAGACGTGCCTTTAGCTATCTGAGCCTGTTCCTACAAATGCGTACATTTTGTTAGAAAACGGCTCCCGGGCTTGTCAACATTGTGTTGTATCCCCACAGATGCAAGATACGGCGAGATCTTTTTTGTCTGTAAGATGTTCAGTGGCCATTGGATGTGTATCCAACCCCACAAAGGCAGAAACTGGACTGAATTTGAGTTAGCGTTTAGCACAGAGGACACTTTTATACGCTGACTTGTATCTAAAGTAGAATCACAAAAGGGCCGTACATTCCTGAATGATTTCTAACTAGGATTTGACTTCTTTTGTGGTCGATGGGTTGACGGCAGCTGAAAACATCTGGATCTTTCAGAATTTGCGATATTTGCTGACTAATGCTAACGGCTATAGGAAAAATACATTGAGGCTAATGAATGCTGAATGTTTTCCCGGATTTTGTATTTCTATGCTCTTTAGCTGTCCTCTTCTCCCATGGCAACGGCTGCTATTACCTAGAGTTCTATTACAGATCCGTGGCAGGAGCGTCAACCCGCCTTCTAAGGAAGCGTTACCATGGCGCTTGTTAGTTTTTTGCGTTCGCTTTTTTACCTCCAAGAATGTCACATAAAAACTCATCCACTGATCTCATTTCTAGAATTTAATTTGGCGATTACTTATGGGATTGCGGCTCGGAGATACAACACACTGTAGTGCTTCTGTGACTTGCTTGTTTCTAAACCTGAAAACGTGTGTGTGTGTGTGTTTCGCCCTCTGGTCCTGACCTGGTTCTCGCAGCTCTGTGGATCTGCTGCCTCTGCCCCATCTCTCCATCTGCTCCCACTGTCCCGGGCTACAGCACACACTTCTTAAAGTAAACCGGCCTCAGATGACCTCTCCCAGACTTAGAGCCGGCATTAAGTCAATCGTCTATATGGGATTCTGCAATTATCTCCATTAACAGACTCAGGACCGGAGAAGGACCTCATTTTGGAGAGCTGTTTGGATTGTCCTGATGAATATTGCACCTATGTAGATTTTTTTGTGCTTTTTTCTACACGAGCAGCTGTTATTATTTTGTGTTTTGACTACTGTATTATTTTCACTAGTTGTCCTGAACCCAAATGATGATAAAAATCTTCTGATGGAACTTGCTCACGTTTAGTCCCAGAATGAGATATAACTATTTTTCTCGCGGTGTAGAGAATTACCTGTTAGTAGGTTGAAGGACATGGGTTTTTCTAAAGCCGTTTCGATAGACCGAGGTCGATATATATGGCCGATATTTTTGACCAATATTTCAAAATGTCTCATCCATAATATAGTATGATGCTTCTCAACTGTTAAATGTGTCCGTGTTGCCTGTGACAGCAGGGGGCGCTGTGTGATGGATTCCACTTACAGTGCCTCTCGAAAGTATTCATACAGCTTGAACTTTTGCACATTTTGTCATGTTTACAACCCTAAACAAAAATGTAACTTTTTGGCCCAAATGCAAAATGTTATGTATGGAGCAAACCTAACACTGCTCATCGTCCTGAGTGCACCATCCCCAGTGTCAAATATACGGGGGGGGAGGGGGGCATCATGCTGTGGGGCTGCTTTTCCTCAGCGGGGACTGGGGAGATTGTAAGAATAGTTGTGAAGATGGATGGAGCCAAATACAGGGACATTTTGGAGGAAAACCTGCTGGAGTCACAAGAGAACTGAGGCTGTGGCGGAGAATTACCTTCAGCAGGACAATGACCCGAAGCACAAAGATAAATCTACAATGGAATGGTTCAATAAAAACATATTAATGTGTTAGAATGGCCCAGTCAAAGTCCTGACCTAAATCCTATTGAAAATCTGTGGAAAGATCTGAAAACTGCTGTTCACAAACGCTCTCCTTCTAATTTGACAGAGCTTGAGTTGTTTTGTAAGAGGAATGGGCTAAAATGTCAGTCTCTACATGTGCAAGTCTTGTAGAGTCAGACCCCAAAAGACTTGTGCTGTTATTGCAGTAAAAGGGGGTTCCACAAAGTATTCATTCATGCTGCATGAATACTTATGCACGCCCCACTTTTCACTTTTCTATTTTTTGAAAAAAAAACAGAATCATGTATCATTTTGCTTTCACTTCACAGTTGTCTGTTACTTGTGTGTGAACGTTCAGTTAAAAAATCAAAATAAAATCTTGATGTTTAGGGTTGTAAACATGACAAAATGTGCAAAAGTTCAAGGTGTATGAATACTTTCGAGAGGCTCTGTAAATGTCGCTTTTCTACCTTTATCAGGCCCAAAGAGCTTTACAGTAAGGAACCAGTCACCCATTCAGGGTCTTCATTCAGACACTGGAGGCAAGTAGGGTCTTGGCCCAGGGCACAATGACGGTGTGTATTTGCGGGAGCTGGGATAGGGGCATAGGACATTCACGTTTAGTAGTTCTACTTCAAAGGAAGCTCACCTGAAAGACAAAAATCAGCAGATTCCAAAACAAAAATGGGTCAGCTTCCATATGTAAAAAAGACATGTACAAACCTGCGACCGATTTTCACCACAATGTTTCTCAGCTCCTCTGAGGCTCTCACTGAGCTCTTTCCAGTGCAAAAAACAGGACTTCTATCACTTTCACTGTCTGAAGACATCGGCCAATAGCCCATATTGTAAAGTGCCCAACTGCCGACCCGATATATCGACCTCCAGTTGTTACAGCAGCTTTTAGATGCCGACAGTTGCTAAAAATGTGTAAATAAAAAACAAAGGTAATGTGCACCAAGGAATACCAATAGTAATCTTTAATGATGATCTTTTATATTGAACTGTGAAGTAGGGATGGGCGATACCACATTATTTGGAATGGATACGATACCGATACTTTTGGGGTCATTTTTGTCGATACCGATACTGGTCATTTCATATGGGTGCATGTATTTCAATCAATATACATCTCTAAAACTAGTTGTTTTATACAATTAACTGGTCAATTAAAATTATATTAATTTAACTGGCTAATTAAACAATACTAATGTGAAATTGAATACATAAATAAAATTTAAAGTTAATACTTAAATGACAAACAGAACCTAAACCAGAATGATATGCCTGGCTCAGTTCAATCCTCTGCTGTTGTGGACTGTTTTGGCTCAGAACAAAGAAATAAATCATCCTTTTGTGTTGATAATCGCTGCCCTGCCTTCTTTTAGAAAATGCAAATTAGTATCGATACTTTTTGCCCAATATCGATACTTTAAAAATGGCCGTTGGGCGATATTGTGTCATGTGGAAAGCGTTATACAAACAAGCTTCCACTCTGACCAACACCAACCACTCACAATGATCCTGACAACTGGTCTTCGAACGGCCAACCTTTCGGTTATTAGTAGGGCTGTCAACAATTTTTGCGATTAATTGCATTAATCGCAAAAATAATTAATTGCGATTAATTTAGTTATCCTATTTCAACAAAAAATATTTTTATTATATTATATTATAATTATTATAATTATATTCCAAAACAGGTCAAGATAGAAGCTACCAAGCTCTTCCACGTTTCCCCTATTTAAATATGGTTACGTGAAGTGACCACTACAAAGTATAATTACACAAAATTAAACAATGGATTGGAACAGTGTATTTTCTAAGTGGATAAAAGGGGGAACTATATTGTAAGGCGTAATAATACCAGGAGTAGTTTGAAATCCGTGCAGTAATCTTCACTTTACTGTGCGGATGCCAAATTACTCCTGGTATTATTACGCCTTACAATTAAGTTCCCCCTTTAAAATCCACATTGTTTAATTTTGTGTAATTATACTTTGTAGTGTAACACTTCACGTAACCATATTTAAATAGGGAAAACGTGGAAGAGCTTGGTAGCTTCTATCTTGACCTGTTTTGGAGCTATAGAGGAGAGAGGGAGAGGCTAAATGCTAACGCCGTCTGCGCTGTGTTTACGTGACTGATCTTCACCCGTGCCTTCAGACAGGTCCTAAAGAACTCGTCAAAGCTAAGGTAGAACATATCTCAGTATGTAAAAACGGTGGCCTATTCCTTTAAATGTAAGTGTTTTATATGGGATAAGTATTAAAAATGAATATAATAATTACCAAAAAATTAAATGCGATTAATTGCGATTAAAAAAATTAATCTATTGACGGCCTTAGTTTTTAGTCAGCCCGTTCTGCCATCTGAACCACTGCCACCCCATGTGGGAAATAAAGAGATCTTATTGTTCATTCCTTTTTTTTTTTTACTTCATAGTGCTTTATACTTCACGTGAGGATGATATTTAAATATTCATTCTTTGGTTCGGTGTTTTTCCCGTTCACAATGTAGCGTTTGGAAGTTTTAAAATCCAGATTGCGGCCAAAGTTGGTCTTTGTTCTCTGAGCGCAGATGTCTCCCTGACCTCCCCGCGACTTTAAACCGAGGGGCAGATGGACAACGCGGCGCTCACACGTGGGATTCTCTCTGAAAAAAAAACAAAACAAACAAACTCTTGGACGATTCTCAAAGATATTTCTCACCAAAACAACACTGCGAAAAACAAAGATGCTAAAACGGTCCCGTGTAATTGTGTGTTCGCGGCGCTGCATATGTCGTCCCTGGCTCGGAGAACGGTGGAAACAGATGGAGACAAAGACCAGGTTTTTATTTAGAAGTGTTTTGAGTCCTGGTTTTTTACGCGTTGTTCTTTTGACTTTTTCATTTGGCGATGTCCACGCGAAGACAAAACGCAAGGACCGAAGAAACTATTTTCCAAAACGACTGCTTTCCCTTTCTCACGACGAGTACAAGTCGAGTACTCGTCCACTTCTTCCTCCTCGTGAAGCTGTTAACCCTGGCTTTGCGCCCACTTTGTCAATCCAAACCGGCTTCTGTAGCCTCCGCTCTCAACATAAATATTTGCACTTCCCAAGCTTCAATCTCTCCCATGTCTCCATTACGGCCCCCTCTATTTTTAAACCTTTTCAGAATAAAAGCCGCGTGTTTAGACTGTTGCTCCGGGTTTGATTCCCAGACCGAGCGTAGCCTTTTCTAAGTCACTATGGGCCGATACACAAATCTCTCGAAACGGGATCAACTCCAGGATCAATTGTTTTTTTCAGTTTCTGGTAGGTTTTCTGGATGGTATGTATGCGTAACCAATTGAGATGGTTCTATCAGCAGTGAAAACCTTTCTGAAACCCCTCCCAAAAAAAAACATTCATCCTGGAGTGTTATAGAGGCCACTGTGATGGAAACTAAAGGCACCTTTACTTTCCATCACAGTGGCCCCTAGGACGCTCCAGGAACCAATTGTTTATAGGGTGTTTGGGAGGTTTTCACTACTAATGGTTCTGTCTCCATTGTTGCGCAGACATTCCATCCAAAAAAAAAAACCTACCGGAAACCGAGTGATCTTCTTAACCTTGGTCGTGTGTTATACATACAGACGGCATCTCCGGAATCGCCCATATATGGTCATGTTTGAAAACAGTTAAGGGGGAAAACAATTTTGAAAAATTCGAAACTTTCTCTAATTAAGGCGAGACACGGCAGGTGAAAGTATTGATTTTTCACGCAGTGGTCGAAGTGGAGATTTTTATCTATTTTCCTCCCTTTACATCTTAGTTTTCATGTCAGATATAAAAATGACAAAACTCACCCGCATGATGTTTATTTTATGATGTTTTGTCTGTGAGGTGGGGGCAACCCGGAAGTAGCTGATGCGCTGCGTAGAAAGTCCGTCTTTCAAGCGGGTTTTCATTCATAAATATTGACAGATTTTACATCCACGTGTCCTGCTAAGGGGCCCCGTGATGACGCTTTCACCCAAATATGGTATTTTTCCTCCTACGAGACGCTGGTGCGGAAAAGTCGGAGAACGGGCCGCGCATGAGCACTCGCTACAAAACTTCTGGGCTGGTTTTCTCTGAATGAGAGAAGCTGCACTCGGGCAGAGCCTGAGCCCTTATAGAAGCTCCCACAGACTCCAAACTTTCCAGTCTGAGACATAACAATATTTTGAAGGTTTTTTCAGAGGGATTTTTTAATATCTAATTCCTAGCCTGATTTATTCAGCTTTGAAACCAAAAAAACAGGCAGAATTTGAGTTTTTACAGATTTTTTCACTGATGATTAGTTTATTGAAAAACTAAACAAAATATCCCAAAAAAAATCTTAGTTACTAATATGTCAATAAAATAAAACCATCAAATTGAATCTGGCTCAATTCATTATTTTGATTTCGTTGCCCAAAATATAGACAATTTTTTGGCCATTTTAATGCTCAAAATGCCTTATTTTTATGTGAAAACATAAAATGACAGAAAAAGTGCAATACATTTTTTTCTCACATTTATATCTGTAATGTTCAGCAAACGTTTCAAATTGATATCTCTACATTTATTTTTTTTCCCCCTATTCACCTGCAGTGTCTCGCCTTAATGAAAAACTACTTTATCAAATGCTGAATTATGAATATAGTTTTCGACTAAATAAAGATACAAAGACATGGAGAGGAGCAAAGTAGTTCAACAGCCCATAAATACATAAAAAAAAACGGAGAATGCTAACATGATGCTACATGTTAGCATCGGGCTAATGCTAACGTTAGCTAGCGCTTGCTACAACTGCCGTTTTTTCACTTCTACTGAACAATCTGCTGTGAGAAAACATCAATATGGACCCGATTTACGCTTGACTTTACTTGTATGTGATAAATAAGTTGATATTCCACCAGAAAATGGCTAAAAAGAGCGGAAAAGTGTGTTTCCCAAAAGATTCTATTTTCCTCTTGACGAGGCCACGCCCCCTTCTATGACGAGATGCCGTCTGTATCTGTTGCTCTGATCGACACCAAATGAAAACTGGGACAAGGTTTACTGTCGGAATTGGTGCACTGTCTCTAGTGAAGTATTTATTTATTTATTTTTATATCATTGCAAAGCTACAGAGACATAACCCTGTTCTTCCATTCCTAATATAAACAGAAATCATTGAGGGGGAAAAACAAACCACAGGATTGTTCCAGCGTAAGGGTGTCGGCTAAATCGCTCGAGAGAAATGCAAACACGTAATTGTTCCGCTGTAGAGGAGGAGGAAGATAAAGTAAAGTTTGTGTCTCGTGGGCACCGTTTTGAATATCCTCCTCCCTGGATAAGGACGTCCTGTTTGGGATGCTTCTGTAAACACGTCTGTTGACTCAAGGATCAAGAAAAAAAGTCACAGGGGATGGACCAGGGATAGACCAGGGATCACAGCACAGCGGGGGACTTAGCACACAGCGGTTAGCGGCGCATTTACGATCTCCCCATGCAGCATGTGTATTATTGTATTCAGAGATCTTTAATCATATTCTCAGCTTCGGTCGTTCCTCTGGCAGTGAAATTTTATGATATGATGTTCTTTCAAACTGTGTCAAAAATATATTGTGTGATTACTCATTGTTTTAGTCTCATTAACATTTTTGATGTTTCTTGTCTAATTTGATCCAGCAAATATGTCACTTTGACTTTATTATGACGAAATATGTCAAAAACACTCCTATAGATACAGACGGCATCGCGTCATAGAAGGGGGCGTGGTTTTGCTGAGGGGGGGAAAACACAATTTTCCACTCTTTTTAGCAATTTTCTGGTGGAATATGAACTTCTTTATCACATATTAATAAAGTCAAGTGTAAATCGGGTTCATATGGATATTTTCCATATGGGATTGTTCAGTAGAAGTGAAAAAACGTCAGTCGTGGCTAGCCGTTAGCATTAGCACAATGCTAGCGTGAAGTTTAATGCTATTTATTCTTGACTTTGCTCCTCCCCATGTCTTTGTATCTTTATTTAGTAGAAAATATATTTTTTTCATTCCGTAGTTTTTGAATAATTTTTGATTTTATCTCAATTGCTTTCCCCCTTAACTGTTTTCAAACATGACCATATATGGGCGATTCCAGAGATGCCGTCTGTATCTATAGATACAGACGGCATCTCGTCATAGAAGGCGGCGTGGCTTCGCCGAGGGGGATTTTTTTGTGTGCCATTTTCTGGTGGAATATCAACTTATTTATCACATACAAATAAAGTCAAGTGTAAATCGGGCCCATTTGGATATTTTCTCACAGCAGATTGTGTAGTAGAAATGAAAAAAGGCAGTTGTAGCAAGCGCTAGCTAACTGTTGGCATTAGCCCGATGCTAACATGTAGCATCAAGTTAGCATTCTCCGTTATTCATGTATTTATGGACTGTTGAACCACTTTGCTCCTCCCCATGTCTTTGTATCTTTATTTACTAGAAACTATATTCATAATTCAGCGTTTGTTAAAGTAGTTTTTGAATAATAAGAGAAAAATTACATTTTTTCGAAATTGTTTTCCCCCTTAACTGTTTTCAAACATGACCATATATGGGTGATTCCAGAGACGCCGTCTGTATCTATTGCTGGGTTGCAGGTGACATCACAGCGTTCTAAAGGCCAATACTATTGTATGGAGTAAAAATAATTTTGTTTTTGAGGAAATATTTGGTCTTGTACAGAGAGATCATGGACCCAGTGAATGATATTAATGATCATTTTTGTAATTCAAACATTTTCTTTTTAGCTACGACTTGTGAAAGTGTAATGCTGTAAATAGGAAAAACTGGCTCCTGCCCCTCGCTGGGCCTGATGACATCATCACATTCTAGAACCTGCAACCCAGCAATTGGTTGTTTCCAGGTTCTAGAATGTGATGATGTCACAGAACCCAGTGGGGGCTGGAGCCAGTTTTTCCTATTAACAGCATTACACTTTCACAAGTAGTATCTAAAAAGAAAATGTATGAATTACAAAAATAATCATTGATATCATTGACTGGGGCCATGATCACTCTGCACAACACCACAAATCTCCTCAAAAACTAAATGATTTTACCTGCCCCACTTCATTAAATATTATTCACCTTATTCCAGAGGCTCGCGTGGGCGCCGCCATGAATTGTGCCCGCCCCTTTTCTCCTATGTGTTAACATGGGACTGGAGAAGTCCACATAAAATCAGTCACTACACAAAAACAAAGCCGTTTTCTGGCCGCGCAGAGAAACGCTGCAGAGTTGACATGTTGGTGCAAATGAACATCGGCCATTTTACACAAATCAATCGACTAAACATCAGATTTGAGCGGAGAATATTTTCCCTCGTTCTCCGTTAAAATGAACGGGCTTCACGCTCGACCGGAAGTGTCTGGACAACGGAAGTGCCGAGACAAAGCAAAAAGTGGCAAAAGTGGGCGGAATAAGGTGAATAGAACACTGTGATGTCACCTGAAACCCAGCATGTGTGGCTGCTTCAAACATGACCATATATGGGCAGTTCCAGAGGGGACAAACAAAGAAAAGAAAAGGTGAACTTTGTCCCATTTTTTCACTATTACTTAAACAAATGTTGAATTAAGAATATACTTTTCTACTACATAAAAAACATAATTAAACACTGAGGAGCCAAAAGGGCTCACATAAATGCATAAAAAAAAGGACAATGCTAACCAGGAAGCTAGCGAAGCTAATGTTAGTTCATGCTACATTAGCTAACGAGTGATTTTTTATTATTTTTTCTTCTACTGAACAATTTGCTGTGAAAGAACATCCACATAGACTGGGCTTGACTTTTGTGGTGTGTGATAAATATGTTTATAGTCCACCAGAAAACGGCTAAAAAGAGTGAGAAATTGTAATTCCAATGAGAGGTTATCTTCCCCCTCGGGTAGGCGCACGCCCCTTCGTATGGCGCGCTGCCATCTGTAAAGTATCCTATTGTTCGGGGTGGCCTTTATCCCATCGACAGTGAGGTTTTAGCTTTCTGCAGTAACTTGACTGTTTGTTTTTATTTCCTGCCCTGCGCCCCACTGTTTTGAGTGATAGACATGTTCAGCAATCAGAATTATCGAGCCTCTCTTCCTTTGACTGCTGGCCAGTCAAAAGTGGCTGCAGGAGAATCAGTTTATATGCTCTGCTGCGGCCTATAAACAAACTCCACTTGTGTCTTGCACCGTGCAAACTGCCAACTATCCTCACCGCTAGTACCAAGCGACTCCGCCTGTATCTAATTGTATAGCACAATTTTTAGTCTGCAATATTATCTACACTTAAACTACAGAGAACAGAAGATCACTCAATAACCTTCATTGAAGATGGACAACTCCTGTAAGACTGAGAGCCTACACAGACTCCAACAATTTTCTATTTATTTTTTTTAGTTAAACTCTGCTAATTGTGTGAGACTTCCTTGTCAGCTTCCGACTTCTGGTGTTGCGGGTTTAAAAACAGGAGCTGTTTCCTCGTCTTGGTCGTTACCTCACACTTGTATCAAATAAAGCTCCTCTTAAACCGTAATCTGTTTAATCTCAGATTGGCTCTTACATAATACTCCGGTCTGTTCTTAATGCAGCCTCGAAAGCAGAGCGCTCACAACTCATCCACCGCTTCAGTCAGATGGTGCATTTTCCTTTTTGTGACTTGACGTAAAATCAATGTTTTTATCTTGTATTTTACATTTGCTGTCAGCCTTGTTTCTGTTCCTATTTCCAAAGTTTGAGCTAAAAGGCTGGTGCTCCAGAGTATCCGCAGAAACGGTTAGCAAGTCAGCTAGTCCCTGGAAACTTTTCAGATTGCTGCAGTGTATTCTGTTCAATGTATTTTTCTATAGAGGTTTTTAAAGATTCAGATGTTCATGTTCATCGGCCACATTTCCCTGGTTAGGAATCGCTACTGAATGTACTGAAGCTATGAATATTTCAGTTGGATAACAGTGTGTAAAAGTGACCTCTGAGCTAAATGTTAATCGTATTAGCTTAAGTGTCCTGCTTTTTGCAGGGTCTAATACAGTGTTAATTTTGACAACATATTTTAATTTAGTTTTAGTCTTAGTCTTTTGACTAAAATGTAATTTAATTTTAGTCGAGATTTAGTCAAAAAAATCTTTTCAGTTTTAGTCTAGTTTTAGTCGACTAAAATTGCATGTCAATTTAGTCGACTTTGTTTTTATAATATGTATTATAATCATATTTAATAAAGCTCTTCTGCTTCATGGAGCTGCTCCACATGAACAAAGCTCAGAGCTGATCCTTTGGCACTTTACATGATCTGAGGTTCTTTCAGACGGTCAATAGAAGTTTGGATGATTTTAGTCTCTCCTTTTCATTTTTATTTAGTCTTATTTTAGTCGACTAAAATGTCTGACACAATGAATTATGTCAGAGAAGCATTGAAAAAGAAAATCCGAAGTGAATGTAATATTTCTGTGTGATCAGGTGGAGCAGGTTCAAATTGGAAAAATAATGAATGGGGCACGTGGCATAGCAGCACGATGCTAACTTCCGAGGGTAGCAACGGTTTCCCGTCATATTTTATTCCTATGGGGAGTGGGCCGTGCCTTGGTGGATAATAATGATTGGATAATCACATGTTAAACATGTTAAAAACTTTATTCCGGATGTAAATATTTCACTAGTGGATTCTGTGTTTTATAGCTGTAGCTGTTTTAGCATTGAAGCTAAAGGCTAACGTTAATTTGACGCTAACAAATGTTAAAATGGCACTTACTACTTGACCTTTTATTTAAGTTTTCGTCAGTTATCTTCAGCACTCTTGTTTTAGTTCTAATTCACATCAAAATGTTGACAGAAAGTAGTCTTTACCCTACACTAGCCAACAGGAAGTTAGCCAAAAACGTTTCTCTGAATCACCTTTGGGGCCAGATACACTTCTGAAAACTAGTGTTGAATATTGATAGATTATTTGCAAACAACTCAATGAGGAACTCGAGAACGGTCAATAGCGGTTCCCAAAGCTGCTTCCCACTTTTACCATTTACAGGAACAGAAGCATTCCTCTGTACTATGTTAATAACTTATGAATAAAATCATCTGCTAACCCACTTGTCTGTGACTTCTGCTTTTGTAAACATGGGGGAACTTTTAGCGACCGTGACAATTAATAAATCAAGATCATTTCCGTGCGTAAAATCTGAATTCAATTAAATCAGAAATGTCTATGGTCAGTGTGTGTTGTAGTCGTTTTATACACTTCTCAGGGAATTGTTGTTGTGCTGAACTCGTCAGATGGAGCTTTCACTTTTGTATTTTCTGCCCAGAGTTTGGTCTGTCAGGCTGAGGGCGTTTTTTTTTTTAGACGGACTCGGTCCAGTCCCGGAGGCTCCAGTGGAATGTCCCTCCTTCACTTTTGAACCAGTGCCAGATTGGAGAGAGTCACTGGGGCACTGTCCGTCTCTGGACCAGATGGGACCACGCACTATCGCTATAAACAGGAAACACTGTCCGCTTGCCTGTTAAAACCTTGTATTTGGAATTCAGGGGGAAAGGCGTGACGGGAAAACAAATCCTTTTACAAAACGTTTTATTAGTTTCGCTTCTGACAAAAAGTGGAGGACCTGGGCTCAGTGGTTTATAGATCAGTAACTCACTCGCAGCTCCAGCCTGTGCGTTCTTATGTCGTGTTCTTGGGTACGACGCTGAGATAAATGGGAGTGAGTTTGTGATTGTGGGTTAAGAATGTCAGTTAGCCAATTGTATACCTCATAATTTCATGGCTTTTGATGACAACAAGATTTTTTAAAGTTTTTGAACATTGGTACTTTGTAAAACAACCACACACTTATTCTACGCTCCCTGAAGTACTGCCATCGAAAGTACTGATACCACACGGGCCTGTGCCCACCCACTTGTGTCCGTGGCCCCCTCGGCGATAACGACCGCATTATTCAGTGTTCACAACTGAGTGAGAATGAACGTCCTCTCTGTTTGTAGCAGGACAGAGACACAAAACTTTTTGTCTCTGAGGGCCAAAATGAAAAAGTGCGTGTGGGTCGCGGGCCAAATACGGCGATGTCAAGCGTGAAACACATATAACTGCAAATAATAGTTACTTTGTTTTATTTTTCGATAGCCAATACATTTGCATTTGATTCTATCTAAAACAAATGTTAACTATGGCAAAAGTCTAGTTTTAGTAGAACAAAATCAACAATTGTAGCAATGTAGTGCAAAATGTAAAAAAAAACACCTGTATCTGCAGTGACTTTACCTCATTCATTTGTCAAACCAAAGAAAATGCAACATTAGATCATTTTGAAAGTGTCAGTTCAGCATAAATTCTTTTGTAAGTCATTTTTTTTAACATGTACCTTTGTTAATGTCAACAACCTTTGCAATAAAAGTTGGAAAACTGGGAAAGTTGATGCTACAACGCTCTGTGATAAACACCAAGACACCACAACAGTGTGTCGAGTGCCTTGCTCCCACTTTCTTTCATTTTAGATATTTTTGACCCACGCTGGAACCTCGATGAGCACTGATCAGTTTACAAATTGAGATCCTGGTGAGCGCATCCTCAATATTTTTTTCTACACCACAATAGTGTTTCCTTAACTTTTGCGAAAGGAGTGAAACAGCGCTCACAATTTGATTCTGGTGGCCAAAAAGTGTACTGCATCCAAATTTACCATTGAGGATGAATGGAAGAGAGCAAAAGTAGGTCACCCTCTGGCGGGCCAACAGAATTGTTTCGGCGGGCCCCACTTTGGGCACCCCTGGTCTATATCATGGTCAATATCATAGTCAGTATCATTGGAAACTTGTTTTTATTCACAGATTATCTGCAACTTTTGGACATGACTTTGGACCAGAAAGTGATATTTTAGCTGTGTTTTCTGTCTGTGAAACAAGAGACTTTAGGCTTTTAAACTAACCCTCCATGATCCTCCTATGTCTGTGAGGAGGTTAAGGTAGACTTTATTGTCCACATAGGGATATTTGTTTGCTGCATTTGACCCATCCTTCGATGCTGCTGGGGCGACCCGTAAGGAGCAGCAGACGACCGCAGTACCACTTGTCCCGTGTTCGATTCCCACCTGGACGGGGCCTTTCTGTGTGGAGTTTGCATGTTCTCCCCGTGTCTGCGTAGGTTTCCTCCGGGTACTCCGGTTTCCCCTACCACTAAAAACATGTACAATAGATTCCCCTCTGGGGCCAGGAATCCCCTGAAAAAGAGATTCTTCATCTCAGTGGGACTCTCCTGGTTAAATAAAGGTCAATAAAAAAATAATACCACGCCGGCCCATCTCCAGATGTGGAGCCAGGCTGATGGTCAAAGTCACCTGTCTGGAGGATTCACCTATAGATACAGACGGCATCTCTGGTATCACCCATATATGGTTATATATATACTAGCTGAGACCCGGCCTTCGGCCGGGCCTCGCTAGTCTCCACATTTGATATTATGAGATTATGAGTGATTACAAAGAAATGTCCAACCCGTCACACAGTTCAGCTGTAGACCAGTGGTTCCCAACCCATTCCAAAAACTATGGCCACTACAAATGTTTAAAATAATGAAGGCAAAAAATAATTTCAAACAATCTGCAATGGGAGTGTTTGATGCACCCGTACTCTTTTGTTATATACTACAACGACAATATGTTCACTAAACTCAGGGAATAGAATTCAAGAGACAGTGGAATAAGTATGGATAAATATTAGGGGTTCAGCTCTAACGGTTTGGTTCACGGTGCAGGACCAGTGGTTTGGTGCATCACGGTAGTGTACAATCAAAAAAATGAAAAGTTGGTTTTGAACTGAAATAGCCTAATGATCGTTGTTAGACAGTATTTATAACCTTACAATAAAATTGGCAAAGCTGTCAAAGCTGCTTTAGAATAAAATGAACCTCTGGGCTCACAATACGTGAAAGCAAAATATAAAACAAATGGTACAACAGCAAAAGAAAAAAACTGAAAAAAACGACGCAGTGCAGGCCATGCGCTCGTTAAGTTGTAGGTTCATTTGCGCTTTTACTCACACGGAGGATATCAGTCGGAGCAGCGCGTTTGATTATTGGCTTTTGGGCAATGTTTTGCGTGTAGCCTACTGTTTTTCGGAGACAAAGCTTTAGAGACGGAATACTGCCTGGATCTATAATGAACCACAGGCTCGGTCACTGCAGGAGAGACTTAAACAAAGACGCGCAGTCTTTTGGAGGATGTAACTGTACCTGTGCGGAGCGTCTGCAGGTTAGCGGTGAGTGACGATGACACACATCGCCCTGTTTGGATGCGCGCGCGCACACATACACGCGCGCACGCATACACGCGCGCACGCACACACGCGCGCGCACACACGCACACACACACCGCCCTGTTTGGATGCGCGCACACGCACGGCAGTCAGATGTCGTGCACTCGCGTTGTTGTGACGGCGGGTTGTCCTCGGACAGCAGCACCGCGGTCCATATGGACCCGTGGCCAATGCCCGCGGCTGGTGGGACCGTCACGTGGGGGCCGGCCGTGGATGTAATAATAATAATAATAGTAATAATGCATTAGTCTTATATAGCGCTTTTCCAGACGCTCAAAGTTGCTGAACAATTATGCGCACATCAGCCCCCACCACCAACCACGCACACACTCACTACTCTCGCCAGGCTTCCTGGTGTTCCCAAACGGTCTCCCATCCCAGTCCTAACCAGGCCCGTCCCTGCTTAGCTTCAAAGCCGGTATGGGAAATAAACATGGCGGCGCCCAGGCGGCGGCCATTGAGATAGCGGTTTCTATTATAGATTATATATATTATTATATATTATTCCAAAACTACTTTAAGAAATGCTGAATTATGAATATAGTGGGGAGGAGCAATGTGGTTCAACAGCCCATAAATATATAAATAACGGAGAATGCTTCATGTTAGCATCGTGCTAATGCTAGCGGCTACCTACGACTGCCATTTTTTCACTTTTTCTGGACAATCTGCTGTAAGAAAATGAGTTGAATACCCAACAAAAAAATGATGGAAAAAAAATCTGATGACGTGAGGAAAAAGATCCTCTCGGTTCAGGCCGGAGTTAAGAGTTTAAATTAGCCTTTAGCTTCAAGACAAACTCGCTGATCCTTACAAACATAAACGTCTCCTCTATGGAAATATTTCTACCAGAAAGTCACTGGTCTGAGCTAATCTTAATGGAAATTAACACGAACAGGAAGTACTAGCGCCCACAGCTTCAGCTCAGAGGAACTAGCGTAGCCACATTGTGCAACAAGCCGATTTAACCGCTCAACATGTTCGTTTCAGGCGGGGTTTTTCCTCCAGTTCGACATTACCCAAATCTAAAAGCTTCTTGAACAAAAATCAGAATGGCGACGAAAACGAGACGTAATGAGAATGAAAAGAGCAACAAAACAGGTGACAAAAAGGTGATGAACATGCAAACTTTGAAATCAGGCGTCACTCTGGCCTATAGGCTGCGAGCTCCAGTCCAGAAGGCGGGGTTTAAGAGGTTAAACACTGTTGCACACATTTCACGATTGCACAAGTTCCAATTTCAGCGTCATCAATATGCATGACGTCATCAGAAGTATCGGTATCATATTTTGGCACACCCTGAGCCGACACCTGATGAGGCATGTTTAATTAAGCGTTTTCATTAACATGCTCTGATCCCACCGAATAAATATACAATTAGAACAAAAGCAAATTTTACATTTATGCTCCAGAGGATTTCAAAAGTTGACATTGTGTTTGTTGTGTTAGTTCGGGGGTTTCTTTAGACCTTATCTTGGACATTCTTCCTCACCCCTGTGGACGTCCCCGGCTCCCCTCGCTCTGTCTCCGTGCGCTGTTGTTTCTCATCTCGAGTCACAGTTGGTTTGTGTCAAAACGCCTGGACCCCTGCCAGACTCAACCCCTGCTCTTATTTAGGTCATGGGAAAACTCCGCTGTTACATTCCTGCTTTTAAAGTTAGTATTTACAGCTAGTCAAGTCGTCATGGGGGAAACTGGAGATGAAAAATGCTACGGTTTGGTGGAGATTAGACTCCGTATGTCGGCGCCTAAACCCGAAGAGTAAATTTAGCCGTGATACTTTTGCATTTAGTTTGACCAATACTGTGCAAAACTGTGCGTACTAGGCCAGCACAATATGGGGGTAAACAATGTGATAATTGACAACTCTATTTACTATTTTACAACGGTTTCAACAAAGTACATTCAATTACTTGTAAATGTGATTATTGACATTACATTATTAATATTACTAGGCCGACATAAGTTTGATACATTTGCTCACATTTTATTAATAAACGAATAACTTCATGAAATGCCCGACTCCTTATTAGTGTTGTCTCAATACAAAATTTGAAACTCGATTTCGATACTGCGAAAAAACTCGACACCCATCTCAATACCACAGGCCCACGGCAAAAAAAATCGTAAACTTATGTTTCTTTTTCCATTTCCACCGTTTTATTTACATTGTAGAATACTCAAGACAGTAGTCGTTTGGTTTTACCATTTTCCTCAAGAAGTTTTTTTCTGCAATATTCATAGTCAAATGCTAGTACGGTACAAAGCTATATAGCCTACAGTGTTTAGTGGACTGAATTTAAAGCAGTACTAAGTAACGTGTTTACCTTAATAAATCCTTTTCGTAGTCCCTGTGGGGGTAATACAAGTGTTTATGGGATGATTGGCGGGTCTTTCATCTCCCCCTGGTGTCTCTGGACAGAAAACCATGTTTGCAACTTCACTGCCACCAGTCCGGAAAAAACAATACACACTAATAGAATCACGAAGAAGAAGCTAACATGATAACGGGCAAAGCTAACTGCGGGCTAACGTCACTTTAAACAGTATTTACAGCCAAGTTTGAGTGAAAAAAAATATTTCCATTGTATAATTGGATGCACAGTAACCCTCTCTCCCTTCGCCTTTCCTGTCAGCGTAGTATTTACTCTCCAAGACAATTAAGAAGTTAAGAAATCGCAACTTTCTACTACACCTGCAGTTGCGCTTATGGCCTCTAGGGGGAAGAGTTACTTAGTACTGCTTTAAATTTGACTGTGCACTGTTCATGAAGGTGACACAGACCCAGTCACTGTTGTTGCATTAAGGCGCGTAACAGTGCATTAACTCAAATGGATCTTGCAGCACTTGATGAAGAGGGAGATGAGTTGGGGAGCAAAGTTCTTAATTTACCGGTATATCTACGTTCCTACCGTCACCTGTGGTCATGAGATCTGGGTAATGACAAAAAGGACGAGATCACTGATGCAGACGGCCGAAATGAGTTTCCTTCGGGCTGGCATCTGTTTCGAGTGCCTCCTGGTTTCCTCCCTCGGGAGGTGTTCCGGGCACAGGACATGCTGGAAGGACTATGTCCCTGAGCTGGCCTGGTGTCGCCTCAGGGTCCCCCCGGAACAGCTGGAGGAGGTGTGCGTGGATAGTGAAGTCTGGGCATCTCTGCTCAGGCTGCTGCCTCCGCGACCCGGCCCCGGATAAAGCAGAAGAAAATGGATGGATGGAACTAATATTGCAATGATTCAGCAAAAGCGCTGCTCAAATGTGTGTTTGCAACATGTACAAGCAAAGGGTTCCCACACTTTTCAGGCTGTGACCTTCAAAAGTACCATGCACTGTGAAAATCACAAATAAATAACTTTTTTCTTCCCTGAATTTTTGCTTAGTCCTGCGTAATTTTTACTTACTCCTGCATATTCTGTCTGTATCTAACAAGCTCAAAACACCCAGTTCCACCTGCTGTCGCCTGTGTTATATTGTCCAGAGAAGCTACAAATAGCCTTCACTACAAAGCACTTCAAAAGCGTTCTACATCAATTGTGACTGGCTAATGAATGTCTAATGTGGATTTCCTCTGTTCTGGTTTCAGGGGGGCCTTCTCTGAGGTGGTCCTGGCCGAGGAGAAGAGGACCCAGAAACTCGTGGCCATTAAATGCATCCCCAAAAAGGCCCTGGAGGGAAAGGAGACCAGCATTGAGAACGAGATTGCCGTCTTGCACAAGTACGTACAGCACATTATACTGGGATGTGCCGAAACCGTAAAGCCACACTGCGGAACATTAAAGTTTGCTTGTACGTCACAAGTCAATAGGAACCAAACTGGTTAAACTCGACACACAAACATGGAGATCGATGCTTTTTCCGTATTCCTAGACATTCTATCCAATTATATCTAAATGCCAAAGTGTATTGTCAGTGTGATTCCTCATTTGAAAGCCAAGACCTTCTAGTTTCTAAAAATAGGTTGCATGCCGCCTTTACTTTGAATCACAGTGGTCTCTAGGACACCCCAGGATCAATTGAACCAGGACCAACCTTCATCACATCTACTACAATTCGGTTTTCAGACCCATCACTCCACCGATAGTGCCCTGTGCGTGTTAACAGAAACATAAAAGGTTTGCCTGACAAGAGTCCTTTTGTCGGGGCTGTCTTCTTAGGTTTTGAAGAAAGCCTTTTGACCATCAGATTTTGTTATCTTTTGTGGTTTAAATCTTATCTGTCCCACAGGAGACGGTACGTGGTAGTAGATGATGTCAAATGTCCCTTTCTAGATTCTGGAGTTGGTGTCCCACAGGGGTCTATCCTAGGGCCGGTTCTGTTCTCTTTTCATCAACTATCTACCAAATTCATGTCCAAACGTCTTCTGACAGATGTACCCGGATGACACAGTAATTTACACCCAAGCAAAACCCATCCACCAAGCAACTGCGGATCTCACAGCTGAACTGTCTTATGTGTAGGACTGGCTCAAGGATACATGCCTCATGTTGAACACCAGAAAAACTGTATGCATTTACTTCTCAAAACGCCTTGTCGAAGTAACCAGATCAAATGTCTTTCTGAATGGAGTAGAACTTGACCTGGTCTCAGAATTTAAATACCTAGGGGTAGTTCTTGATCCAACACTTTGCTTCAAAAGTCACTTAAAACTTTTGAAGTCTCTATAAAGTCTCTTAAAAAGGCATTAAAAACCGCTGTCCCACCACTACTGTCAGAGAAGTAACAGGTTAATGGATTTATTCAACATTTACTCAATGGGGAAAACTGTAGCTATCAATTCTATTCCATTGATCTAGGCCCATATAATATATAGTATGTCTTATAAATCTGCTCATAAAATACACTGAACAAAACTATAAACACAACACGTTTGTTTTTGCTCCCATTTTTTTGACCATCTACACAATAGACCAATTTCTCTCAAACATTGTTCTCAATTCTGTCTAAATCTCTGTTAGTGAGCACTATGTCGAAAGAATCCACCACCTTCCCAGCTATGACATCAAGAGATTGATTAGACGCATGAATTTTGCATAGGTCTTAGGCTGTCTACAATAAAAGTCCTCTCTCAAATAACAGAAAATAGAAAATAGCTACATTTTGTGCTCCTCAAACACAACACGTGGCTTTTGTAAAGTAGCAGAGGGTCGTCAGAAAGTCGCTGGGTCATTGTTAGTGTTATTTCTGTTGCTATGGAACGGTCTGAAGAGCCACTGAATTGGCCGCGTGGTGCACCTGAGGCGCACTGGGAGACACTGACCCGATTCCACGATGTAGCAATTTTTCACTTTGTCCATCTTTTAAGCAGTGGTTCCCAACCTTTTTTGTTCTCGCGTACCATTTGAGTCTTTCATTTCGAGAGTGTAGCCATTATTTAAACTAAGCTTGGATTTAGTGGCATTTTGTTGTGTATTGTGTTAAAATAAATTTGAAAAAGCCTAAAACTTGAACTTGGTCGCAGTTGCAGCCTGTCTCAAATCTTAGACTGTTTTCAGATTTCAGCTGTACAAAGCGGTGCCGTCGCTGTAACCATAAACCCCGTATGTTCACTAATGTCCATCTGAAATACTAGCGGCAGCTCAGACATGGTTAAATTTTCATCAGCAGATCTGTTACAGGATTACTTTATCAGCCCAGCGCGTCTCATATGAGCCCAGTAAACTGTATATGACAGGGGGGAGGAATACAATATGGCCGACCGCTCATCATCTCCAACCGGACACATATCAATCAATCAGTTAAAATACTTCGACACAGCAAGGTCTACAAAAGAAATAATTTGGATAAATTACCCTAATGTGGCCACTTAAGGTCATTCACTGGCACTCATTAAATTTCATCATATATTTCAAAAGAAAACTCTAAAGTGCCTTGTTGCAACAGCAATATTCGTGCATCTTCAAAAATACATCTTGAGTCCAGAGAGCAAAACTTTGTTCCCAGAGCAGTGTAGCTTTACCTTCACTTCCACAAATCCACAAAGGGTCCGCTCCTCCTTTGAGTGGTGCAGTGGGCACAGCGCAGACGACGTCCTGAAGGGAGCGCCTCAAATGTGGAGAACGCAAAATGGAAGGAGAACTGAAAAATCCGAAGTTCAGTCAATCTCCATCTGCTCAGACTAGAGATATGCTGGTTCATGTGGACTGGGGAGCTCGTTTTCCCGACATGCAAGATCCTGGTTTGGTTTGGTTTGGTTTGGTTTGTGTTCATGTGCTTTTTATGTGGGAAAGTGGGGATTGTCATGTCATCAAATACAAACGGTCTTTTATCACCGATTATTATTATACGGCTCTTCACAATGCAAGTAGAACGCTCCATTGACATGCATGGGAATTTCCAACATTCTACCGGTAGTTATTTTCTGATAGAACCTCTGAAAAAAATAATGACCGCTGCCAATGGCAATGGAGTTCGTGCTTATAATAAAGGTCTTTCATATCACTCCGCACGTAGTAGTAGAGGACACCATGTCCTCGTCCCTGCGAGAGAAGTTGGGGGAATCACTCATAAAGTTAACAGGAGTCCGACTTTCAACTGAGTAGCTAGCCTTGCTGCTACTAGCCTAGCCACACTGCCTGGAATCACAAGAAACGTTGCCAAGAAATGCACAAACTTTTGGGCACTATTTGCCGTGGAAATCACTAAATGAACCTTTCGGCCTTCATAAAAGTGTATGAGTTGAGTTATGTGTGTTCAGTTAGCAAAAAGCCGTTTAGCTTAGCTCAGCCAATCATTTTAGTATGTTGTTAGCATCTCAAAAGCTAAATGGTAGTTTGAGTTTTTAAAAATGCCACGTAAATTTACTTTTTGCAGGCAATGGTGTCGGGCATTACACTCGCACTTTGTTACGCCAAGGATTAAAACGGCTCACTCTAAACTAAAATAAGTAGCGTGAAAACATAATGATTGGAGAAATCTCATAATATGGACCAGTCCGTAGAAATTGTTGTCAATTGTTTAATAGATCTAAATGGGTCTGTCAAAGGGTTGTCAAAATAATTGGTACCCAGATGCAAATCTAAAAAACATTATCCAGACAGAGTGCTACCTGCCTCCGCACAGCTGTACTCAAACCAACCTGCCATTGTTGCCATCTCTCTTCTGTGGAACAAAGGTGGCAGGCAGTAATTATCAGCTCTGTTCAGATGTGTTCACGTGTGGAATCACAGCTTACAGTGAAAGCGGCGGATCTAAAAGCAAGTTATTTATAGACCTCACGATTCCTGGGCTTCACAAGACCTGCAGCCGCTAGCGAACAGAAAGGAATACTGCCTGAAAAAGTGAGGTTTTGAGTCCAGGTTTGTATGATTTGTATCAATTATGTTGCAGCCAGTTAGTAAGTCTCAAGTCTGATACAAAATGTACACAGTAAGCATATGTGGGAGCGGCCACGGATGATCACGTCCGAAGCCTCCATGGTCCAATGTTCAAAATGTGTATGAATAACAGAGGGTCAGCCCGAGGCTTCTGGGTACCAATGTTCTTGGCGCCTCCACAAGCAGGAGGTACCTCATTGCTGTTTTCTCCTCAGGGTTGAGCTTAGAGCTGACTTTAGAGGTGAGGACTTGGGGGTCTGAGGCACCAGTGGAGAGTATTAAAGTAGGTTATGGTTATGCTTTGGGTTTGGAGGTTGGGATCGGATACAATAGCAATGGACTGAGGGCGCTTCAAAGCGTTCAGTGCAGGCTAAGAAGCGCGATCATGCTAGCAATTTTGACAGGGGTTTTGGAGCCAGCTCCATTATACTGCCTAAAATGAGGCAACAATAAAAACGAGAAAATGACAAAACCTTGTGTTAAGGGGAGACACTACAGGCAAAACTCTTTTTTTTTCAGTTTTCAGGTTTGGGCCAAATTGGTCTCTGAACATATAAGCTTTCACCCGGAAACAGAAAATACGCCTAATCTTCACAATGACATGTTTAAATATTGCGCTGATTCAATGTTCTCCCATAGACTTACATGGGAGAACACAATTTCAAGGGCCTTTTTCTCAAAACACATTTTTCTGTCATTGTGGCGACACTATGTCCACGTCAGTCGGACCTAAAGACTTCAAATTTTCCAGCCTTGGACTGAGCAATATTTGGAAAAAAATTTCAGAGGGATTTTTTACTATTTAATCCCTAAGCCCCATTTATTGAGTTTTGAATGTCAAAAAATAAGGCAAAAATTCAGTTTTTACAAATTTTTCCACTAAAAAACAGCTTATTTTAAAACTAAATAAGAAATCCAAAATCCCCTGTGAAAAAGTCTTGGAAACTCATTCATCAATAAAATTAAACCATAAATTTGAATGTAGCTCTATCCATTATTCAGATTTCGTCGCCGAAAAGATGGGAAATTTGGGGCATTTTTAGGCATGAAACACCTTGTTCTTATATGAAAAGATAAAATGACAGAAAACTTGCAATGTATTTTTTTCTCACATTTATGCCAGTGATCTACAGCAAGAGTTTCAAATTGATATCTGTAAATATAATTTTTTTCCCTATTCACCTGCAGTGTCTTGCCTTAAGACAAACACATGGAGGTCCAAATAATAATAATAATAATAATAATAATAATAAATTTTATTTGTATTGCACTTTACATGTGAAGAACACATCCCAAAGTGCTACAGTTGACAAAGACAAACAAAACAGAGACAAAATAGAACATATCAATAGTAAATGACAAGTTTGGTGTTTAATAAAAGGAGACAAAAGTGTTTCAATGGAAAGTCCATTAGAGGACGAAACCTCTGGTGCCTCCCCCCACTTTGTTATGGTTTCTGTAATAAATAAGGCTATAATTAGTCTATCGATCGGGGCCATTAGCGAGTGTTTTTAAGCTTCTTCTATTGCGTAATTGAGAGTGTTCTAACCCGTTGTGTTACCGTTTGGTTTGGTAATCTCACTTGGAAAGCAAAGACTTTGAGCAAAGTGGTTCGCTCAGCAGCAGGACCACTGACTGCACTTTGCCGCTGCTGGAGGCCACATATAAAGCTCAACTCCTAAATCGGGCTTTACAACTTGCAAATAACGTCTCGTGCCACCCAGCAAGCTTTCACATGAGGCGCCCATAGGCAGTGAACTCTCAGCATTGGCTTTATTTGGGTATGTTTTGTTTGTCTATATTACAGCACAAATATCCAAAAAGAGTGGAATAAAAGGGATTTCTTTAGAATAACATGTTTCCCTCACCAGACCATGACTCCCAGTACTTGCCATCAGGGTCCCATTACTGATCTGAAATGCTAGATTGGTCCAAATGGTGGTAGTTTGTCAATTATTCTTTGACAACTTTCCACTTGCCCTCTATGATCAATGCAGCCCCATGTATTCAACCATGTCTTTAAAGCAGTAAGTAACTCTTGCCCCTAGTGGCCATAAGTGCAACTGCAGGTGTCGTAGCAAGTTGTGATTTTTTAGCTTATTAATTGTCTTGGAGAGTAAATATTACGCTGACAAGAAAGGCGAAGGGACAGAGGGATATTGTACATGCAATTACACAAGGGAAATAATTTTTTTCACTCAAACTTGGCTGTAAATACTGTTTAAAGTGACGCTAGCCGGCAGTTAGCTTTGCCCGTTAGCATGTTAGCTTCTTCTTCATGATTCTATTAGTGTGCATTGGTTGCTCCGGTCCGGTGGCAGTCAAGTTGCAAACATGGTTTTCTGGCCAGAGACACCAGGCGGAGATGAAGGACCCTCTAATCATCCCATAAACACTTGTACTACCCCTACAGGGACTACGAAAAGGATTTATTAAGGTAAACACGTTACTTAGTACTGCTTAGTACTAAGGACAAATTTAAAAAGGGAAGTATGAACGCTCATATTTGGGGTGAAATGTTGCGAACCCTGTAGTTTATGCTTCTATAAACATTTCCTGAAATCCTTGGAATTCCTATATTAGTTCAGAAGTTCATTTTTCTCTTTTCTCTGTAGTGTTAATGCTCCTGGACATGTGTGATATGCTCCACAAACTCGGTCTGGATTTCACAACACAAATCACAATGTCTTGCCATATTTCTCTTAAGAATTGTAATGAAATACTTTCCCAAAATCCCTACAAATGATCTCCCAGCTTTTCCAAATTGCGCACGAGTTGAATTGTTCCGCTGATGAGCACGGCCATGGTGTGAATATTTATAATAAGGATATTTATAATACCTCTGTGGCCCAGATGCTGCAGTGTGTTTGTGTTTGCCGTGATTTAAGTCTGGTCTGGTTGGACCGAGTTTTAACTTCTCATGAACTTCTAAGCAGAGGTGGTCGGTTGTACACTTTTTTGGGGATCAGTATTTTACTCTTTTAAGGTGAAGGTTCAAACAGGATCTCAATTGTGAAAAGGGCAAGGTCTTTATTGAGTCGATTTTACCCAGAACTCCCCCGAGCGGACACAACAATCAGCTTGACGACGGAGCAGGCCACACAAGTGAAAGCTTTAGTGCTGAAGTCGAAGCTGAATGCACAGTTACAGCCTCTTTTTATTAGTTGTGGTGCAAGATGTGATTCACAAACGTTATTTTAACACATTTATCAATCCCTTTGCAATTTTAGATTATTTAAATAAAAAAGTGCCTTTCATCGATCATGCCTTAGATATTGTGAGCTATCTGACTGACGTTATTGAAAATGTTATTTAAAAAAAAAAAAAATGGCTCTTTGAAATGGATCCCAAAGATATATCCCGTCACTGCTTCCATCCTCTGGTTCCTCAAAGTCACTGTCCTTTAGATACATTATCTCACATTTGAAATATCAGCATTTTAAGCCTCACTTATGCAGCATATTTAACACAGCATCCTACTGTGTATTTATGCCCAATGTACTTTTACCATGTTAAAATTTTTATCATCAACAGTCTCAGTAACTGTCTGCTGACTCTGCGACGTAATCTTGGAATATTTACATTTGCCACATAGACTTGCAGCCGTTGGAGGGTCAAGAGTGTCAGGATTTAGGTTTTTAGTGGAAGTTACAAATAGCTTATGTAAGAAATACAATTCGCAAAAACATTGTTATTTTGAGTCAAGTTATGTTAAATTTCAAGGACATGAGAATGCTATATGGCTCATTTATTTTGCCATATTTGATATGGGGTAATTCTTAAATTACTACTTTAATAAAGGGCTGTAAGAATAACTAATGGAGTTGCTCCAGGAGAACTACTACTACTACTAACAACAGTACTACAGGACTTTAATCCCACTCTGTGGATGTCCAGGAAGTGCTTCTCCCTTCCTCTTTCTGATACTGCGGGACTGTGTCTGAGGTCAGGACGACTCACATCGAAGTACTTGGTTACTTTACAAACAAGACACTGCCTGTTACCGCAAACCCTTTTTACTGTAAATATGTTAAATGGACTCAACTTATATAGCGCTTTTCTAACGTAATCAGGCCCAAAGCGCTTTACAGTAAGGAACCACATACACCGTACAGTGTACATGGACACTGGAGGCAAGGAGGGGGAAGTGTCTTGCCCAAGGCATGTGAGCAAGCTGGGATTTGAACCCATGACCTTCCGATCACTAGACGACCCGCTCTACCATCTGCGCAACCGTCGCCCCCCCCAAAATAAATAAATAAATAAATAGTGAGCAGGAGAAATACTGACTTTAAACATTTTTGCAGGAAATGCCCTCAAACAGATGTGCGTTTCAGTATCTGGTGTACAACCATGGAACTCTCTAGAAAACCATCTAACACAGGGGTGTCAAGCATACGGAGATGATTTAATCAGGCCCCTGCCCTGTAGAGCATAAATTCCAGAGTATGTAGGGGAAAAAAAGGTAGGTCTCCAGCCCATTCCTGAATAACCAGATTACTCATTCCAGCCACTAGGGGGCATTCAATCTAAAATAAGCAAAGAGTTCCACACGTGTCCAGCAGAGGGCACTGACATACTAAGAGCTCAGGATATGAACAACACATTATAAAGCCACTTGGTAAATGGACAGTCTGCCCCAGGGTGGCTGTGGCTTCAATAACAGCTTACCACCACTGAGTGTGGAGTGAATGAATAATGACTACTATGTAGTACTTTGAAGAACTTGTGACACAGGCTTGTAAAGTGCAATACAAGCGTAAGACGTTGTTATTAATGAAGCTACAGTCAAGTTGGGGCTTTGACCAAATCACAGCTTATTATTATTCATTTATTGGCGAAAAAAGTTCTCTATATGTGGGACGCGACCCAAAATGAGTTTGACACCCCTGATCTAACATGTCATTCAAATATTCTTCTATTTAAGTATAAGTCTAAACAGAAAACTCCTGTTCTTCTTGGCATGGAACGTATTTTTGCTACAGTTGTGTTTGCTGGATTGTTGTGGCTTTTCGTGTTGAATGAATAAATGAGGTTCTAAACATAACACCGCTGGAAACTGAATATTTAGTTTGTAGACGACATAGTAATTTACCCCAAAATATTCCCATTTTCTTATTGCCATCATTCAAAATTACAGTTTGTTGGCACTAATCCTATTGTAATTTGCATTGTCACTTTTAAAGGTGCTTAGCCACATTCATATTTATTACCTTTTGAAAATAATTGCCCAGTTTTTATGATCCAAGTGTTTACAGCTGCCTCCAGGGTCCGACTTCTGCACTGTGTAATGCTCCGTGTGTTTAATATTACCTCGTGTTGTTTTGAGGAAAGCCTTGTCGTAGCTGGATCTCTTCTGTAAACTGCTGTCATTGCAGTAATCCTGCTCCTGTCTCGTGACGCAGGCCAAATATTTACTCGGCCACAAGCTCCTATTTCTGTTTCAGGGAGATTATCGAAGGGAGTGTGAGCTGACGATGTCGAGTAGTCAGTACGACGATAAATCACGTTTGAATTTCAACACAAAATTAGATCTTGTTCTCTTACAAGTCTCTTCGGTTTAGCGACAGGGAACATTGCTAACAAGCTAGAGCCGCGTGAGTTTTTGAAGCTGCAAAGTCATCATTCATTTATTTAAACGGATTTGTACTTTCTGCTTCGAATACTTGATTATTTGAGTACTTTGACTGTGTAATTCTGACTGTGCTGCAGCTCGCCTCACAGATACAGCATGAGAAGTGTCTCAGGTGTGAAGCGCGGTTTACTGTCAGTAATAAACTAAAGAAAGACTCTAATGAAGAAGAGTTCAGGTCCAGAGGCCACACATGAACAACCGCAGACACCAATTACCCACAATGCCGTCTGTTCACCTGTCTTCCCTCATTTAAAAACGCCTGTGAAACGCTAAGTCCAGATTCCTAACACACTATTGGTCCCATATGCTTTGAGTTTGTAAGATATGAAATAGTTCTTTTAAAATGCAGCACAACACACGCTGAGAAAAGGGAGCTAGTTTTAATTTATAAACTCATTCGTAGCTTCTCTAAGGCAGGTTATCTGCAAGGATGCGTTTATGAGCATTTTTGCTCATAACTCGAGCAATCGCCAGTTGGCCATGTCGTCACATCCAGTTCAATGACAGAAAAAGAAGCTGTTTTTGAACAGAGCTTTGCTTTTCTTGTGCTGTGGTTTTGACAAACAGCAGATAAACCACTGGATGCATTAGCTGTAGAGATGCTACTGATACCGATAAGGGGGGTTTGAGTGTCTGCCCATATCCAATATTAAATGTAGCTTTCTCTGAGTGAAAAAGTGAAAGGTCCTCTTTACGTCATTTTAAAGGAATAGGCCACCGTTTTTACATACTGAGATATGTTCTTACCTTAGCTTTGACGAGTTCTTTAGGACCTGTGTGATCTTCCCCTGTGCCTTCAGTCACGTAAACACAGCGCAGACGGCGTTAGCATTTAGCCTCTCCCTCTCTCCTCTATAGCTCCAAAACAGGTCAAGATAGAAGCTACCAAGCTCTTCCACGTTTTCCCTATTTAAATATGGTTACGTGAAGTGTTCCACTACAAAGTATAATTACACAAAATTAAACAATGTGGATTTTCTAAGCGGATAAAAGGGGGGACTATATTGTAAGGCGTAATAATACCAGGAGTAATTTTGCATCCGCACAGTAAAGTGAAGATTACTGCGCAGTAAAGTGAAGATTACTGTGCGGATTTCGAACTACTCCTGGTATTATTACGCCTTACAATATAGTTCCCCCTTTTATCCGCTTAGAAAATCCACATTGTTTAATTTTGTGTAATTAGACTTTGTAGTGGAACACTTCACGTAACCATATTTAAATAGGGAAAACGTGGAAGAGCTTGGTAGCTTCTATCTTGAGAGGCTAAATGCTAGCGCTATCTACACTGTGTTTACGTGACTGAAGGCACGGGTGAAGACCAGACAGGTCCTAAAGAACTCGTCAAAGCTGAGGTAAGAACATATCTCAGTATGTAAAAACGGTGGCCTATTCCTTTAAAATCAATAAAGTCTTTTCGTTTGATGTTACAGATCAAGTTCTAGTAATAAACTAATGGAGATAGCTAAGTATTTCTATCTTTAGTTTCTGACCCAGCCTTGATTAGCATTAGCATGCTGCCACTAGCTTTAGCGTGTTGTTGCTAGCCGCTGTATTTTGCGCGACAATCAAAACTAACCCAGCGATTGAATTCTCCAGGTTCTGCCCTTCAAAATGACATGCAGCATATTCACTCAGATTTAGTCAGTCAAAGCGGTGAGAGCCAAACTGGTATCGGATATTTGTAGCCGATACCCGTTATTGCATTTTTTTCCAGTATATTACAGATATCCAAAACCAGTATTAGGTCAATGCATTCCTAATTAGCTGTTTGGCTAATGTGCAGCAGACAAATCCCTTTTTTTAGAGAATTTTGCAGACACAATACTGGCCATGTCGCTGAGTGGTTAGCATTCTTGCCTCACAGCAGGGGGGGTCAATATGCTAATCCTTCAGCTAGTTCCTCCTGATCACAAACCAAAGGATCAGCAGGTCATCTCCTAAATGCCTTATTTTGATAACTGACTGCAAAAAGGCCATCAGGAGCAGTGTTGGTGTCGCTTGCTTTTCTTGTGACGTAGCAACATAGCAACAGTTAGCACGGAATGTTGTGCAGTGTCGCTTTAATGAAGTCTTTTTCTTTCTCGTCTTTGCAGAATCAAACACACCAACATTGTTTCCCTGGAGGAGATCTTCGAGAGCAAAACCCATCTTTACCTGATCATGCAGCTGTGAGTATTCAGAATGTTCCCAGCAGAACATTTATTTTCTACATCTGAAGCACGGGTCGAAATATTTCCTTCGAAAATGAAAAACTTTTTGCTATATTATTAAACAGAATCAAACAGGAACGTAAAAGTAACGGCTGTAAAAAGTGCTTTTGATTTGAACTCTGATTTCCTTACGCTGCAAACATGGCATTCTTTATTTGAAAGCCAAGAACCTCGAGAGTTCAGTCATAGAGATTGAGCTTTCGGGAGGCTGCGCTAGCACTCATTAGGATGTGGCAGGTGCTGGGATGGAAGCAGGAGAGAGTCCCTTTGAACTGGATTTAACCATCGCATCTGGTAACACTACATGTGGGCTCATTCTGCTTTCTGATTGGATCGTCCTAATGTGAAAAATGTCAAAATGCATTCTGTATAATTGCATGGAGTAAAATCTGGGTTCAAACATCTGGATTGTTCATAATTTGCGATGATTACTAATGCTAATGCTAACGGCTATACGGAAATTACATTAAAGGAATAGGCTACATACTATTACATACTGAGATATGTTCTTACCTTAGCTTTGACGAGTTCTTTAGGACCTGTCTGATCTTCACCCGTGCCTTCAGTCACGTAAACACAGCGCAGACGGCGTTAGCATTTAGCCTCTCCCTCTCTTCACTATAGCTCCAAAACAGGTCAAGATAGAAGCTACCAAGCTCTTCCACGTTTTCCCTATTTAAATAGGGAAAACGTGGAAGTGTTCCACTACAAAGTATAATTACACAAAGTTAAACAATGTGGATTTTCTAAGTGGATAAAAGGGGGGACTATATTGTAAGGCGTAATAATACCAGGAGTAGTTCGAAATCCGCGCAGTAATCTTCACTTTACTGCGCGGATGCCAAATTTCTCCTGCTATTATTACGCCTTACAATATAGTTCCCCCTTTTATCCACTTAGAAAATCCACATTGTTTAATTTTGTGTAATTATACTTTGTAGTGGAAGTGTAGGCTAAATGCTAACGCCGTCTGCGCTGTGTTTACGTGACTGAAGGCACGGGTGAAGACCAGACAGGTCCTAAAGAACTCGTCAAAGCTAAGGTAAGAACATATCTCAGTATGTAAAAACGGTGGCCTATTCCTTTTAAGCTGCGCGGACGGACACGCTGGTAAGTTTCACTAAATGCAAAACATGGCGTTCTTTATTTGAAAGCCAAGAACCTCGAGAGTTCAGTCATAGAGATTGAACTATCGGAAGGCTGCCCTAGCACTCATTCGGATGTGGCAGGTGCTGGGATGGAAGCATCTGAAGAATGAAGAACCTGAGTTCAAACATCTGGATTGTTCATAATTTGCGACGATCGGTGGCTAATGCTAACGGCTATACGGAAACTACATTAAGCGAACCAACGCACTCTGAAAGGTCTCTCTGACGAGGCAAAATGGATGAAGGTGCGCCTCTTTCTGCAGTGAAACTTTCCTCTTCATGAGCCGATTAAAGTGCGTTTCTCCTCGTTTCGCTTCTCGGCCTCACTGTATTTATTTAACCATGGGCTGTGTGCGAGCATGTGTGAACACGGACTGAGCTAACTTTGGAGTGAACGCAGTTGGAACTAGGGCAGCCTCGGGCCGACTTACAAGGCGCTCCAACGGCCCTAAATAATTGTTGGTATGAACTTTTTTTTCTTAAAGTTGCTCCCTTTGCTGATCTTAGCAACCTAGCAGAATCCCCAGTGCCATCACTATACCCATCGTGCTTCCCTAATGGTCATAAACACCTGGAAGTTGCAGCCCCAGTCTTCCTCTCCTCTTCCTCTCTCTCTTCTCCGGCGGTTTTAATTGCAGCCTGCGGTTCATGTACAAAGCACTGGCAGTGAAGGCAGGTGGGGGCCGCGCGCTTCCACCCACCTCCAGCGCGGAAATGTCAAGAGAAGTGCACCAGATTAGGAGAGGAACCTTCTCCCAGTGAAATCAATCATTCATGAGATTATCAAAGAAAATAAGGGAGTGGGAGATTGGGGGGGAAGGTCATTTAATATGGACTAAACCGGGAAGAAAACCACCGACTAGACTATGGCTGCTGGAAATGAAGATCAATCAATCAAAGTGTATTTATATAGCACCTTACAACAACACAAGGAAGACCAAAGTGCTTCACAGAAAGATAAAACGATATTTAAAAAAATCAATCAATCAAATAAGTGCGATCTAAGTCTTAAAAGCTAGTTTGAAAAGATGTGTCTTCAATCTAGACTTAAAGAGGGACAGCTCAGTGAGAACACGCAGACTGAGGGGCAGCTGATCCACAGTTTTGGCGCTACAACCCTGAAAGAACGATCGCCCCACTGTTTGTGCCGGGACCTGGGCACGTCCAGAACCATTTGATCGGCAGACCGGAGAGCTCTGCTGGGGCGATGTACGGTCACCAACTCAGTTAGATATAACGGAGCGAGACCATGAAGGACTTTAAAAACAAACATTAAAATTTTGAAATCAATCCGAAAACGGATCGGGAGCCAGTGCAGGGAGGAGAGGACGGGAGATGAACTGAGATACGCCATATCTGTTACCTGAATATTGAGATAAGGATATTATTGCGTTGTTTTGCTAAACAATTCCAACGCAGTTCCTTTGAATTTAAATGCAAACCATGGACTTGTTGTTGTTTTTTTTGTGTGTGTGTTTGTTTTTTGTTTTGTTGTAAAAGTCCATACCCTTGATATTTATATTGGATTTTTTTTACGTTTTATAACCTGAAATAATGTCTGTACAAGAGTTAAATTGTAACAAAAAAGTACTGGTAGCAGAGCTTGCGAAGACTTTTCCTGGGGCTCCTCCTGCTGGCAGCTCTGGGAATAACCTATTAAAAAACTAACTTTCAGTTTCGATTTACGGCGTGGTTTACAACTTCAGCACGACCTGATAAACAAACTTTAAGCAGAACGGCTCAGAACAGACACAATGTTCTTTTTTATGGGTTATCATTTCAGAATGTGGAGGACAGTTTCGGGTTTTAACAATGACGCAATTGTATCCAGGAAGTACAGAGCGAAGCGCTGACGCCGTAGAAGAAGAAACGGTTGAATTGAACAGGACCCGAGGATTTTTCAAAACCGGGATAATGACATTTTGAGTCGCGATTATCTTAGACAAAACAATTGCGAATCACGATATTATCACAATGCTTTCCTATGGTTTAGAAGCTACACTGAAACTGCAGAAATGATGGGAATTGAGAATTATGAAATCTTCCTCTTAATCATCTGCTATAAATGTTCATATTGAGTGAGACCTACATGAGGTAAGTATTTCACAATCAAGAGAAAACAATCCCACACCTGAGACTTTACTTTCTAACGTGTGGAGCTATTCAGATCCACCTAAGTTAAGTTACAGCGCGATGATCATGATTATTTTTTATCGCGATTAACAATATTATTGTTTATTGCCCCATCGCGAGCTATGTCATTGTTAATAAAAGTGGATTTTGCATGAAATGTCGAGACACGGCTGGTGGGAACATACACTTTTCAGATCAATTTTGAGATTTTTGGCTCGTTTTCTCCATCTGAGTTTTAATGTCGTGTCCATTCGCAAATACTGACATGTCTGGTATCCATGCGACACACGTAATTCCCACTCAACAAGATACTGTAATCCAAATATGAACATTTCCTTTGGGGGAGGACACCAGCTGTGAAAGTCTGCGTATGTTACAAAACTTTAAGGCCCCACTTTCTCCAAATGAACTGTTCAAGATCTCCCCTTTTAGTAGCTCCTGCAGACTCCAAACTTTCCGATCTTGGACTTTTTTCAACCTGTTCCTTGCTAAATCCGGACTAAACCAGGTCTAATCCCAGACAGAGTTCGACCCTCTAATACAATTGCACTTTCTGTGTAAATTTTGCTGCCAAGGAAACGCGTTCAGTGGTTTAAAAATAGCCTGGTTTTCTCACGTTACGGAGCATCACTGAACGCAAGGAACTAGACACATTAATTTGAGTTACTATCCGCTGTTTTCATACCAATCACACAGCTGTTAATATAAAATGGAATGGCATTTAGGTCATGTCTCGCACTACTCCCAGTTTGTATAATATAAAAGTCCGAACAGATCAGGACAAAACCGGATCCAAACGCGTTTTGTAACATGTTTAAGCTGGGACTTGTTGCATACTAATAGAATGATTATTGTGCACTATGCAAATTGCTGTCACAGTTTTCAAGTCGGCAAACGAAAGGGTCGAGGGCTCCATCTAGTGGTCGGTAACAAGCATCGTAATGTATTCAAGACTGTTACTGAATGTCACTATTTTGTTTTTATCTCATCTTTCTTTGTTGGTTTATGAGAGCGTTTTTTGTGGTCTGTGCAGTGTTTCCGGCGGAGAGCTGTTCGACCGCATCATAGAGAAGGGGTTCTATACCGAGAGAGACGCCAGCAAACTGATCCAGCAGATCCTGGACGCCGTTAAATACCTCCACGACATGGGCATCGTGCACAGAGACCTCAAGGTGCGGCCGCTTTCTGTAACCACGTCTAAAGTCAGACATTGTATAAGGAAATTGTTGAGAATAGATATTTTAAGTTGATAGTTTAGCACTGTAATCTAGCAGGGTATTTGTAGACATGCTATTGTTTGCGTTTAATAGTAGGTTATGTAAGATTTTTGGTAAATATTCCACATATTATGTATTAGATTTGGGTAAAACTGACCCGGGAAAAAAATGTACTCTGTTAAAGCGGGGGTTAATATTATAAGGGGGAACACAAAGAGTCCATCTTCAACAGCGTTCACAAAATTCTAGATTGTCATGTCACAATTAGAGTTGGATCAGGGCCCATGTATCTAAATGGGAGAGACACAGCTGGGAAAGAAGCATCCAAACAGAAAATGTTTTTTTTCAGATCACTATTGGAGAGTGATTGGATTCAAAAACCTGCCGCATTAATCTTGTGGCTGAAAGTCCTTTCATCGGAGCAACATCAAGCACATCATTTTGAATATTGTCTCCACTCTTGGACACTTTTATAAGACAGTCATGTGACCTTTGTTAAAGCAGTACTAAGTAACGTGTTTACCTTAATAAATCCTTTTCGTAGTCCCTGTGGGGGTAATACAAGTGTTTATGGGATGATTGGAGGGTCTTTCATCTCCCCCTGGTGTCTCTGGACAGAAAACCATGTTTGCAACTTGACTGCCACCGGTCCGGAGAAAACAATACACACTAATGGAATCACGAAGAAGAAGAAATTAGCCTAAGGCTACATTCCGGTGTGGCTTGTTCATTAACTTGCACTGTCCCTACCAAATAAACCATAAATAAATAAATAAATAAATAAGCTAACAGGCTAACGGGCAAAGCTAACTGCGGGCTAACGTCACTTACTTAAAAGTTGGTGGGGAAGTGACATATAGAAGCAAAAAGGGGAGATGGGCCTGAAATGGCTGAATGGCTAATATCCTTCCTGTCTGTTTTTCAGCCGGAGAATCTCCTTTACTACAGCTTGGAGGAGGACTCTAAAATCATGATCAGCGACTTTGGTTTGTCTAAGATCGAAGGAAGTGGAAGTGTGATGTCCACAGCCTGTGGCACCCCGGGATATGTGGGTAAGAATTAACACTATATCAATTCTATTGCGTCCCTGCTTCCTGCTTATTCTTCGTCTGAGAAGTGCCACATCTTGTGCAATGACTAAATATCCACATCATCAGTTATGGGTTTCTCCCTGCGTTATCTTAGCTCCTGAGGTGTTGGCGCAGAAGCCCTACAGTAAAGCAGTGGACTGCTGGTCTATTGGGGTCATAGCATACATCCTGTAAGTATATGTGAACGGAAGACACGAACATGGACCAAATCCAGATGAATTCCCTGGTCTATGGTTTGTGTATTATTTTGCAGATTGTGTGGCTACCCGCCTTTTTATGATGAAAACGATGCCAAACTGTTTGAGCAGATCCTGAAGGCTGAGTACGAGTTTGATTCTCCGTACTGGGACGACATCTCGGACTCCGGTAAGGACTCGGGCAAAAGAGAGTGTGCGTTATGAATTAGTATTTGGTGGTGGGAAAGGCAGGAATGAGCAGAAATTAATCTGCATAAATAAGGTCCAAACATTCAAGCATTAGAGGCACCAGCATGACAACATGATTAAAGGGGGGGGTATTATGCAAAATTGACTTTTTCAAGCTTTACATCATGTTATTATGTCATTCCCTCATTAAAAACATGCCTGAAGTGTTGCCTTGGCACATTCACGTATTTTTGAGTAATCTGTAAAAACTCTGACGGCGGCCATTTTAGGGATAGGTTTGCCTGAGTCCTCCTAGGAACGCCCCCACCTCCTGGAGACGCCTCCGAGCTTTCGTCACCAGCCGAGTAACCGACCACTGCTCCTCAGCAGAACCCCCTCCCCACTGATGCCACTGACAGCGTGTGGAGGGGGCGTGTCGGAAAGGCTCAGAGGTTCTTAAAGAGACAGAGGCCGATTTCAAGACATTCACTACAGCCATTTTGAGAGAGCAATTTTATACAAGGCAGTTATTCTAATTCTAATATTCTAATTTACTGCATTTACAGACCAACAGAAGGTTTCGTCATCATTGTAGTGTGCTATAGACTGGTGCTATGTGATTGAAAAAAGCACAATACCCCCTCTTTAAAGCTACGCTGTGGAACATTACAGGTTTTATTTTGTTATAACACAAGAGCACTGTTGTGTAATGCTACAAATAGAAATAGAAGACGGCATTGGTTCATACTTGGGGGTGTGGCCAAGGCGAAGTGGAAGGAACCTTGTTCTGGAAGCATATTTAGCACACACAAACAAAGTCAATTCATTCTTGCATTAGGAAATTAAGCAAATTGTACGGTAGAAGTGAATAACTGGCACTCGAAGCTAGCTGTTAGCATGTGGCATGAAGCTAGCGTTAGCATTCTTCATTGTTTATGCATTTATGAAACGCGATGCTCCTCTCCATGTCTTCGTATCTTTATCTGGTAGATGTAACAGGGATGCATCGATCCAGTGCTGGTATCGGATATCTGAGCCGATCCGGGGAAAAAACACGGTATCTGGTATTGACAATGAACCAATACCTATTTTGGACACTTAGTTTAGCTTGCAGCTGTTTGCTAATGCTGGCATCAACTAATCAAGACTTGGACAGAATCTAGGCCTAAAATAATTAAATGTAATTGGCCACAGTTGAAGGTCTTTATGTTTGTAATTTAGTTCAGATCAATATACATCATTTATTAGTATTTCACGATCACTTTGTTGCGAGTCGTCTATAGTAACCTGTCATGTAGCCAAAGATGTTTAGTGTAGAAAACTCCAGCGTTCCTTCTTTAATGTTGTAGTTACAGTTTAGTAGAAAACCACTTCATTTGGAACATCTCGCTTGCCAAGAGGACTATGAAGAAAGTCTCATAGTATCTCGTAGTATTGGTTGGTATCGGATATCTGTATTCAAACCCAAAGTATCGGATCGGAAGTAATAAAGCTGGATTGGAAAATATCTTTGAACACAACCAACTCACCCTTTTCTATATTCTGGCTTGTAAATGTTGTCGTTTTGGTTCCTGATTGTAGCCAAAGACTTCATCGTCCACCTGATGGAGAAAGACCCCAATGTCCGTTACACCTGTGACCAGGCGCTGCAGCATCCCTGGTACGTGCTGTGCCAATGCCATAGTCACGGCTCCAACCTCCATATTTCATACTTGTGTTTGGTATTTCCTCAGGATCGCTGGAGACACCGCCCTCAACAAGAACATCCACGAGTCCGTCAGTGAGCAGATCAAGAAAAACTTTGCCAAAAGCAAATGGAAGGTACGTCTATGCCGGCATTCTCTTTAATCTGGGAATGTTAAGGGAAAAGTTAAAAAAAAATATTTAAAAAAGGATGTGTTGTGCTCCTGACCACATTTATTTGATATAAAACACAATGTCTAGACTTAAAGTTGTATTTTTTGGGGCTTTTCGTTAATAATTCGTTGTAATAATTATTGGTTTTAGGCGTATTGTTAATGTTTATAATTAGAGCAATATGTTGATCATTAAAATACACTGTAATTAACCCCGACTTGCAATTGATTGATGCTTTCTTCATTTTCCTGTGTGTTTGGGATCCTGTTTGTCTTCTTTTGCAGCAAGCGTTCAATGCCACTGCGGTCGTTCGTCACATGAGGCGACTGCAGCTCAACACCAGCTCAGAGGGACCCAACTCCCTGCCCAGCCCCTGCAGAAACCAGCTGCTGCCCGAGGAGGGCCCAGGTGAGGCCAACAAGCACGCCCCACACACAGGGCAGAGAATATCAGTGAATAAAGCCGTATGTAAACACTGCTAATGCTACAGTTAGCTCATGCGATGCTAATGTTGTATGAACAGATCTAGTTACAAACATGCAACATAACGTTATGTTGAAAGCTGTGACCAAAACTACTGTTCATGTCACTGCTGCTGTGGGTTTGTTACAGTTTTAACATTAGCAGCGCTGCTCCACTGGGGGGCGCCATTACTGTCTTTACCTTGTATAACGAACTCGTAGCAGTCTTGAGGTTTCTGAGTTGACAAGTGGGAGGTGGGAAATGTACCGGTCAGTTGCCTGGAACGCGTCATTAGATACAGAAAGCATCTTTGCAAATGCCCATATATGGTCATGTTCGAAACAGCCAGAGGGGGAAAGAGAAAAAAAAAAGTACTTTCTCCCACCATTTCTTTATCTTTATTTAATAGCAATATCAGAGGTGGGAGACTCGAGTCACATGACTTGACTTGAGTCGCAATTTTCGGGACTTGAGACTTACTTGACCAAAGCTGCAAAAAGACTTGACTTGACTTGGGACTTGCTGTTTGTGACTGGAGACTTAACTTGGACTTGAGGCCAATGACTCTCAATGACTTGCTTTGACTTTATAGTTATTATTTATTTGAGTGAAACTGTCGAAAGATCAGGAATAATTTCGTAAAAGCGGCGCATCTTTGTTTACGTATGGTAATTAGCCACATGCGTGTTTGTTCGGTTTACCGACGGAGCGTCTGATCAATACAGCGCGAAAAGGCAGAAGGAAATACATGCATTAAAAGTTTTCGAAAGACAGTGAAGAGGTGGAGATTTACGGACAGGAAAACAGACGGAAATTTGAATTTTTTGGTGATTAAATATTAATTAAACTTTAAATCCAAATCCATGAGATTTTAAAAAGTTTGATTTTAGCCTAAATTCTCAAAATCGCTATATATTGAGAAAGCACTTGTTATTTTCAAGATTAAACACATTTTTGTGTTTAATTTTGGCGTTTGTGACTTGAGGTGACTTGCCGGCTAAAGCAAGACTTGACTTGACAAAAGCTATGACTTGACTTGACTTGAGCCCATGACCAATAGACTTGGACTTACTTGGGACTTGGACCTTCACGACTTGGACTTGACTCGAGACTTGCATTTAGTGACTTACTCCCACCTCTGAGTAATATATACGTAATTCAGCATTTGTTAGTCATTTTAAAAAACAGACAATGCTAACCAGGAAGCTATGCTAGCTTCATACGCTAACGTTAGCAAAGTGATGCTAACGAGCGTCGTTATTCGCTTCTACTGAACAATTTGCTGCGATAAAACATCCACATGGCCTCAATTTGGGCTTGGCTTTATTGGTGTGTGATGAATACATAAATTGTGATTCCCATGAGAGCTTTTCTTCCCCCTCGGCTAGGCCACGCCCCCTTGTATGACGCGTTTCCATCTGTATCTAAACTTCACTAACTTAAATCATGTCTCTCTCCTCAGAGGGCCGATGCGAAGGCGGCGTGGACAGCTCCAACTGCACATAACAGCCGGGACTCTTCTTCTTAAACCATCGAAGCAACGATCAACCCAAAAGACCCGGGGACTAACCTCTTTTCAAAAATCACCTGCTCTGGGGCCGATTAACTCTACAGCAGCGCCGCCCCTGCTCCTTGCAGCCTGCGGGGGGCGCTGTCACACTGCCTCCCAGCCCAGCCAACGTGACGGGCAAAACGAGCGGAGAGGGACAGAGGAAGAGGGGGGGCACGAACCAGGGCTGAGCTTTTGCCCCAAGGCAGAAGAGCAATGAAGTACATGTTTGTTTGTTTGTTTTTTCCAGGGGGGGGGATGCAGAAGATGGCGGCGGCTTTTAATTCACAAAATGGACTTTTCTTTCTTTCTAGTTATTGCTGCTTTTATATTTTTATGTGACTTTTCGGAATCCCACACTGCATAAAGGGAAGAGCATTGCATTTACTGAACTGTTAGAAATAGATTTTGTTTTTTGTGGTAACTTTATCTTCAACTTAGCCTCATCAAAGTTTCAAATTTCAACTTGTGCAATGCCAAAATGTCAGGGATAGAAATGATTATAGCCATTTTATTTTTCATGCTATATAGATACGCTTTATTGCCATGGCCTTTTTGAAATGTAAGAGTTTTTTTGTGTGTGATTACGGGCTGCATGTTTTCAGAAAAGATTTGCAATAAGTGTCTTGTATATTGGGATAGCGGGGTTTATACAGGCAGAGGGAAGGCAAATCGAATGCTTTTTAACGCCCTGCGGAATCCCTGGATAGTGATTAATTTCATCAAACTGTGTCCAAAATAAAGATAGAAGAAGATACAAGATCAGGACCAAAATACTACAAGCAGTTCTCGAGTCCAGCCCTAATCAAAGCTTCCTGTACTTGTATAAATTGTAGAGGAAATGTAGTAGAATTGTCTGGTGAATGAGTACGGCAATGTTTTAAAGCCTGACCTTATATTTAAACAAAAAAAAAGGATGTTTTCTTCCTGCGTTAAGAGAAAAACATCCATATTTTACTCTACAAAGCACTATCGGACCTTTATTTTGCTTGTAGTAGCAGCGTCTGAGCAGCAGGGGGAGCAGTCCGTCCGTTTGTGCTTTTGACAATCAGTCCTGGAGGAGTTTATGCAAAGACTACTGCATGTAGCCTTTCCTCTTAAAGTCTGGGTTTTTTTATTTTTATTTTGAGGAGGCATTTTAGAAAGAAAAAGATGAGTGTCTATTTGTAGAAAGCACCAAAGTAATTGGCTTGTTGCACGGTGTGGCTATGCTAGTTCCTCTGACCTGAAGGTGTGAGCGCCTGGACTTCCTGTCTGTTTTCTTTTAGTGGAATAATAATCATATTTTCTAAAGGTTATGTTGTGGGCGGTGAGTTCCCGGTAGATGATCATTTACTGAAGTTCAGATCAGAGACGCCTGTGATCATGAAGGATTGATAGTTTGTCTTGAAGCTAAAGGCTAACATGCTATAAAAAAATATATACAAAGGCACTATTTCAAGTTGTGTAATGCATTAACCCCTTAACTCCCACCTGAACCGAGCAGGTTTTCTCGACGAAAACATTGATGGAAATGTGGCAAAAATGTCACAAGAAATTGACAAAAAATTGACGAAAAATGACAAAAATATGACAAAAAAAAATGACAAAAAAATTACAAAAATGTGACAAAAATGTGACAAAAATGTGACAAAAATGTGACCAAAAATTGACCAAAAATTGACCAAAAAATGAAAAAAAAAGGGACCAAAAAATGACAAAAAAGTGACAAAAATGATGGAAAAAAAAAACTGATGACGTGAGGAAAAAAGATCCTCTCGGTTCAGGCGGGAGTTAAGAGGTTAAATTAGCCTTTAGCTTCAAGACAAACTCCCTGATCCTTACAAACATAAACGTCTCCTCTATGGAAATATTTCTACCAGGAACTCACTGGTCTAGGCTAATCTTAATGGAAATGAATACGAACAGGAAGTACTAGCGCCCACAGCTTCAGCTCAGAGGAACTAGCGTAGCCACATTGTGCAACAAGCCGATTGATTATTTGTAAATCTTGAGCGAACAAAACGCCTGGGCCTGACAATGGCAGCCGGTTCATCAGCAGTTTTATGATCTGTAGCACGAGCAGCACACAGCAGCCATTATATTTGAGTTTAACCAGGTTTCATCTACGCCAGAATAGAGATTTATCATCGTTTATCCCCATATTTTCTTAGAAGATTAAAAGGTCCTGTAAAAAAAAGACACTTCTTGGTCGGTTGAAGTGTGTGCGGATTCTGTGGTGCCTTGGAGAACAGTTTGGGTTGTATGTTGTGCTTCAAACGTCTGGTTCAAACGTTGAACTCGTGAAGTGAGATTTCAATTTTTACTTTTATAGGTTCATAATGGGCTAAAAGGGAAAAAAAAGTTCAGTAGCGAGACGCGTTGTTGTGCAGTGAGTGTATGTATGTGTGTTATTAAGATATTCTACATAGTTTTTAAAAAGTGGTATAAATTAAAGAGCGTCGGGTTCCTGTTTATTAAAGTATAACGTGAGTAATGGTTTCTAGAGCTTTTGAAATTACCGTGTTTTGATATTATTTAGACTATTGGTGCATATAACAGCTAAGGGTTTTTATAACCACTTGAAATGACATTGGAAATGATAAGGGTGATAAGTGATCGTCTGTGGGGTTAAATGTTCAACAAATTCAAGAGACTGTGTGTAATTGACTGTTTTTTTTTGTTTTTTTGTTTTTTTATTATATAGTCCCTTTGCTGATTTCATCAACTAATCAGAATCCCTGGGCTGTTACTTTGACCAATGAGACGAGCTTTCCTCTGGACCGGCCTGTCTGGTCCAATCAGGGGATAAGGGGGAGGAGCTTGATCACTTACTTTTGAAAGTGTGTTCTTGCCAAAGGATGAGGAACGCGTTTCTCTATGGTCCTTATGGTGGGGAGCTGACATTGCTGTAATACCACCCCCTGGTGGCCAGGTGAGCATTGATTCTAATGGGACTTCAAACGTCCCAAGAACAGCTTAAAAGCCTGGCTCCAGTTTTTCTTTTTCTAAAAATCGTTTCACCTAATAGTTTAGGTGAAATATTTTTAACCACACTAGTTTTTGTTTAGCGGCCCAAAATTTGGAAGCCTTTTCAGTACATTGACTGGCTCCAGAGCCTGTCAATCAAGCTCTGGAGCTCCGGGGAGGCTCCGCCCGCCCCATGAGTGCAGGGCTTCCCGCCTTTTTGCCCTTTTAAGGAACAGGCTGTGCATGAGGAGACAGAGCATCAATTTGCAATCTTCTTGGAGATGGCAGTAAAACAGTTAGGGAAGAGCTTCAGCGTTATTAGGAAGATACTAAGTTGTTTTATATAATTTAAAAGCATGATCAGTGTCTTCTGATGTAGCGTGAGTTTCCCTCTGCCAATAACTGCCAATAAATCTAACAGAAGAAGAAGAGGAGACAGAGCGGCCATTACGGTTCACACACGACTCGAATGGAGCTGAATGGAACCCCCTCATCTTTATTATATTATATCTATGGTTCTCACTCTCCTCATTTTGCAAACTTGTGGCTTTCTGGTCCAATCAGGAGGAGCGGGGAAGCTCTTGATGGTTTTTCTTTCAAATTTCACTCTCACTTTGCAGTAGATACAGTCGGCATCGGCACAAGTTTCAACTCTTTTTTTTTTTAGCCATTTTCTGGTGTAATGTGAACTTATTTACCACACACTAAAGTAAAGTGCAAATCGTGTCCATATGGATATTTTCTCAGCAAATTGTTCAGTAGAAGTGATAAAACAGCAGTCGTAGCTAGCCGTTAGCATTAGCACGGTGCTAGTAGAAAACTATATTCATAATTCAGCATTTGTTAAAGTAGTTTTTGAATAATTAGAGAAAGTTTAGATTTTTCTCAATTGTTTTCCCCTTCACCTTCAACTTTTCCTTTGGCGGAGACTGTAGATGACGTGAGGCTCTTTCGGACCAAAGTTCAGGTGTTTTTAATCCCTCCTTTTCATATTTAAGGCGAGACACTGCAGGTGAATAGGGAAAAAATATATATTTACAGATATCAATTTGAAACTTTTGCTGTCGATCACTGGCATAAATGTGAGAAAAAAATACATTGCAAGTTTTCTGTCACTTTATCTTTTCCTATAAGAACAAGGCGTTTTATGCCTAAATATGCCCCAAATTTCCCATCTTTTCTGCAACAAAATCTGAATAATGGATAGAGCTACATTCAAATTTATGGTTTCATTTTATTGATAAATGAGTTACCAAGACGTTTTCAGAGGGGATTATGGATTTCTTGTTTAGTTTTATAATAAGCTATTTTTTAGTGGAAAAATTGGTAAAAATTAAATTTTCGCCTTATTTTTTGACATTCAAAACTCAATAAATGGGGCTTAGGGATTAAATAATAAAAAATCCCTCTGAAAAAATCTTTCAAATATTGTTCAGTCCAAGGCTGGAAAATTTGAAGTCTTTAGGTCCGACTGACGTGGACATAGCGTCGCCACAATGACAGAAAAATGTGTTTTGAGAAAAAGGCCCTTGAAATTGCATTCTCCCATATAAGTCTATGGTCAAACATTGAATCAGCGCAATATTTAAACATGTTATTGTGAAGATTAGTCATATTTTCTGTTTCCGGGTGAAAGCTTATATGTTCAGAGACCAATTTGGCCCAAAACCTGAAAACTGAAAAAAATGAGTTTTGCCTGTAGTGTCTCCCCTTAATTTAATTTTACTAGTCGACACCCACAGGTTTCAGTCATAGCTTCAGTCTCATTAACCATATTTTATTTCGCTTTAGCCTAAATCTCGTCAGCATAAATATCACCTTAACCAAAATTATAAAGAGTCAATATTTTAGTGGACGATCTTAGCACTGCCCGAGGCCATGACAAGCCTTTTTACTATTAAAACATGAAGGTGAAGAATCTTAAGGCTGCAAGTGAACAGGGAAAAAGAAACACAACTTTAAAGGGATCAAGGGATAAAGAATTGTCCCGAATGCTCAATTTCACAAAGATGAGGAAAAACTACACGGCCACATTCAGCAATTATTAACTTTTAACAACATGCACATCATCGTTTTACAAATGGAAAATGACGTCACTCTTCGTTAAACATCTTGAAGCCGTTTCTCTGTAGTTTGTTGTTGCTTCTTTATCGTGCCCTTTGTTTAGGCCAGGGTCTTTTGCTAAAAAAAAAGATGTAGCCTAATCTCTACTCTCACAGTTCCAAACCAAAAGCATTATTTTTCCCCCCAAAAAAGGCTTCAATTACTTTGTTATTCAATTATGCCACTGGTCTGGAATGAACTGATCTGTGAACCAAACATTACATCACCATCTTCACTTAAGCAAAAGGAGGAGGAGGGGAACATGGTGCTGATTACACGACACGATTGAAAGATTTCACTTTGAAGAGATTATTTGTTTGAAAAAAACCTTGTATTTCGTTTTGTAGCAGTGAAAACAAAAACTGTGTTGAAATTTGAGAACTTGTCGGCATTTGTAGCGCGCGAACTGTGTGTTGCCTTGTTCTGGGTTGTAGCTTTGGTCGGTGCAATGCTCTCTGGAATGTTGTTGAAAGTGATTAAAATCTTGTCTATGCATTAACGCTGCGTCTTTGGAGTGATTTCTAATTATACCATGGTCCGGGTGAAGAGTCTATTCTGATTGGCTGGAGGGTGTAGGTTAAGTAAGGGATGGCAGCTACGGCTAGAACTGCACCTTTATTGTGATAAACATATTTAAATGAAAAAATTGGGAGGCTGGAGTGCTACTCGGATGTAAAAAGTTGTATAAGTTTAGTCTTTTGGGTGCTCTTCAGTGCAGGGATCCGTTTCAGCAAAAAATCAAACAAACTGAGGCACTCCAAAGGTAGAAATATTAAAAAGCCTTTATTTAAACATGGCTAGATAAGGTAAAATTGCCAACACGTTTCGGCTCTAGGCCTTCCTCAGGGCGAGCTCGAGATGGCTGCCTCTGTACAGCTATAAGCTCACAGCATTGGTCACATGTCCCAAGCGGGTCGGTCCAAGGTGGGTGTGTTCATAGTCACCTGGTTTGTAGAATACAAAACATCAAAATATGTACAATACACTGTTCTTTACAAAACCATAAAGAGAAATGCAAATAATTATAAAATCCATACATTTTACAAAAATACCGACAAATCTAATTCTCCATTGAGGCCAGGGTACTCCATAGCTTTGAGGGTATAAATCCAAAAGGATTCCCTTTGAAGGAGCTTTTTTAATCTGTCCCCTCTATATTTAAATAAGCCCATTGAAATGATTAGTTTTACGTAGACCTAAGTGATGCCACATTGAACAGGGCTGCACTGGAACACAGGTGATTTTTGCTTGCTTTCCTCATGGCTGTGTTTTCTATAGGTGTGGTTTAGGCATGCAGTGACCAATAGGAAACAAGGAAAGTGTGTGGAGGCGTGACTTCTTGTATTTCCAGTCATATGACCAAAATTGCAGTAGCATGACTTGAGTTTGAGCTTCTTTCTAAAACGGCTTCCACAGTCTTCACAGATCATGGACCCAGGGCAGGTGACCAGCCAGCCCCTCCACAGGCCCAGTGCAGAATACTTCTCCTGGGAGTGTCGTCTGCGGCTCATCGCTGTGAGCTCAGGGTTCTCCACGGCAATCTTCCTCCTGAGCCATTTCCTCTCAGTGGGACTGTCCCGTACCTATACCTCACTGCCCGCCAAGGACAAGGTGTTCTGGAACCTGGCTGCTACGCGGGGGGTGTTTGGCCTCCTGTGTACTGTCGCAGGAGTGCGGGCTCTCACTGAGGAGTCTATGTTATCCAGGGACAGAGTCGGTGGCCAAGAGGACTGGTCATGGCTCTGTGTATTGACTGTCACAGGTTTTTTTGTTTTTGAAAATCTAGCCCTCCACACTTCCAATGTGGCGTTTCGGTCGTTTGACCTGCCGCTGGCCACGCACCATGTCCTCGCTCTGGCGGGATCTGCAGGGACAGTGGTGTGGGACTCGACGGGACACTTCATTCCCGTGGTGCTGCTGCTGATGGAGATGAGCACCCCGTTCACCTGCTTGTCCTGGATGTTACTCAAGGTATCGTAGTGTCTTGGTGTGTACTCAGGGGCGGACTGGCCATATGTCCATTCTGGAAGAGCACAGAGGGGCCACTGGCTCTAGGGCCACCGGTCCCGCCTTAACCGAGCTTTACCCAAAGCTAAAAGCTAAAAAGAAAACAAAAATGTGCTGGAAAAAGCATTAAAAAAGTGACAAAAAATGTGATGAAAAGTCAACAAAAACATGACAACAAAGCAACGAAAAGGCCACAAAAACGTGACAGAACCATGACCAAAAAATGATCGAAAAAATGTGACAAAAATGTGACAAAAATTCAACAAAAAGTGACAAAAATTCAACAAAAAGTGACAAAAATTCAACAAAAATGTGACAAAAACTCAACAAAAAAGTGACAAAAATTCAACAAAAAAGTGACAAAAATTCAACAAAAAAGTGACAAAAATTCAACAAAAGTGACAAAAATTCAAAAATAATGTGACAAAAATTCAACAAAAAAGTGACAAAAATTCAACAAATGTGACAAAAATTCAGCAAAAATGTGACAAAAATTCAAGAAAAAGTGACAAAAATTCAACAAAAATGTGACATAAATTCAACAAAAATCTGACAAAAATTCAACAAAAATTCAACAAAAATGTGACAAAAATTCAACAAAAATGTGACAAAAATTCAACAAAAATGTGACAAAAATTCAACAAAAATGTGACAAAAATTCAACAAAAATGTGACAAAAACTCAACAAAAGTGACAAAAATTCAACAAAAAGTGACAAAAATTCAACAAAAATGTGACAAAAATTCAACAAAAATGTGACAAAAACTCAACAAAAAAGTGACAAAAATTCAACAAAAATTCAACAAAAATGTGACAAAAATTCAACGAAAATGTGACAAAAATTCAACAAAAATGTGACAAAAATTCAACAATAATGTGACAAAAATTCAACAAAAATGTGACAAAAATTCAACAAAAATGTGACAAAAATTCAACAAAAAAGTGACAAAAATTCAACAAAAAAGTGACAAAAATTCAACAAAAAAGTGACAAAAATTCAACAAAAAAGTGACAAAAATTCAACAAAAGTGACAAAAATTCAACAAAAAAGTGACAAAAATTCAACAAATGTGACAAAAATTCAGCAAAAATGTGACACAAATTCAAGAAAAAGTGACAAAAATTCAACAAAAATGTGACATAAATTCAACAAAAATCTGACAAAAATTCAACAAAAATGTGACAAAAATTCAACAAAATGTGACAAAAACTTCAACAAAAAGTGACAAAAATTCAACAAAAAAGTGACAAAAATTCAACAAAAATGTGACAAAAATTCAGCAAAAATGTGACAAAAATACAACAAAAAGCCACAAAAAGTAATGAAGAAACAACAAAACTATGACAAAAAATGCGGCGACTTTGTAGGTCTCAGCTTTCAAATGAGGTGTTACATTGTTGCTCTCCAGCCGAGAAGCTTTTAGATTTGGGTAAAGCCGAACTGGAGAAAATGTGCTCCGTTAAGGCGGGTGGTAAGTGCACATTTACGCTAATTTGGGCCTGGCTGGTCAGAGTCCAGGGCTGTTTTTCAGTCCCAGTCCGCCCCTGTGAGTACTTTTGGTGTTTTGTCATATTCCAACATAAAGCCTTGTTTATTTTCTGATCTCTTCCTTTATAGGCAGGTTATGCTCACACCGGGTTCTGGAAAGCCAACCAGTGGGTGATGATCCACATGTTCCACTGCCGAATGATGCTCTGTTACTGCGTGTGCTTCTTCAGCTGTAAGCACTGGAGAGAGATCAATGCCCACTTCCCCCTGCCCCAGCAGCTGCTCCTCTCCTTTATATTAGTCCTGCTCATGTTCGTCCTGAACCCCATCTGGATACATAAGAAAACCAAGCAGCTTCTTAACCCTGTCGACCGGAACTCTGGCAACAAACCAGTGCCTGTAAATGGCCCCAAGAAGGATAAAGTGCACTCAAACTAAGTCATCAAAAAGGTTTAACATTGAAGTAAATGTGATTTTTGTTTAGTTTTAGACCCATTGTTAACTATACTGAAAGTGCACTGGCCTGTGATGACTTTTTTTCAGTGGTTTACTTTGACAGTGCAGTTCATTTCTTTTTCATGGAACTGTGTACGAGCATCCTGTATACTTAGTGTGTGGTTTGTTTATTGTGTGAATGTTTGACTTTAAATGTCATCTGGACTGGGTGCAACTACAAAAATGTAAAGGTCTGTGTTATATATTCTATTAATAATAATATATATTATTGTGATATCCAGATGTTTAAATTTGTGGTGAAAAATTGTATGTTTAGGCCAATTGAAATGATTAGTTAGGATCAGTGTTAATTTCGTCGACTAAAATATTTAGTCTTAATTTTAGTCAAAGTGATATTTTTGACGACTAAAATTGGACTAAAACTAAATTAAAAGTTTCTCATGAGACTAAAACTATGACTAAAATGTCCAGATATTTTAGTCGATATTTATTTAGTCAATAAGACTAAATAAAAATGAAAGGGAGAAGCTAAAATCATCCAAACTTCTATTGAGCGTCTGAAAGAGCCTCAGATCATTTAAATTCTCTGCCAAAGGAACAGCTCTGAGCTTTGTTCATGTGGAGCAGCTCCATGAAGTCGAGGACCATGATTAAATATGATTATAATGAATATTATAAATATAAGTCGACTAAATTAGTCTTAATTTTAGTCGACTAAAACGAGACTAAAATTGATTTTTTTTTGACTAAATCTTGACTAAAATTAAACTACATTTTAGTCAAAAGACTAAGACTAAAACTAAAATAATGTATGTTGTTAAAATTGACACTGGTTAGGATTAGGTTCTTTTTGATCACCAATAAGATCCACTGAAACAGACCAGTGCCCAATCAGGTTTGTTGGGTTTTACAGCAGCCAGTTAAAAAAAAAAGTCCTTTCTAAAAGGTCTAAAATGTTAAGATAAAAATGAGCGGATGCTAAAAACTGAGGGTTCAACAGTCCATGTCGCTCTCCACTCGCAGCACAGCTTCAGCACCCGCGCCTCCAGCTCTCGCCCAGATAGTCAGACCACACAAATAGCTTGTTTACGTTACTTTACTTATCTTCCAGAGTGCGTTGCAAATAGATTGCTGGGCCCACTGCTCAGGTCCGTTCCTCCACCGGCACTGCCGCCTCTGCAGGTGGTGCTCCGCCTCTGGTTTGTCGCCGCCTTCTCTGTGCGCCAGGGGTCTTCTCCTCTCCAGACACGGAACAGTGAATTGTTTGGAGGAAAAAGGGGGAATCTTTCAAACCCAAGAACAGCATCCCAGCGGTGAAATGTGAAATACGGGGGGGCAGCATCATGCTGTGGGGTTGCTTTGCTGCGGGGGGGACTGGCGCACTTCACAAAATAGATGTCGTCATGAAGAAAGAGCATTATGTGGAAATATTGGAGCAACATCTCAAGCCAGGAAGTTAAAGCTTGGGCACAGACAATGACCCAAAGCAAACGGCCAAACTGGTCACAAAGTGGCTTAAGGAAAACAAAGTCAGTGTTTTGAAGTGGCCATCACAAAGTCCTGATCTCAATCCAGTTGAGAATGTTTGGGCAGAGCTGAAAAGGCACGTGCACGACAAATGTGGCTCAGTTACACCAGTTCTGTTTGGACGAATGGACCATAATTCCTGCTAACTGTTGTGAGAAGCTTGTGGAAGGAAATCCAAAACGTTTGAACCAAGTTATACAGTTTAAAGACACACTCGCATATTGAAGACAGGAAAATACCATTCTACTATGTGAAGGCTGTCCAAAGAAACATTTTCATCTTGGAGACATGTAATAATCCGACTGCAGCGACTAAAGTTAGCTGCGTGTATTCCAGAGGGTTAGCGGGTTAAGTTTAGCGTTAACCCTGGTTTTACCGAACTGCAGAGCTGGATAACGTTCAAAACATGCCCTTTGCTCAAAACCGGTAGACCAGGTTCCAGCTTGGATAGAAGACGGATCCCAATCAGAGGAGAGAATCCTCCGCTTTGTCCCAAAACCTGAGAGTGAGGAGCAGAGCGGGAAGAGGAGGAGGCACCTCGAGCAGCCGTGACAGAAGTTATTTATTTTAAAGCACACATGGATTTTGAGTGAATTGTTTGGAGTGTCTGGACACTGGTGTATGATTGAGGATGTGAATGGGTGACTGGTTCTTTGATGGAAAGTGCCTAAACAGGTAGAAAGACCCTGTATAGTAGTGATGTGCCGATCGTGTCGAGGCTTCGAAGCCTCGGGAAGTGGCCGTACCACGTGACTGATTCAGGAAATGATTCGCGGGTTTGAAACGCGATTCAAAACAAAAGCGACGGCTACATTTTTCTGTATTTGGCTTGGACATAAACAAAGTAACACAAGCACATTTTCCATCACAACTCTATAAATTCGCAAATTTAGTCTTTCAGCCCCACCATTTATTGTAAGCACTCAGTATGTTGTACATGTGGACCTGTCCCTTTTTAAATCCTGATTAAAGACTCATCTTTTCAAACTTGCTTTTAATACTTAGAGCACACTGAATTGTGTCCAGGTTGTAAACATTTGGTGTGTTTTTTTTAATTGTTTTTATCTTTCTGTGAAGCACTTTGGTCCTCCTGGTGTTGTTGTAAAGTACTATATAAATAAACCTTTATTGATTGATACATTTGTTGTCCACATGATGGCGTAGTGGAGCAAATAAAGCACCTTGATGCTTTGAACCATCCATCCATCTTCTTCCACTTGTCCGTTGCCGGGTCGTGGGGGCAGCTGTTGGAGTTGCCCAAATCACATTGCACCAGCCCCTATGGCTCCTCCTGCAGGTGGTGGGTCCACGGGAGGACGGCCTCATGGTTCCAAACCGGGCCTGTCGGTCTCTCATAAGGGGCTTCTGAACCGCTCTTTGTCTGACCCATCACCTCCGACCTGTTTGCCCTGGGAGACACTACCAGGGTCCACGAAGCCCCTGACAACAGAGCTCCTAGGATCATTCGGGCGCTCAAACCCCTCCACCACGTTAAGGTGGCGGTTCCAGGAGGGGGCTTCGAACCATGTGTGACGCAATCGGCTGTGAGGCTTCAATGCTTCACGGGGCTTCATCTTGCCATCACTACTATATAGAAGTGACCATTTATTTATGTACCATTTAAAACTAGCGGCATCGTGTAGTAGCTTTTTCTACACATGCGGCTGATTTTAGACGACGACGTGAAAAAGGCGTATTTCTCATTGTGCTGCATTAAAGCTGTGATAAAGATTGTTAACAGATGTGAACTTACTCTCAGACTCGTGCCGTTCATGGCGCTGCAGAATATAATAATAATAATAATAACGCATTTGTTTTATACTGCGCTTTTCTGGACACTCAAAGACGCTTTACATTGCACTATTCGTTCACTCCATACTCGGTGGTGGTAAGCAAATATTGTACCCACAGCTGCCCTGGGGTAGACTGACGGAGGCGAGGCGACCAGTCTGCGCCATCAGCCCCTCTCACCACATTCGCTAGGCTTCCTGGTGTCCCCAAACGGTCTCCCGTTCCAAGCACCGACTGGGTCCTTCCCTGCTTAGCTTCCAAGGTCTGACGGGATTGGGCAGAGAGACAAACATTTTTTACAAAAAACAAGGAAGACTTTTGATGACTTTTCTAGGTCTTAGCTTTCAAATGAGGCGTTACACTGGCCTGGCTGTCATCACCAGTCAAGAGTTTAGATTTGGGTAAAGCTGAACTGGAGGAAATGCACCTGGTTAAGACCTGGTAAGAGGTTCTAGTGGTAGATTTTGATATTCAGATGAACTGTGTCTCTTGTCATTGTCGGAAAAAGTAATGTTTATAATTTTTGTTCATTTGTTCCTCTTACCGTATTATACTGACACAAACCCAGCCTATAAACTGTCCCCTGTGTGTGGATGTGAAAATAGTGATTTCCTTTTGCAAACTCGACACATCCTCTCCTGCCAAACCCACGGCTGCGGTCCTGAACCCTCTCAAGCCGGGGCTCGCTCCCTGGAATCCTGGGCAGCTTCAGGGCCTTGTGGTTTGGCCGCTGCGGCTGCCGAGACGGTGCGGTCCAAACCAGGAACAAGCTGCAACCTCCAAATTACAGATCACAAAATGTTAGGAACGAAAAGGAAGCATCGGAGAGAGAACGCGGCCCGAGAGCAGGGTTTAGTTTGAAAATGTTAGGATCGAGTTGCATCAGAAATAAACCGGCAGAGCTTTCAGGGGGGATGAGGCGAAATGACATGTTTCTATTTGGATTCGTGAGGTTGTTTGGAAGTGCGAGGCTTTGAAACGGATCGTCTTCTGTGACCGACCGAGTCCACATTTCGTTCTACCATACGCAGGGTTCATGAGGTGCGTGTGGTTCGAGGGATTTTGGGCTCGCATCGAAATGAAATATGATGGACGCACCATGGCCAACGCTGTAAACAAGTCGATTCACATGAGGAATGACCGCTGACCAACTGACTAACTATGCTTTGCTTGGTAGAACAATAATTTAGGCTCTTTTTTTACATGACACTAAGAAGAAATACAGACGTCATTAAATGGTGGAGGCTCTGCAGACTCAGGGACAGGTTTGTATCGAGGCACGGATCTGGGGAAGGGACAGAAAAGCTATGCAGAATTGAAGGTCCTGAAGAGCTCAGTGGTCTCCATTATTCGTAATGGAAGAAGTGTAGAACCTCCTGGACTCTTCCTAGAGCCGGGCTCGTCCAAACAGAGCGATCAGGGAGAAGGGCCTCGGTCAGGGAGGTGACCAAGAACCTGATGGTCTCTGATAGCCCTTTTCCACCGAGCTGGTGCCGGTGCTGGTTCTGGGCCAGTTCCAGCTTCAGAACCGGTTCTTTCGTTTTCCACTGAAAAAACGCTGGCCCTTGGTTCCAAAATCTGGTGCCGGTTGGGAACCAATTAAAAGCTGGACCAAGAAACGAGCACCAGTGATGTCAGCAGCTGGGGGCGTGGCTCTCTCCTCCAACAAACAATCAATATTAGTTAGTTTGTGCTTAGAACTTCCTGGAGAAGCCAAAACAGTCTCTGTGGAGGAAACTGTTGTTTTGCTTTATGCTCTTTAGCTAAAACAAGAGTTAGAAAGAAGAAATCAAAATGTTAACGGCTGCTGTGACTGAAACATAAACTTATTTTTCTGTATTTTATAACCAGAAGTGGCTGTAGTAAGATGTTACTGTCCATTTTTGATGTCGACTTCCCAAAGCGTTGCTATGACAATAGGCACAGCTCTCATTTTGGTAGAAAACCAAGTCAGTATGGAACCAACCCGGCACCAGAACCAGCTCTGAACCAGCCCAGAACCAACACCTTGGTGGAAAAGCCCTATGACAGAGCTCCAGCGTTATTCTGAGGAAATGGGAGAACCTTACAGATGGACAACCAACACCACCATAAAGGCCTGATTGGTGAAGTACTGCAGTTTGATTTTGAATACATTTTTTCACTTTTTCATGGCCTGTAGATTGATGAGGAAAGAAATTCATTTAATCCATTTTGGAACGAGGCCATCGTGAGCAGCTCTCCTCAGCAGTGGCCGAGCACAATTTCGGAAGTGAGGAATTACAATGTTGTTATTGTGAAATACCCTTAAAATTTGCTGATAATGATCTACTTAATGTGAGGAAGACACGCACATCCCAAAATCGTAAATAGCGCGCCAGACCGAGAGAGAGTACCAAAAACAGGAAAGGAGGTCCGCACAGTTTACTTTGCTCCCAAGCAAAACGTGTTATTGTTGCTTACACCTAGTTGACGTTTCGGGCAGGATGATCTACTTCATTTCATGAAATTATATTTCTAAAGATAAATGGTCTCAATTTATCATTACAATTTATCATTCACAATTTAATTAACTGGTTGGCTTTATTAAGTCAATATTTTACTTTAACAAATGGTTAGGTGGAGTTATGGATATGGTTAGGGGTAGGGTTAGGTTTGGGGTTAGGGTTAGGGTTGTGGTTAGGGTTAGCGTTAGGTTTGGATTTGGGGTTAGGGTTATGGTTATGGTTAGGGTTAGGGTCATAAAAAGGGATTTAGTAAAGAATAGGGCCTACAGCATAACCTGAAGGGCCTGTTACGCCAGTGTTTCCCAACCAGGGGTACGGGGACCACTGGGGTTACTCGAGGACCTAGCAGGGGGTACTTGGAACTATTTCAGATTTTAAAAAGGGGAAAATGTAACATAATTTTTTATAGGAAAGGCTATATTATTCAGTAAAATGTGTTGCTTTGGGAGAATTTTAGGTTTATTTTGACTGCAACATTGTCCTTTTTCTTACAAATACCACCTTTAAGTAATTACTTTCAAAATAAACTATAACACCCTTGAGGTAGGGGGTACACGGTTGACCACTGAAAGGCCAAAGGGGTATGAAAGACAAAAACGTTGGGAACCACTGTGTTACGTGACGATCCTGCCTTGGCACAACTGCGATGTTCACTGGTCGGCCAAGTGTCTGGCCCTAAGACACACACGTCGTCACCCCCTCTGAGCCACTGTCACCCCATCATCAATCATAACGGGCCCTTTTCACTGTGGCGTTACACTTGCACCATTTCCTTCGGAGTCGTGTATGATCCAGTTTACAACAGATATTGATTAATTTGCTACAGATCTGCTGAATTCCCCAAAGGCTTTCAATGGAAACCTTAAACGCAAATACACTGGAGAGAATAAAGCTGAAAAGTGATTGCCTAAAAGCTATTACCACAAAGATTTCCAGTTTTTCAGTCTATCCGTGCCACGACAGTCTGATACGACTCCCGAACATACCCGCGCTGGCAACGCTTCCAAACTCACTCAGAGAGGAACTACCGTCACATTGTTGGACAGCGTTCGCAGTTGATGTCACTCCTTTCCCCTGCATCTGTCCTGGACTCATCCCTCGCTCCGGAGCTTTCTGGAACAACATTGTGTTTGGATCGGCGTTGGTCAGCTTCAGCAGATTTTTCCCCCAGTTCCCCCTGCGTTTCTGCGTGCGGACTGTTGGTTTCAACTCCTCCGGGGCGCAGCTCCGGTTGAAGACAGATTGTTTTAGTCTGAAATGTCAGGATGCTCAAGTGAGATCATGGAGAGATTTACGGAGACAGGAACCAATTTGTGTCCTGCATTGACAGAAAGCAGTAACACGTAGGAAGGAACTGGTGGGAAACGCTGTGGAGCAGTTTCTCAACCTTCACAAATAGACCTTCATAAGAATCTGGCATGTTACAGTGTTGATGCCCCGGGAAAACATGCTGTTTTATTCATTCATGTTTGAGGCGTCCTACATCGGTCTTGGGTCACAGCAAGAAGGTCCAAGGTTCAGCTCTTGAACTATGCAGGGTGGGTCGTGAGAACCTCGTTTACTGAAAAGTGTAGATGCTAAGGAGGGTCACAGGGGTGCGTGAGGGCCCAGTGAATGAGAGATTTGTGCCCACACTCGTTTCAGTCGCAAACATGCCGTGGTCAAGAGGGCAACGTGCTTTTGTCGCAGAGGCGTATTTTTCTAGCCTGGCCAGACAGAATACACGCTTTTCCTTTTCTTTACAAAGACGTGTAGTCTGGCATCAGGGGTGATTTCTTCGGATACCTGATAGGTGTTAACAAGTGTATTAACCAATCAGAGAAAAGGATATGACACAGGCGCCATGCAGACAATTTGGTAAACAAGTGAGTTAATGGTTTAGACAAATGTAAACAATCTACACTGTTTTTGCCACAAAAACATAAGGATTCAAGAAGTCATTAGAAACTCTGTTCAGATTTTAAATGCATTAGAATTCAACCTCAAGTGGAGGAGTTCAAGTATCTCGGGGTCTTTTTCACGAGTGAGGGGCGGATGGAGCGTGAGATCGACAGACGGATCGGTGCGGCGTCAGCAGTGATGCGGTCGCTGTATCGGTCTGTCGTGGTGAAGAGGGAGCTGAGTCGGGGGGCAAAGCCCGGGAGGAGCTCGGATTAGAGTCGCTGCTCCTTCTTGTCGAAAGGAGCCAGCTGAGGTGGCTAGGGCATCTGTTTCGGATGCCTCCTGGTCGCCTGTTCCAAGCATGTCCTAGTGGGACAAGACCTCGTGGAAGACCCAGGACACGCTGGTGGGACTATATCTCCGAGCTGGCCTGGTGTCGCCTCAGGGTCCCCCCAGAACAGCTGGAGGAGGTGTGTGTGGATCGGGAAGTTTGGGCATCTCTGCTGCCCCCGCGACCTGGCCGTGGATAAAGCGGAAGAAAATGGATGGATGGATGGAATTCAACGGCTATTTCAAACAATGTATGTTTGGAACAGGATGAAAAAACTGTCAATAGATGGAAACAAGAAGAATATCCTCTTAGAGAAGATGAAGCATCAACATCTCCGCAGATACATTTAACAACATATTATACCAGTGGGTTACTTCAGTTCCAGTTGCGACAGTTGTGCTCTGTGATTTGATCAATAACTCCGGGATAGATTGGCTTCTGAAGTTCCAGATGGTCCTGCATTTGAACAGTTACAAAAATCCGCAGTGGATGAGTGGCCTCTGACGGTAACTCTGTCATCGTGCTGCAACGCGCCTTTCGTCGTCGCTCTGATTTTCCTGTGAGGGGAATGTGTCCAAAAGAAAGCAAGAGCCAACGAAGACCAGTACAGCACCTGGAAATGTTGAACTGTCTACGCTTCGCTCTCCCAAGCGTTCTGCTCGTAAACATGCCGTTGCCCTCATCAGATCCCTCACGATGGAAGCCGTCCCGACATTTAAAACCCATTCCTTTCCAAACATCACATTTTCAATGTTGTGTGACGGGCAAAAAAGAAGAGAAAAGAGTTCTGAAACGTGTCCAGTGTTTCACTTCATCTTCAAAATTGGAAGTTCCCACGTCCCGCCCTTTACAACAAGCTAAATCACCCAGCGTCTCCTTCAAGCCGAACTCAAGACCTGGAGATGGGTCCGCGGGGGTCGCTTACTGCTCTTTACAGGTTTAACCCCAGACTAAACCGACCAATCTATACGTTTGTCAACAGCAGGTTAGACTTAGCCATCCAGACTAATCTCCAATGTTTATTAATTAATAAACAGGAGACTAGTCTGGCGACCCTGTCGTAGAAAAGCTACTGCTTGAGGCGGGACTAATACGGGACAACCGAAGCGCAGAGCAGCCAATGAGAACATAGCAGATGTGACGACAGAAACAGCGACAAGAAAGTTGTCGTCATTCGGACATTAACATTGGCGCTCCTGCCACACGGAGTTCAGTAAATGACTTCTGTCGTTTATGTCAGAAAAACTTAAGAACACAAGCAAACCGGAGCATTATGTGAAGTGGTTGCTTGTGTTGAAAAACTACAAAACAAAGGCGCAACAACGTGACGTTCAGGGAGCTGCTCTGATTGGTCGGTAGGCTCCATATCGCTGCGTCACTTCCTTTGAAAGCGAGCAATGGAGTGTTGCCAGACCCTCTTCTGTAAAGAAGCGGAGTCTGGTTGGCGAGACTAGGTTACACTACTGTTGCCGGCCTAGTCACTATATAACAGCCTGAACGCGGATGATCCAGTCCTGACGAGAACCAGGAAATACTACCATTGAACAGATCAAAAAGCTGATCTGCATTGGCCACCTGTTGCTCAGAGATCAGATGTTGGTCTCCTGCTGGTCCCAGAGTCAGGACTAAACAATGAAGCTGCGTTTCAGTTTTATAATCCGCAACAGTCCTGAAGATGTGAGAAAGGCCTCGACTCAAATCCAGGCTAAAAACGCTTTTATTTCGCTGAGTTTATGACACTGAAAGGATTTTATCTGCACTCTTTTGGAAAGCACGAATTGCTTTGTGTACAAATTGTGCTCTGCAAACAAACTTGCCCCTTCATGTCGGAGCCAAATGCACGGAATCAATTTCCAATGAAGAATAATGGGAATTACCTCCTTATGAAACACTACAGACTTTTCCAGTAAAGACCTGTACACCCTGCAATTTTGGGCCACGCGTATAGCAAGTCTAATCAAGATCAGGGGAGACTTTTTTTCCTCCACTACGCCTCAACAGAACGTCCCACACAGTCACACAAACAATAGCAACTCCTCCACCACCTCCGCTTTTGCTACTTCCACTCCTGCAACTACAACATTCTGGGCATAGTTTAACCAAGAACAACAGAAGAGCCCAATGACCAGAAGAAAATACCAGAATTGCCTTTGAGAGTCGGAGAAAGGGGTGGTGGAGGATCAAACGGTGCAGTTTCCACACCTTTGCACAATCACCATCACGGGCTTTAGAGATTCAGCAGCCACTAAACATGAAAGTAGGACTTCAGACGGGACGCGCTGGAATTCCAGGTCAAGTTCAGGGTCACAATGGGGTCACCATGCCACTAAATCTGAAATATGTCCATGAGAAAGGCTCCGCAGTGGGCTATAGATAGAACTCTGGGGAAGGGAGACTTAAAGGGACAGTAGCAGACGTTCAGGACTGGGGTCTCGGGAGTAAGAGAGACACCTCTGCTGGTTTCGAAAGTCAAAGGTGTTGGGCATCAGACTGGATCGATCATCGTTGTGGTGACATCAGATTAATCATATTGTCAGCATGATGGGCAAAGGTATATGGCAAAGAAATGCTCTGCTGTCTAACTCCTGCTTTGAAAACTGTTTAGTGGCTTTTGTCCATTTATGTTACTCGCCAAGTGACATCAAATCGGTGGTTCCCAGACCCAATAGTAGCTCATTGAAAAGAACTGTTGTTGGAGAGGGAAAAGGAAAGATAGAATAATGAAACTCCCTTTCCCTTAAGTCCCCCTCTTCACCCGCTTCACCAGCTGTGACCGAGCCTCACTGTTCTCATTGTATTTGTGGAAACTTAGACGAAGCCACATTCAAGACTGGGAGTAAACAAGTGATGAGAATGTAAACTTCACTGCCACAACTGGAATCAAAGGGGGGACAACAGAAAACATTACAGACCAGCCTTTAGTGCTACTACAACTGCTACTTCTACTACGGCAACTACTAATCTTCTACTAGGAATGAAGATCCTTAACCTAAACGAGAGCAACACTGAAGCAACGCTCCCGTTCAAAAGTTTAAACCAGTTGAAAAATGGCAAAAGTGAGACAAAAACAATGAAAGCAACCATTAAACTGAAATAAACTGTTTTGCAAATCGGTGCAAAATGTGGATTCAGTGTCATTTTCTGTCAGGTATTCACACAGTCATGACGTCAAAGGCAAAAAAAAAAAAAAAACACACCCTTGCTTAGATCCTGAGTCTTATCAGCAAAAAGTTAAGTGGAAGACCCAAAAAAATGTCATCAGCACTGAGCCGTTAGGATTGGCCGTCCGTCAAGAAACTGGACGACCCTCGACCCACATTAATCTCTAATTATCTGCGACTGAAGGACTTGAAAAGGCCTTGTCTCCTTGAACAGTACAGAACTGTCTGTTTGGATCTAACAAACATGGGACACTGAAAGGTGATAAGAATTGAATTCTCTAAAAACATAACCCTGATGGTCCTGATGGACATAACAAGCATGAGATCACAAGCAGATCCACCTGAGATGGTTTCTGTGGAGTTATCTATGAACCAACAATGATGTAAACAAAAGGCCCCAACTGATCGTCTAGACCAGGAGTAGGCAACGTCAGGCCCGGGGGCCAAATCCGGCCCTCCAGCACAGCACCTCTGGCCCTCAAGATAATTTTGGAAAACATTATTACACAAATCAAGGTCAAGGTCAAGGTCAAATGTATTAATAGAGCACATTTACAAACAGCAGCCACTGCCCCAAAGTGCTGTACAGATTCATACAATAAAACAATCAAAATTTAATACAAATAGAATATCAACATGAGAAAAATGCTCAGCTCGTGCCGAAGGCCAGTGCAAAAAAATGAGTCTTCAGCGAGCGCTTGAAACTCTCCAAAGATGTTACAGTTCTAATATGTAAAGGGAGAGAATTCCACAATTTAGGGCCGGCTACAGCGAAGGCTCTGTCCCCTCTGCTCTTCCGCTTAGACCTGGGATGGTCTAGATTATTCCATATTTCTACACCACGTCTCGTGGCACACAACACATGCTTTTCAAAATAGTTCTGGAGTACTGTTTATCAAAACTCATTTGACCTCTCAAGTTCTACTTGACTGTCTGCGCGATGTTGCGTTTTTGTCACTTGTTTGTTGCTTTTTGTCGCTTTGTTGTTTTTGTCTCTTTTTTGTGTTTTTTGTCATGTTTTTGTTGTTTTTTCGTTGTTGTTTGTTTTTTGTGTGCTTTTTGTCACTTTTTTCTCCCATCGCGATATTTATGCTTTTTTCTAAATCTTTTAAATTCGGGTAAAGCCAAACTGGTCAATCATGGTAAGACTTAAACAAACTTTACTGTTAGACCAGGTATCAAAAATTATCTCTTTGGTTTTATTACCCTTTTTGTTTATTTTTTTTACAAATGTGATGTTGGCCATTTACAAAGGAATTGGTTTATTTTTGGGTTCAATTAACTGTGCTAATATTCTCAAACTTACAATATTACTATTGTATTTATGTGTGTACGAGTCCTCCTCATTGTTGGATTTGTCGCGTTCCGCGCAATGTCGTGTTCCGCGCGATGTCGCGTTCCATGCAATGTCGTGTTCCGCGCGATGTCGCGTTCCATGCGATATCACTTTCCGCACGATGGCACATTACTTGCATTGTCAAGTTCCGCGCATTTTCATGTTCCGCGCGATGTCGCTTTTCATGCAATGTCGTGTTCCGCGCGATGTCGTGTTCCGCGCGATGTCGCGTTCCGCGCAATGTCGCGTTCCGCGCAATGTCGTGTTCCGCGCGATGTCGCGTTTCGGGCGATGTCATGTTCCATGCAATGTCGTGTTCCGCGCGATGTCACGTTCCGCGCAATGTCGCGTTCCGCGCGATGTCGCGTTCCGCGCAATGTCGTGTTCCGCGCGATGTCGCGTTTCGGGCGATGTCATGTTCCATGCAATGTCGTGTTCCGCGCGATGACACGTTCCGCGCGATGTCACGTTCCGCGCAATGTCATGTTCCGCGCGATGTCGTGTTCCGCGCAATGTCACGTTCCATGCGATATCACTTTCCGCACGATGGCACATTACTTGTATTGTCACGTTCCGCGCGTTTTCATGTTCCACGCGATGTCACGTTCCGTGTTGCGCACAGGTCAACAATACCACCTCTTGTGTCGTTTATGATCACGAAGATGAACAAGAACAATAGAAAAAGAAATGCAAACTTTCGTTTTGTTTATATTTGAGAAAGATCGAATCTTCTTAAAGTGTGCCAGGTTTTTACAACATTTTATGTTTTCATCGAGATTATTCCATATTTCTACACCACGTCTCGTGGCACACAACACATGCTTTTCAAAATAGTTCTGGAGTGCTGTTTATCAAAACTCATTTGACCTCTCAAGTTCTACTTGACTTCTTGTTTGCAGAACATATTTTGTTTACTTTCAGGAAACGACATTTATGAGGCTTTGAACCTGATCTGAGCCATCTTAAATTCAGCTAGGTCCACAAATGTCATTGTTTTTGATTTAAAGAACAATGGATTTGTGTGTTCACAGCATCCATTTGAAAGACCTACAAAAATTGTTTTTGTCACTTTGTGGCTTTTTCATAACTTTTTTTTGTTGCTTTTTTGTCTGTTTTTGTCATGTTTTTGTTGTTTTTTCGTTGTTATTTGTTTTTTGTTGCTTTTTGTCACTTTTTTCTCCCATCGCGATATTTATGCTTTTTTCTAAATCTTTTAAATTCGGGTAAAGCCAAACTGGTCAATCATGGTAAGACTTAAACAAACTTTACTGTTAGACCAGGTATCAAAAATTATCTCTTTGGTTTTATTACCCTTTTTGTTTATTTTTTTACAAATGTGATGTTGGCCATTTACAAAGGAATTGGTTTATTTTTGGGTTCAATTAACTGTGATAATATTCTCAAACTTACAATATTACTATTGTATTTATGTGTGTACGAGTCCTCCTCATTGTTGGATTTGTCGCGTTCCGCGCAATGTCGCGTTCCGCGCAATGTCGCGTTCCGCACGATGTCGCGTTCCGCGCGATGTCGCTTTCCATGCAATGTCGCGTTCCGCGCGATGTCGCGTTCCGCGCGATGTCATGTTCCGCGCGATGTCGCTTTCCATGCAATGTCGCGTTCCGCGCGATGTCATGTTCCGCGCGATGTCGCTTTCCATGCAATGTCGCGTTCCGCGCGATGTCGCGTTCCGCGCGATGTCATGTTCCGCGCGATGTCATGCTCCGCGTGATGTCGCGTTCCATGCAATGTCGCGTTCCGCGCGATGTCTCGTTCCATGCAATGTCGCGTTCCATGCAATGTCGCGTTCCGCGCGATGTCATGTTCCGCGCGATGTCATGTTCCGCGTGATGTCGCGTTCCATGCAATGTCGCGTTCCACGCAATGTCGCGTTCCACGCAATGTCGCGTTCCGCACGATGTCGTGTTCCGCGCAATGTCACGTTCCATGCGATATCACTTTCCGCACGATGGCACATTACTTGTATTGTCACGTTCCGCGCGTTTTCATGTTCCACGCGATGTCACGTTCCGTGTTGCGCACAGGTCAACAATACCACCTCTTGTGTCGTTTATGATCACGAAGATGAACAAGAACAATAGAAAAAGAAATGCAAACATTCGTTTTGTTCATATTTGAGAAAGATCGAATCTTCTTAAAGTGTGCTAGGTTTTTACAACATTTTATGTTTTCATCTAGATTATTCCATATTTCTACACCACGTCTCGTGGCACACAACACATGCTTTTCAAAATAGTTCTGGAGTACTGTTTATCAAAACTCATTTGACCTCTCAAGTTCTACTTGACTTCTTGTTTGCAGAACATATTTTGTTTACTTTCAGGAAACGACATTTATGAGGCTTTGAACCTGATCTGAGCCATCTTAGATTCAGCTCGGTCCACAAATGTCATTGTTTTTGATTTAAAGAATAATGGATTTGTGTGTTCACAGCATCCATTTGAAAGACCTACAAAAATTGCTTTTGTCACTTTGTGGCTTTTTCATAACTTTTTTTTGTTGCTTTTTTGTCTGTTTTTGTCATGTTTTTGTTGTTTTTATTGTTTGTTTTTTGTGTGCTTTTTGTCACTTTTTTCTCCCATCGCGATATTTATGCTTTTTTCTAAATCTTTTAAATTCGGGTAAAGCCAAACTGGTCAATCATGGTAAGACTTAAACAAACTTTACTGTTAGACCAGGTATCAAAAATTATCTCTTTGGTTTTATTACCCTTTTTGTTTATTTTTTTACAAATGTGATGTTGGCCATTTACAAAGGAATTGGTTTATTTTTGGGTTCAATTAACTGTGATAATATTCTCAAACTTACAATATTACTATTGTATTTATGTGTGTACGAGTCCTCCTCATTGTTGGATTTGTCGCGTTCCGCGCAATGTCGCGTTCCGCGCAATGTCGCGTTCCATGCGATGTCGCGTTCCGCGCGATGTCGCGTTCTGCGCGATGTCATGTTCCGCGCGATGTCGCGTTCCATGCAATGTCGCGTTCCGCGCGATGTCATGTTCCGCGTGATGTCATGTTCCGTGCGATGTCTCGTTCCATGCAATGTCGCGTTCCGCGCGATGTCGCGTTCCATGCAATGTCGCGTTCCGCGCGATGTCGCGTTCCATGCAATGTCGCGTTCCGCGCGATGTCGCGTTCCGCGCGATGTCATGTTCCGCGTGATGTCGCGTTCCATGCAATGTCGCGTTCCACGCAATGTCGCGTTCCGCGCGATGTCGTGTTCCGCGCAATGTCACGTTCCATGCGTTGTCACGTTCCATGCGATATCACTTTCCGCACGATGGCACATTACTTGTATTGTCACGTTCCGCGCGTTTTCATGTTCCACGCGATGTCACGTTCCGTGTTGCGCACAGGTCAACAATACCACCTCTTGTGTCGTTTATGATCACGAAGATGAACAAGAACAATAGAAAAAGAAATGCAAACCTTCGTTTTGTTCATATTTGAGAAAGATCGAATCTTCTTAAAGTGTGCCAGGTTTTTACAACATGTCCTGTTCCGCGCGATGTCGCGTTCCATGCGATGTCGCGTTCCGCGCGATGACGTGTTCCGCGCGATGTCGCGTTCCGCGCGATGACGCGTTCCGCGCGATGACGCGTTCCGCGCGATGTCGCGTTCCGCGCGATGACGCGTTCCGCGCGATGACGCGTTCCGCGCGATGTGGCGTTCCATGCAATGTCGCGTTCCGCGCGATGACACGTTCCATGCAATGTCGTGTTCCGCGCGATGTCGTGTTCCATGCAATGTCGCGTTCCGCGCGATGAAACGTTCCATGCAATGTCGTGTTCCGCGCGATGTCGCGTTCCATGCAATGTCGTGTTCCGTGCGATGTCGCGTTCCATGCAATGTCGTGTTCCGCGCGATATCGCGTTTCATGCAATGTCGTGTTCCGCGCAATGACGTGTTCCGCGCGATGTCGCGTTCCATGCAATGTCGCGTTCCGCGCGATGACACGTTCCGCGCGATGTCGCGTTCCGCGCGATGACGTGTTCCGCGCGATGTCGCGTTTCATGCAATGTCGTGTTCCGCGCAATGTCACGTTCCATGCGATATCACTTTCCGCATGATGGCACATTACTTGTATTGTCACGTTCCGCGCGTTTTCATGTTCCACGCGATGTCACGTTCCGTGTTGCGCACAGGTCAACAATACCACCTCTTGTGTCGTTTATGATCACGAAGATGAACAAGAACAATAGAAAAAGAAATGCAAACTTTCGTTTTGTTCATATTTGAGAAAGATCGAATCTTCTTAAAGTGTGCCAGGTTTTTACAACATTTTATGTTTTCATCTAGATTATTCCATATTTCTACACCACGTCTCGTGGCAAACAACACATGCTTTTCAAAATTGTTCTGGAGTGCTGTTTATCAAAACTCATTTGACCTCTCAAGTTCTACTTGACTTCTTGTTTGCAGAACATATTTTGTTTACTTTCAGGAAACGACATTTATGAGGCTTTGAACCTGATCTGAGCCATCTTAAATTCAGCTAGGTCCACAAATGTCATTGTTTTTGATTTAAAGAATAATGGATTTGTGTGTTCACAGCATCCATTTGAAAGACCTACAAAAATTGTTTTTGTCACTTTGTGGCTTGTTCATAACTTTTTTTCATTGCTTTTTTGTCTGTTTTTGTCATGTTTTTGTTGTTTTTATTGTTTGTTTTTGTGTGCTTTTTGTCACTTTTTTCTCCCATCGCGATATTTATGCTTTTTTCTAAATCTTTTAAATTCGGGTAAAGCCAAACTGGTCAATCATGGTAAGACTTAAACAAACTTTACTGTTAGACCAGGTATCAAAAATTATCTCTTTGGTTTTATTACCCTTTTTGTTTATTTTTTTTACAAATGTGATGTTGGCCATTTACAAAGGAATTGGTTTATTTTTGGGTTCAATTAACTGTGATAATATTCTCAAACTTACAATATTACTATTGTATTTATGTGTGTACGAGTCCTCCTCATTGTTGGATTTGTCGCCATCCATCCATCCATCCATTTTCTTCCGCTTTATCCGGGGCCGGGTCGCGGGGGCAGCAGTCTCAGCAGAGATGCCCAAACTTCCCGATCCACACACACCTCCTCCAGCTGTTCTGGGGGGACCCCGAGGCGACACCAGGCCAGCTCGGAGACATAGTCCCACCACCGTGTCCTGGGCCTTCCACGAGGCCTTGTCCCACTAGGACATGCCTGGAACACCTCCCGCGGGAGGCGACCAGGAGGCATCCGAAACAGATGCCCGAGCCACCTCAGCTGGCTCCTTTCGACGTGAAGGAGCAGCGACTCTACTCCGAGCTCCTCCCGGGTAACTGAGCTCCTCACCCGATCTCGGAGGGTGCGCCCAGCCACCCTGCGAAGGAAACTCATTTCGGCCGCTTGTATTCGCGATCTTGTCCTTTCGGTCATTACCCAAATCTCATGACCATAGGGGAGGGTGGGAACGTAGATCGATCGGTAAATCGAGAGCTTTGCCCCCGACTCAGCTCCCTCTTCACCACGACAGACCGATACAGCGACCGCATCACTGCTGACGCCGCACCGATCCGTCTATCGATCTCACGCTCCTTCCGTCCCTCACTCGTGAACAAGATCCCGAGATACTTGAACTCCTCCACTTGAGGCAAGGACTCCCCACCGACCCGAAGAGGGGAAGCCACCTTTTTCCGGTGGAGAACCATGGCCTCGGATTTGGAGGTGCTGATCCTCATCCCGGCCGCTACACACTCGGCTGCAAACCGCCCCAGTGCGTGCTGGAGGTCCTGGTTCGTTGAAGCCATCAGAACAACATCGTCCGCAAACAGCAGAGATGAGACTCTGAGGCTCCCAAACCGGACACCCTCCGGCCCCTGGCTGCGCCTAGAAATTCTGTCCATAAAAGTAATGAACAGAACCGGTGACAAAGGGCAGCCCTGGCGGAGACCAACACGCACCGGGAACAGGTCTGACTTACTGCCGGCAATGCGAACCAAGCTCCTGCTGCGGTCATACAGGGAACGGACAGCCCTTAGCAGAGGGCCCCGGACCCCATACTCCCGGAGCACCCCCCACAGGGCACCACGAGGGACGCGGTCGAACGCTTTCTCCAGATCCACAAAACACATGTGGACTGGTTGGGCGAACTCCCACGAACCCTCGAGTACCCGATGAAGGGTATAGAGTTGGTCCAGTGTGCCACGACCAGGACGAAAATCGCATTGTTCCTCCTGGATCCGAGGTTCAACTATCGGCCGGATCCTCCTCTCCAGCACCCCGGAATAGACCTTACCGGGGAGGCTAAGGAGGGTGATTCCTCTGTAATTGGAACACACCCTCCGATCCCCCTTTTTAAAGAGAGGGACCACCACCCCGGTCTGCCAATCCAGAGGCACTGTCCCCGACCGCCACGCGATGTTGCAGAGACGTGTCAGCCAAGACAGTCCTACAACATCCAGAGACTTAAGGTACTCAGGGCGAATCTCATCCACCCCCGGAGCCTTGCCACCAAGGAGCTTTCTCACCACCTTGGTGACTTCAGCCCCGGTGATGGGCGAGCCCACCTCCGAGTCCCCAGCCTCTGCTTCCTCATTGGAAGACGTGACGACGGGATTGAGGAGGTCCTCGAAGTACTCCTTCCACCGCCCGACGACATCCCCAGTCGAGGTCAGCAGCCCCCCACCCGCACTGTAAACAGTGTTGGTGAAGCACTGCTTCCCCCTCCTGAGGCGCCGGATGGTTTGCCAGAATCTCTTCGAGGCCGACCGATAGTCTTCCTCCATGGCCTCCCCGAACTCCTCCCAGACCCGAGTTTTAGCCTCTGCGACCGCACGAGCCGCAGCACGCTTGGCCTGCCGGTACCTCTCAGCTGCCTCAGGAGTCCCACATGCCAACAAGGCCAGGTAGGACTCCTTCTTCAGCTTGACGGCATCCCTTACTTCCGGGCGCCACCACCGGGTTCTGGGATTGCCGCCGCGACAGGCACCAGAGACCTTACGGCCACAACTACGAGCAGCCGCATCGACAATGGAGGAGGAGAACAGAGTCCACTCTGACTCCATGTCCCCCGCCTCCCCCGGAATCTGGGTGAAGCTCTTCCGGAGGTGGGAGTTGAAGACCCCACTGACAGAGGGATCCACCAGACGTTCCCAGCAGACCCTCACAACACGTTTGGGCCTGCCAGGTCTGACCGGCTTCCTCCCCTGCCAGCGGATCCAGCTCACCACCAGGTGGTGATCGGTTGACAGCTCAGCCCCTCTCTTCACCCGAGTGTCCGAGACACGCGGCCGGAGGTCAGACGACACAACTACAAAGTCGATCATCGACCTCCTGCCTAGGGTGTCCTGGTGCCACGTGCACTTATGGACACCCTTGTGCTCGAACATGGTGTTCGTTATGGACAAACCGTGACTAGCACAGAAGTCCAATAACAGAACACCACTCGGGTTCAGATCGGGGAGGCCGTTCTTCCCAATCACCCCCTCCCAGGTCTCACTGTCGTTACCCACATGGGCGTTGAAGTCCCCCAGCAGAACAATGGAGTCCCCAGTCGGAGCACTATCTAGTACCCCTCCCAGGGACTCCAAGAAGGCCGGGTACTCTGCACCGATGTTGGGCCCGTAGGCCGAAACAACGGCGAGAGACCTGTCCCCGACCCGAAGGCGTAGGGACGCGACCCTCTCGTCCACCGGGGTGAACTCCAACACGTGGCGGCTGAGCTGGGGGGATATGAGCAAACCCACCCCAGCCCGCCGCCTCTCCCCGCGGGCAACTCCAGAAAAATGGAGAGTCCAGCCTCTCTCCAGGAGTTGGGATCCGGAACCTAAGCTGTGCGTGGAGGTGAGCCCGACTATATCTAGTCGGTATCTCTCCACCTCCCGCACAAGCTCAGGCTCCTTCCCCCCCAGCGAGGTGACGTTCCATGTCCCGAACGCCAGAAGCTGTGCATGCGGACCAGGTCGTCGAGGCACCTGCCTCTGACTGCCACCCAGTCCTCTCCGCACCCGACCCCTACGGATCCCTCTGCGGGTGGTGGGTCCACAGGAGGGCGGGCCCACGTCGTCCCTTCGGGCTGGGCCCGGCCGGGCCCCGTGGGCAGAGACCCGGCCACCAGACGCTCGCGTTCGGGCCCCAACCCCAGGTCTGGCTCCAGGGTGGGGCCCCGGCTGCGCCATGCCGGGCGACGTCACGGTCCTTGTATAGTGTACGTCCATGGGGGTCTTCTGAACTGCTCTTCGTCTGACCCGTCACCTCGGACCTGTTTGCCATGGGAGACCCTACCAGGGGCATAAAGCCCCAGACAACATAGCTCCTCGGATCATTCGGGCACTCAAACAACCCCACCACGTTAAGGTAGCAGTTCATGGGGTTGTGGATTTGTCGCGTTCCGCGCAATGTCGCGTTCCGCGCAATGTCGCGGTCCATGCAATGTCGCGTTCCGCGCGATGTCGCGTTACGCGCGATGTCCTGTTCCACGCGATGTCGCGTTCCGCGCGATGTCATGTTCCGCGTGATGTCGCGTTCCATGCAATGTTGCGTTCCGCGCGATGTCCTGTTCCATGCAATGTCGCGTTCCGCGCGATGTCATGTTCCGCGTGATGTCGCGTTCCATGCAATGTCGCGTTCCGCGCGATGTCTCGTTCCATGCAATGTCGCGTTCCGCGCGATGTCGCGTTCCATGCAATGTCGCGTTCCGCGCGATGTCATGTTCCGCGTGATGTCGCGTTCCATGCAATGTCGCGTTCCACGCAATGTCGTGTTCCGCGCGATGTCGTGTTCCGCGCAATGTCACGTTCCATGCGTTGTCACGTTCCATGCGATATCACTTTCCGCATGATGGCACATTACTTGTATTGTCACGTTCCGCGCGTTTTCATGTTCCACGCGATGTCACGTTCCGTGTTGCGCACAGCTCAACAATACCACCTCTTGTGTCGTTTATGATCACGAAGATGAACAAGAACAATAGAAAAAGAAATGCAAACATTCGTTTTGTTCATATTTGAGAAAGATCGAATCTTCTTAAAGTGTGCCAGGTTTTTACAACATTTTATGTTTTCATCTAGATTATTCCATATTTCTACACCACGTCTCGTGGCACACAACACATGCTTTTCAAAATAGTTCTGTGTACTGTTTATCAAAACTCATTTGACCTCTCAAGTTCTACTTGACTTCTTGTTTGCAGAACATATTTTGTTTACTTTCAGGAAACGACATTTATGAGGCTTTGAACCTGATCTGAGCGATCTTAGATTCAGCTCGGTCCACAAATGTCATTGTTTTTGATTTAAAGAATAATGGATTTGTGTGTTCACAGCATCCATTTGAAAGACCTACAAAAATTGTTTTTGTCACTTTGTGGCTTTTTCATAACTTTTTTTTGTTGCTTTTTTGTCTGTTTTTGTCATGTTTTTGTTGTTTTTTCGTTGTTGTTTTTTTGTGTGCTTTTTGTCACTTTTTTCTCCCATCGCGATATTTATGCTTTTTTCTAAATCTTTTAAATTCGGGTAAAGCCAAACTGGTCAATCATGGTAAGACTTAAACAAACTTTACTGTTAGACCAGGTATCAAAAATTATCTCTTTGGTTTTATTACCCTTTTTGTTTATTTTTTTTACAAATGTGATGTTGGCCATTTACAAAGGAATTGGTTTATTTTTGGGTTCAATTAACTGTGATAATATTCTCAAACTTACAATATTACTATTGTATTTATGTGTGTACGAGTCGTCCTCATTGTTGGATTTGTCGCGTTCCGCGCGATGTCGTGTTCCGCGCGATGTCGCGTTCCGCGCGATGTCATGTTCCGCGCGATGTCGCGTTCCGCGCGATGTCGCGTTCCGCGCGATGTTGTTCCGCGCGATGTCGCGTTCCGCGCGATGTCGCGTTCCGCGCAATGTCGCGTTCCGCGCGATGTCATGTTCCGCGCGATGTCGCGTTCCGCGCGATGTCCTGTTCCGCGCAATGTCGCGTTCCGCGCAATGTCGCGTTCCGCGCGATGTCATGTTCCGCGCGATGTCGCGTTCCGCGCGATGTCATGTTCCGCGCGATGTCGCGTTCCATGCGATGTCGATATCACTTTCCGCACGATGGCACTTTACTTGCATTGTCACGTTCCGCGCGTTGTCACGTTCCACGCGATGTCACGTTCCGTGTTGCGCACAGGTCAACAATACCACCTCTTGTGTCGTTTATGATCACGAAGATGAACAAGAACAATAGAAAAAGAAATGCAAACTTTCGTTTTGTTCATATTTGAGAAAGATCGACTCTTTATAAATCTTCTTAAAGTGTGCCAGGTTTTTACAACATTTATGTTTTCATCTAAGATATTGTTCGTCAGACCTCAGAGCTCGGACAGGACTGTGCAAAGATATCAATTCTGACAAATAAGGTGGAGCTAATCCATTTAGACATTTAAAAACAAACAAGCGGATTTTAAAATTTATTCTAAATCCAACAGGGAGCCAATGAAGAGATGCAGCACAGGAGTGATGTGATCATATCGTGATGCTCCTGAGAGCAGTAAGTAAATCAGAGAGTACTTTTGACATTATCAGAGTTAAATGGGAGAAAAAAAAGAAATACTGTCAATACACCCAATGACGTCATATATTATGTACAGCACTGGCATTTGAAAGAAGTGCACGGAATAATCGTTTTAAGGTAAAAATGACATAAATCTACTTGAATCAACAGATTCAATCGAAGGTTTGAGTAGATTTAGTCTGGTCTTAGATGAAATGAAACCTGTAGTAGTAGTTATTCTCTTAATTCAGATATTTTTTGTGTCATTTCAAGTGAAATACAATTGTTTGTCTGATTTCAAGTGGGTTTTATTCTTTCTCCATTGGCGCTACAGCATTTGTATCTTGGATTAGTTCAAACCGAGTCAAATTCAACATAAAAAGAACTTTAATTCAAGCAATTTTAAGTCATTTATCTCATTTAAGATGGTCTTTTTTTCCAGTGTTGTGCTTTACTTTGGGCTAATAATCAACAGCTTTGGCCCTCGGTCTATTTAAGTAAACTTGCCTACCCCTGGTCTAGACCAAACAGCAGCCCACCCAAACAAAGACAGACCTACCAAACCACGGTGAAGACTCATCCAAAGCTGTTTGTTTAGCTTTTTGACTGTGGAGTTGACTATTGGCACCAGGTGTTGGAAGGTGCAGAAGCCATGTGATTTTAGACTTAGTTATACCTATGCATTTTTTGGGGGGTACTTTGCGAGAAACGTGTGCCCGAGCAACTTCTTTGCACCGTCAAGCAATCGTGGAAACAACGGGGCATATTAAACACTGCAATGGCTGTTGCTGCTGCATATACGGAGACATTTTGTGGGGATACGGTTAAGAAAAACATACCTTCAAACCTCCTGTGACCTTTCTTTCTTTTTCCCTTTCCCCTCCCTCCTTTCTCTCTCTCTCCTCCCTCCTTTGTCAGTTTCTGGAGGCCGGACTCGGGACTTCCTCAGGTAAAAGTTGTGTTGGCAGATGAGATTTTCAGCCTGATTTCCAGAGGGAGGGGGTAATGCCTTCCATATGGGGCATAAACAGAGCGGGCCGGTGTTTCATGTCGGCTGCAGTTGTCCCTTGTAATGTGGGGGTAGAGCCTGAACCCGGGCCTTTCCCGTCCCGCAAGACCCAAACGTTGTTCACATGGGGCAAAATATTTATCCTTTGTTTCGCTTTTTCAAACAGTCACCGTTAATGTTGCCGTGTTTTCCTGCTGGGTTTACAGAGCTTTTTAAAACAAAAATAATTGGAAAGAGGGAAGAGGCAGCGGCAACAAGAAAGATTTATGTGTCACGTGTTCACAATATGCACGCTATAACTTATACATTTGTGAGCTTGAAGCATGAAACTGCAACAGTAGCAGCTGTAGTGGAAGTTGTCTAATATTAGTAGCATCAGTGTTGAATGTAGTATAGTTGTATGGTGTTATTCAATAACTTACTTACTGTGTAGTTTTGTTGTGACAGTATTATTGCATCAAAAACCTGTTTAGTACAATTTGTATAAAACAACATGAAAATAAAAACAGAACAAAACACCATAACTTACTAATATAATACACACAAAAAGAGGGAAGGGGAAGGGAAAGAAAACAAAGAGAACAAAACAAAACAGAATGACCCCCACCACCCAATTATGTAGATGTCCCGTTTGTCTGTTTCGTCTTCTATCCTTCTTAACTTGTATTATGTTACATGTATGTATATATGTATGTGACTATATTTGTGTGCATATATGAGTATTTGTACTATTTATTTACTGTTGTTTGTGAACTGTTGTGATTATTGTTGTCATTGCTACCATTATTATTTGACCTCTCATCCCCCCCATGCTTCCCCCCTGTGTTTTTTGTGTGTGTGTGTTTTTTGTGTTTTTTTCTTCTTTTACTCCTCCTCCGTTCTCGCCCTCTCAGTTAGCCCTAAGTTATATATATAGAGTAACTATATATATAACTTATGACAAGGAAATATACATACTCATGCAAATACTCTTATATGCACACATATATAGTCACATACATACAAGTAACATAATACAAGTTAAGAAGGAGAGAAGAAGAAACGGAAACAAAGGGGGACATCTACATAATTGGGTGGTGGGGGTCATTCTGTTTTGTTTTGTTCTCTTTGTTTTCTTTCCCTTCCCCTTCCCTCTTTGTGTGTGTATTATATTAGTACATTAGGGTGTTTTGTTCTGTTTTTATTTTCATTTTGTTTTATACAAATTGTACTAAACAGTTTTTTGCTGCGGGGTTTGGGCTCCTCCTGGCATTCCTCCACTGCCGTGGGCCGAAAAAAATGTTGCAAGAAATTGATGAAAAATTGACAAAAAAATGACAAAAATGTGACAAGAAAAAGACAAAAAATTGATAAAAACGAAAACAAGGATGAAAATGTGAAAAAAAATGAGAAAACATTCATGAAAAAGTGGCAAAAAATGTACAAAAAATGACAAAAAAGTTAGAAAAAATTTGACGAAAAATTGAGAAAAAATGGACGAAAAAGTGATAAGAATTTGACAAAAAAATGCGAATAATTTGACAAAAAAGTGACAAAAAAGTCACGAAAATTTGACAAAAATGAGACGACTGCCCAACAAAAAAAGTTATGGAAAAAAATCTGATGTGAGGAAAAAGATCAATTTTTGGGTAAAGCTGAACTGGAGAAAATGCTCTCGGTTCAGGCGGAAGTTAAGAGGTTAATAAATAGGATTTATGCACAGAAAAAGTATTTTGGGGGTAAATTTTGTCCCTCAGCGCCCCCTAACTAAAATATCTTGCATATCTAGCTCTGCATTTGTAGGATCAGTTTCTGTGATTTCTATGTAGCTACAGCTGCCCTCGGGACTGGCAGACAGAGACGTGGCTGCACATCTGCGCCTGTGGATTCTACAAAAATGTGTATATATCGACCTACAATGTGTTTCTTATTTCCTACATAATCAGAATGCATTTTGTATTAATAAACTGAAATGGCTAAAGTGCCGAGTGAGAGCACCGCCGCTGAAACCAGCCCTGGAAGTAGTGATATTACTACTACTACTAGCAGCAGCATCAGCAGCAGAACAGTATATATAGTTACACGAGCCGTCTGTTTGTGATAAATGGTGCGAGACAGAGGCTGAGGTCCGGGATTTGAAAGTGTTGCGTGTCACCAGACCATAGAGGAATGTGACTGGAACCACCGACGCTGCCTCAGTGTGGAAAAGACCGGAGCCACAGCAGCAGGGTTCACACAGAAAGACACATTTATTTATCAAAACTACTACGTAACACAGGAAAACAGCTCCACAACAGGGCTTGTAAACAATAAGGCTGGAAAAAACGGCCCATTTTACAAAAGCTGTGATCCATTATTTGCGTACCATGTGCATATTTGTATAGGTTAAGCAAACTGCAATGCATTTTTTCCCAAACTATTTTACAATTCCTAACTACCACGACTTCCGCAGAGTGTTTTCTTTGGTAGTTCTCCCAAAATAATCCAATTTTTAGGTTGTATAATCAAAAATACAGACATTACAGGCTTGAATAGAATGTCGTGCCTCAAAGGCTGCCATTAGATGCTCAGCACCTTTTATTTCAAATACATAACACTGTAATTAATAATAATACTGTCAGAAGTAAACAGAAAACACTCCCACCACAGCGAGCACGTATAAAAATATATTTGTCTATTTCAGTACAGAATAAAAGCGGGGATTGTTAACTGAAAAGGCTAAAGCTTCATAATTGGGAAGGAAAAAAAAGGATTTGTGTAAAGTGTGTGCTGTTAAAAAGTACAATATAAATAAGTGTGTCCAGCACAGATCCTGCTACATCACCACATGACCTGACATGAAATACAGCACCTCTCACTGGGGGGAAACCGCCTTTACCATTAAACAGACTAAGAAAGTGACACAGTAAGAAACGGGCGACAATGAACATTTTAAGGGGAGACACTACAGGCAAAACAAAACAAAAATTTTTTTCAGGTTTTGGGCCAAATTGGTCTCTGAACATATAAGCTTTCACCCGGAAACAGAAAATATGCCTAATCTTCACAATAACATGTTTAAATATTGCGCTGATTCAATGTTCCCCCATAGACTTGTATGGGAGAATGCAATTTCAAGGGCCTTTTTCTCAAAACACATTTTTCTGTCATTGTGGCGACAGTATGTCCACGTCAGTCGGACCTAAACACTTCAAATTTTCCAGCCTTGGACTGAACAATATTTGGAAGATTTTTTCAGAGGGATTTTTTATTATTTAATCCCTAAGCCGCATTTATTGAGTTTTGAATCAAAAAATAAGGCACATTTCTTTTTTTTTTTTTACAAATGTTTCCACTATAAAACAGCTTATTTTAAAACTAAACAAGAAATCCAAAATCCCCTCTGAAAAAGTCTTGGCAACTCATTTATCAATAAAATGAAACCATAAATTTGAATGTAGCTCTATCCATTATTCAGATTTCATCGCCGAAAAGAAAAGATGGGAAATTTGGGGCATTTTTAGGCATAAAACACCTTGTTCTTATATGAAAAGATAAAATGATAGAAAACTGTATGTATGTATGTATTTTTTTCCTCACATTTATGCCAGTGATCGACAGCAACAGTTTCAAATTGATATCTGTAAATATACATTGTTTCCCTATTCACCTGCAGTGTCTCGCCTTAAAAAGTTCTGCTCGCTTTAGAGAACCAACCTGGCAACCCGGTGACATCAGTATACCTGTAGCCTGCGCTTGCGGAAGGATTCCTTGTAAAATGTGTGGACTTAAATCTTAAAAGCGTTGTTGTGTTTAGACTGTACATTTGCAAAGGAGGAGGGAGGGACGGTACATCCTGAAGTAAATGTTATGCTCATACACACTGTTTTATGCATTTGACCAAAAAAAAAAACAGCCTTTATTCAATGAGAATGACGAGAAAGAAGAGGAAACAGATTTGTTCCAATGCAACGGATGATACGACACAAGGAGGGATGGCTGGGTTTGGAGAGTCAGTTTGATATTAAAGCGGCACTAAAGACCAAACTCCGCCCACTTTTGAAACTGCCGCCTACACGGTCACCTCGTGGACCGTGTAGGGACAGATACAGACGGCATCTCTGGAATCGCCCATATATGGTCATGTTTGAAAACAGTTAAGGGGAAAACAATTATGAAAAAATCTAAACCTTCTCTAATTATTCAAAACTACTTTAACATATGCTGAATTATGAACATAGTTTCTACTAAATAATGATACAAAGACATGGGGAGGAGCAAAGTGGTTCAACAGCCCATAAATATATATAAAAAAACGGAGAATGCTAACATGATGCTACATGTTAGCATCGGGCTAATGCTAACGGTTAGCTAGCGCTTGCTACAACTGCAGTTTTTTCAATCCTACTGAACAATCTGCTGTGAGAAAATATCCATATGGGCCCGATTTACACTTGACTCTATTTGTATGTGATAAATAAGTTCATATTCCACCAGAAAATGTCTAAAAAGAGTGAAAAATTGTGTTTCCCAAAAGATTCTATTTTCCCCCTCGGCGAGGCCACGCCCCCTTCTATGACGAGATGCCGTCTGTACGAGAAACAAGCGTGAACAATGTCAAAAAAAGAGTAGCTGACATCTCCACAGTAACGCTAAACGCTCATGACACACGCACCTGCTGCTTTGTGAACGTAATCGTGTGATCAGGGAATGATCCGCTTGATTACTTAGTTACTTTACTGATTACTTGATTTTAAAAGTAAATAAGTTAGATTACAAGTTACTTTTTTGTGACATTAATCTGTCGACATCATTCCCCCCCTCAAAATGTAATTGACAACCCTTAACACTCGCGTTATTGGAAGTATATTTTAACAGCGACATCAACAATGCTGCCATAGATTCAGAACGGAGACGTATTTCCATCTTTCTCCTCTATTGTTGTGTACGTTTCTATTGGGAGTCGTTGAAAAAGTATATGTTCCACCTGAATCGCAACAGTGACTTGGAAAGGCACTGGTCTGGAAAAAGTAATGCGTTTGGATTACTCGTTACTGAAAAAAGTAGTCAGATTAGAGTAACCTGTTACTTTCACAGAAACCATATTCCAGAGAGGCAGTACACACGGCAGATTAGGGCTGTGCAATTAATCGAAATTCCATTACGATTTCGATTACAACAGTAAACAATTACAAAATTATATATATATATATTTTTTTTTTTTTCAATTTTTTTTTTGCAAAGCAGACTTGCGTTATTTCACGGCACTGGGATTATTTTCCCTTCGCTTTTCCCGTGCCGTGGCTCATGCTTTTGTCTGACATAAAAACAAACGGCGCTGTGTGATGATGTCATCAGGCCGCGCTGCTCAGTTTGCTTGCGCAGGTGTGAGGGCTGGCCAGCAGGGGGTAGGTGTGAAACAGGGACCTCTCCTTAATCGAGGCAAACTTGAAATCATTTGTACTTTTATGGCTGTCCAGAAAACATAAAGTGTAGTGTAGTGTTTTGATTAATAAATACATAAAATAAAGATAGACTTTTTTTTAGAGGCATCGTTTGAATAATCGTGATTTCAATTATGACAAAAATAATCGTGATTATTATTTTTTCAATAATCGAGCAGCCCTATGGCAGATAATACTCAAAAATCATTAGTTGATCAGCAGAAAAGGTTGGTTTGGTCTTCAGTTGCTCTTTAATAAACTAACTCCCCCATACTCAAAAAATCTCTCATGGTTTTATGTAAGTGGAGCTGTGCTTTGTAATAACACCGCATTACACTCTTTCCCAACTCCTCCCTTGTGGATCAATAAATAAAATGCTGTTTTCTGTAACACCATATATCAGAATCCAGGAGAACAAGCCATGACCCAAATGAGAAATGAATTCATTATACATAGTGAAACACGCTGTATTTTTCAATTCTGAAAGACAGACATGTTCCCTGTCAAACCCACCGCCTTATACCATCATGTTCATAATCATTACATTCTGATGATCTTTATTACTCTAAACCATTCCTGACTTGTGCCCAACCTCAACCAGACACCTCGTTACCATGGCAAATGCTTAGTGTACATGTTTTATAAATGATGAATACTGTATCGACGAATCCCTTTATCAACAATGCTCACATCCAGTCCAACAGATCTTTTAAGTCTTTCGTTTCTTGTCGGCGGTCTTCCTGCCGGGCGCCGCCTTCTCCTCTCCGGTCGTGTCCTGGTCGGGGTGCGGCTGAGGGGAGTCGTAAGTCTGTTTGAGGCTCAGAGTTTGCTGGTCTTTGCCGTCCCTCTGGGCTTGCCGTAGCTGGCGCTTCAAGGTCTTCACCCGCTCCCTCAGGTGGCCGTTCGCCTTCTCCAGGAAGCGGACTTGTTGGGTCAGATTTTGGACGCGCTCCTCCTCTTCGAACAGGGCCTTCTGCACCGTGGAGCACAACAACTGGAAGGCAAGAGAATGGAAAGCAAATGTTAGCATTGTTTCCTTTCCTTTCCTCACATTTGCAACCGGACAACAGTTGTAGTTTGTTGTTGAAATGTCCCATCAATATTAACACCAAACCTACGCCCTTGATCACCTACATATAAAGATGTTTCACTTTTATCCACAAAAGCTTCGTCCGAAAGTGACACTAGACCCAGGAGGAGGGACCTAAAACTGCAGATACCCAAGTACTTTGCTGCTGAGACGGCCCATCAGCCTTAAAGGTCCTATATCAAGGCCGTGGTAACCCAGGGTGCTGAGGGCGCTGCAGCACCCCCTGGTGGATAGTTTGTGATCTGCAGGCAATATTAACCCCTTAACTCCCGCCTGAACCGAGCACATTTTCTCCAGCTTTACCCCAGTGCAAAAGCTTCTGGAAAAAAGGTGTGAAAATAGCAGCAAAACTGAGATGATAACAAGGATGGAAATATGAAAAAAGTGAGAAAACATTCATGAAAAAGTGATAAAAAAATGACAAAAAAAAGACAAAAAAAGGACAAAAAATTCGACAAAAATGTGACGAAAATGTGACAAAAATGACAAATAAAAGAACAAAAAATGACAAAAAAGAAAAAATGCGACAAAAATGTGACAAAAATGACAAAAAAAAGAACAAAAAAAGACAAAAAAATGACAAAAAATGAGTTAAATACCCCCCCCAAAAAATTTAGATTTCCATTTAGATGAGTTTTGTAGATCTTAGCTTTCAAATGAGGCGTTACGCTGGCCTACAGGATTTGGGTAAAGCTGAACTGGAGAAAATGCTCTCGTTTCAAGTGGGAGTTAAGAGGTTAATAAATAGGATTTATGCACAGAAAAAGTATTTTGGGGGTAAATTTTGTCCCTCAGCGCCGCCTAACTAAAATATCTTCCCACGACTCTGTCCTATATCATACAATATCAACTTTATGGAGCTTTTAGCCATGTTGTTAAGCATTCACACAGTTCTCAGCAATCCTCCTGAATACGTCATAGTGTCAAACAGGAAGAGCCCAACGTCGTCTTTCAGACAGAAAAAAAGAAAAGGAAGTACCGGAGCCGTACGCACTGCCCCCGCGGAGAAAACAAACTGAGCGTTTGAACAGATGTCATGTTTGCATCGACAGTCGTGAAGAAGGAGCTCTTTCCAACCTACTCTGGACACGCCCGTCCTTTTTTCTTACCTAGCGATAATGTCACGGAGAAAAGCGCGTTTGGCAGGTACACGACTTCATTCAACCTTCCTAAAGAAGAGGCCACTCGCCAGAAGTTGGAATTTCTGTCTGTGAATGTTGCAGGGGCAGATTAGCTCGGAGAGAGGGGGCGGAGTTAACTGAATCGAAGCGTCTTGTCCTCCGGTTTTGCAAAATACCCCCATAAAATACTTCTCACAAAAAATAGTACTTCATAGTGGTTGAGGTACAATATGTCATATAAATGCCTATACTTTACTTTGGAATGGCTAAAATAGTATGATACAGATCCTTTAACCAAATAGCATTGATCATCTGATCTCCTTATAGAAAGTAGACAAGGCCTCAGTCCTCCACCCCGGTAGAGCCTGGGCTGCTGCTGCTGCTGCTTAATAACATTTGCTTCCTTTACCTTTCACTCAAACCAGATGGAGATGCACAGCCGACTGAGGAGCACTGCTGCCTTCCCTGCGACGCTGCGCCATTCTTTTGAAGAGAGTCTGCTTGGTTACTCCTACTGTATGTGATGGTCCCTGCAATCGTCCTGGGATCCAGTGCCAGTGTCTCGGCCTCGGCATCAGAAAATAACCAAAACCTGATAATTGAGTGACACTGCAGACTCCTTCAGCAGGTGGATGTTGGCAGGGCCGTTCCCTCTTCCCATGTGGAACCTGAGCCTTACTTAAATTACTTGACTTAACTATCGTAAATTCTCTAATACTGGCCTGTATTCCATTAGCCGCCGGGTCTCTAACAGTGGCCGGGTTCGCGGCTGGCGGAGGCAAATTGAAGCCGGTCTCTAAAACAGGCCGGGGCTTTTATTAGAAACTAGCGGTGGAAATATTCCCCATGTTAGGAATTTGTCTCATACTCGTGTAAATGAAAACTCACGTGCAGGAAGTAAACAAACGGGAACCCGGGCCAATGGGAACGCTGCAGAGGAGCTGATCCGAGCGTAACTTTGACACAGATTTAGCCACTTTTCAAACCTCCTGTGACTATATTTGGAAACAGGGTAAACAACAAATGTTTATGACCCTCCAGGGTTTTAATAAAGTCACCATCGCGTCTTCAAAGCACGTCCAGCTGCTCCGTGTGCAGGTCAGTCCCACGCCTCAAAATAACTCCTCCGATCAGCGCGAGCGTCTCGTCTTCTCTCGGGTCAGTCTCATGATCGATCACAAACACAAACGCTCCGTCTAAACTCAACTTTACACAAGATGACAACAAATAATCCGGTCCGCGGTAAAACCGAAACAGAAACCTGCAGTGACATTGATGTCAATGCTCTGCTAACAGCAACGAAACACTTCCTGTTGTCCCGACAAAATAAAAGGCGTCAATGTTCCAGCCGCTGGGAGAGGGTTTGAAATGTTAATTAATAAATGAACCTAATATTTTAGGTGCAAATGGACACAAATCTCGTTTTTCTTCGTTTTCCTGGTCATCCGTTTTGCTCAAATAGAAATAAAGGCCTGTCTCTAATTGTGGCCTGGTTCCAATAAAGGCCTGGTCCTAGATGCCCTCGAGTAAATAAAGGCCCCGGCCTATATTAGAGCATTTACGGTACTTAATTTTCAGAGATGACAAGGTCTTAGCTTTCAAATAAGGCATTACACTGGCCTGTCGGCTGTAAACTAAAACACAATGAAACCCTGACAATGCGACAAAAATGTGACATAAACGCGGCGATAACACACTGGACTACAGGCTGTGAGCTCTCCAGTCAAGAAGCTTTTAGATTTGGGTGATGCCGATCTGGAGAGAATACGCTCGGTAAAGGTTGGGGTTTAGAGGGTAAGGCCGCTCTTGCTCGGGCACAGTGTCACATTCTGGCCACAAGAGCGAAGAAGAAAATTCTGCAAATAAAAACAAAATGTCCTGAACTCAATCTAAACTATTAGCGGCTTCTTGTGATATGGTCTTTGCTTCACAAAACAATGCGATACACTGTGTAGCCCTATTTAACATTCAAGAGAAGACAAAACTCCACCAGCTTTTACAAAATATGGCAGGATGTTTCAGAAGACGGCTGTGTTTGATAAACTCTCAGACTGTAGATGTGCGGTTCCCTGTCAGCCCGGGTCCGATTGACTCGGCCGCTGTCAGACAGAGTAACTTTTATCTCATAAAACTCGACAGGTTCTTGGAAAACCCGGCTTCCTTCTCGAATCGCTCCTGGGGAATCCTCGCTCGAGGCTGCGCCAAAAGCTGTAAGTCTTTTTAAGTGAGAAGCAAGAAAGAAATGTTTAAAAAAAGATAATGTGCCAGTGGAAACATGACTGATCACACCAACCACTTTGTGTGATTTCAAAGCTTAGTTAGAAACTTTATTGGAAGAGTCTAAATGCCAAGAAATGCAATGTTGACACGTTTTGAAGCACAGTGTGGGCTGCATAGGAATCATAGAAATGCCTTTAGCTTATCTGAGCCTGTTGCTTCAAACCCGGATCCGATATAACGTTCTATATCCAGCTATGTTTTGTCCGTTTCATGGTATTTAAATAATTTCTGTGGTCTCTTTATCAAAATATGAAAAGATAATGTTATGGATGTTGTTGGATGTGATACTGACCCCACACAAAGCAGCAACAACTGAATTTGAGTTAGCATTTAGCTCACACTTTTAGACGCTGGCATTCATTACATTCGTTAATGATTTCTAACGAGACTTTGACCTAAATGTGGTCGATGGGTCGACAACAGCAGAAAACATCTGGATCGTTCATAATTTGCAATGTTAGGTGGATAATGCTAACGGCTATAGAGAAAATACATTGAGAAGGCTAACGGATTCTGAAAAGTCTCCCGGACTAGCCTACTTGCTAACTGACAGCGAACGCCACTTCTCCTTTTTAATCCTATGGTGGGTCGCTGCTGATCGATCGCTATCGCTAATTATTGTGTGTGCATTTAAATTGCATTAACCTGGTTCTCGCATCCAATACTTTAAAGGAATAGGTTTTTACATACTGAGATATGTTCTTACCTTAGCTTTGACGAGTTCTTTAGGACCTGTCTGGTCTTCCCCCGTGCCTTCAGTCACGTAAACACAGCGCAGACGGCGTTAGCATTTAGCCTCTCCCTCTCTCCACTATAGCTCCAAAACAGGTCAAGATAGAAGCTACCAAGCTCTTCCACGTTTCCCCTATTTAAATATGGTTACGTGAAGTGTTCCACTACAAAGTATAATTACACAAAATTAAACAATGTGGATTTTCTAAGTGGATAAAAGGGGGGACTATATTGTAAGGCGTAATAATACCAGGAGTAATTTGGCATCCGCACAGTAAAGTGAAGATTACTGCGCGGATTTCGAACTACTCCTGGTATTATTACGCCTTACAATATAGTCTATCTTGACCAGATTTGGAGCTATAGAGGAGAGAGGGAGAGGCTAAATGCTAACGCCGTCTGCGCTGTGTTTACGTGACTGAAGGCACGGGTGAAGATCAGACAGGTCCTAAAGAACTCGTCAAAGCTAAGGTAAGAACATATCTCAGTATGTAAAAACGGTGGCCTGTTCCTTTAACAGGATGTTTTTCAACCAAAATTAAAAAAATTAAAAAGTGAAAAGAAGTGTGGACTCTCCATACCCGTTTGATACATTTTTATGCCTATTACAAAATTAACTGAATTAATTGTCGAAACCGACTTAAACGAGTAAAACATTTTCTCCCCTCTTTCTTTCTGTAACCATTGTGATACCATCTTTTAGATTATTTTTTATGTATCTCCAAAACTCATATCATTTTATTCGACAATTGTGAAGATATTGGGCTATATAATCCCTAAAACATGTTTGCTGTTATATTTTGGTTATTTCATGGAGGGTAATGTGGAAAAAAATTATAAATATTTACTCAAAATACTGTTAGTTGCTTGTAAAAAGGCTATTACCAAAAAATGGTACAGAATGGAACCACCAACACCTAAGGACTGGCTACAAATTGTGAAAGGAATTTTGGAGATGGAGATTTTGACCCATAGACTGAGGACTCAAGAAGAGCAGTGTCAAGAAAAATGGGAGAAATGGACAATTTTCACTTCAACTTCACATTGTTAAACCCATTTTGTCGGTAAAGTTTTACTTTTAATATCCCAAGCGTCCCATGTTTGTATTGTTCAAAACTTAAAAACAATAAAAAGAAAGTTACAAAAGAGATACAGTATGTTCTTACCTGAGCTTAGACGAGTTGATGCGTACCTGTCTGGTCTTTGTGCGTGCGCTCAGTCACGCTAAAAGACTAACACGTTGTTAGCATTTCCTCCTCTCCTCTATGGACCCAAGCGGGGGTGAAGTTAGAAGCGACCAAGCTCTTCCACGTTCTCCCTATTTACATACGTGAGTAGCTACACAATCCAAGTCTAGTTGCACAAAACGAAACGACGATTTTCTAAGCAGATAAAAAGGGGAACTATATTGTAAGGCGTAATAATACCTTAGTAGTGCTTTGACGTCCGCACAGAAAAATCTTAACTTTACTGTGCGGACGTTGAAGTACTAAAAAATGTATATTTACAGATATCTACTTGAAACTTTTGCTGTCGATCACTGACATAAATGTGAGAAAAAAAAACATGGCAAGTTTTCTGTCATTTTATCTTTTCATATAAGAAGTTTTATGCCTAAAAATGCCCCAAATTTCCCATCTTTTCGGCGACGAAATCTGAATAATGGATAGAGCTACATTCAAATTTATGGTTTCATTTTATTGATAAATGAGTTGACAAGACTTTTTCAGAGGGGATTTAGGATTTCTTGTTTATTTTTAAAATAAGCTGTTTTTTAGTGGAAAAATGTGTAAAAAATTTATTTTCGCCTTATTTTTTGACATTCAAAACTCAATAAATGGGGCTTAGGGATTAAATAATAAAAAATCCATCTGAAAAAATCTTCCAAATATTGTTCAGTCCAAGGCTGGAAACTTTGAAGTCTTTAGGTCCGACTGACGTGGACATAGTGTCGCCACAATGACAGAAAAATGTGTTTTGAGAAAAAGGCCCTTGAAATTGCATTCTCCCATGTAAGTCTATGGGGGAACATTGAATCAGCGCAATATTTAAACATGTTATTGTGAAGATTAGGCATATTTTCTGTTTCCGGGTGAAAGCTTATATGTTCAGAGACCAATTAGACCCAAAACCTGAAAACTGAAAAAAATGAGTTTTGCCTGTAGTGTCTCCCCTTAAATAGGGAAAATGTGGAAGAGCTTGGTCCCTCCTAACTTCACCCCCATTTGGCCGCATAGAGGAGAGGAGGAGAGGCTAAATGCTAACAACATCTTTGGTCTTTTTGCGTGACTGAGCGCAAGAACAAAGACCAGACAGGCACTAAAGCAAACCTGTCTCGTCCCTTGAACCTCGTCTAAGCTCCGTGGGAATAAACCGGCGCTCGCCTCAGCTAAACACACGCCTTCTGAAACTGAAACTTGGTAAGAGTTGAGATCGAACCATCATCGGTCACTCTGCCACCTTGAAAAAGCTCTGAAAATCCATCCCCGGGGGAGTCTCAGATGATTCCTGTGCACCTGTTAACACTTAATAAATCTGAATAGTGTCAAATAAACTAATCAGCTCGGGGGCCGCCCTGTTTGCTGTGGGAGTTGCCATGGATACACACATGCTCAGTTCATCAACAACCCTGAGGTCATAATCGGTCACATATTAAGCTTGTCTTTCACTCTGTAGAGGGTGTGCAGATGTCACATGAGTGCCATTGTTGAGTAAATGTGTTGTTTGTTTTGACACTCGGCCGAATGAAATAAGAAAGCTGTAAAAATTGCCTCTATAATTACAGACCTGATTGTTTTTGTTAGCCTGCTCAGTTCATTTTTTCCTACAGCTGTGAGCATTAGCCGTCAAACATCTCAATTTATGAAAGATCCAGATGTTTTCAGCTTTGGCAACCCACCGACACCATTTAGGTGAGAATGAAGCCTAGTGAGAAATCAGGAATCAATGTACAGATTGAGATTTGACTTCAGATAAGAATTAGAGTATAAAAGTGTCCTCTGAGCTGAATGTCAGGTTTCTGCTTTTTGTTTCTGCCTTTTGTGGAGTCGAATGCACACCCAGTGGCCAATAAACATCATCTTATGTGTTAATGATAAAGAAATGATATAAATGAAACAGAAAAATTTGAACGCTCAATTTTCGGGAGCCGTTAGCTAACAGAAGTACGCATCAGAGCCGTGGGAAGATATTTTAGTTAGGGGGTGCTGAGGGACAAAATTTACCCCCAAAATACTTTTTCTGTGCATAAATCCTATTTATTAACCTCCCGCCTGAGCATTTTCTCCAGTTCAGCTTTACCCAAATCCTGTAGGCCAGTGTAACGCCTCATTTGAAAGACCTACAAAACTAAATTGATCTTTATCCTCACATCAGATTTTTTTTCATCACTTTATTTGTTGGGCAGTCGTCTCATTTTTGTCACTTTTTCGTCAATGTTTTCTCACTTTTTTCACATTTCCATCCTTGTTTTCGTCTCAGTTTTGTTGCTATTTTCACACCTTTTTTCCAGAAGCTTTTGGACTGGGGGTAAAGCTGGAGAAAATGTGCTCGGTTCAGGTGGGAGTTAAGGGGTTAATATTGCCTGCAGTTCATAAACTATCCACCAGGGGGTGCTGCAGCGCCCTCAGCACCCTGGGTTCCCACGGCCTTGGTACGCATATAGGAACAAGCGAACTGCGTTCCTGTGATTCTGCACTGCACACATTTTTAAATGGTAAATTATGTTTCAAACTCATTCCTTACATTGCAGTTCTTCACAGGGATAACACGTAACACATTTCACACTTTCAGGGAGCTGCACTGACACATAATGTACGAGGCCTTCAACCGAAATCAAATCAGAAAATCCAATTTTAATGATCACAATTAAAATTGGAGAAGCTGCAGTAATGTATTTGGTGAACTACAAAATGTCTTGTTTTACATTTAACCTGGAAAGTCTCAGATTTCAGAATCTCTTTTTCAGTGGAGTCTTGGACCCAAAGGGGAAGCTACAGCACAGTGCAGCAGTTAGCGCTCATGCTCACTATAAGAAGGCCCCGGATTCGATCCCGGGGCCGGATGGAGTTTGCATCTTCTCCCTGTGCCTGCATAGGTTTCTTCGGGTGCTCCGGTAAAAGCATATACATATAGGAATGCAAAGGGTGAAGGAGCTTGTGTTTGTGAGAGCGACTGTGGGAGAACGGATGGAAACTACTTTTCTCAAATGTTAAATAAGGTTTAAAATTCACTGTGAGCTGAATCTTTATTTAAAAACAAAAATCACCAATCTCTTATAACACTTGCATAAAAATCACAATCATATATTTTCAAATCCTGCAGAACTGCTCTTCTGTATCAGCAGAGTTTGTTTCATACTCTTTGTGCAGTCCTGGTGCTGTTTTTAGAGCGTGTCCAGATTGGAGCAGCACACACACTGGGTTGATCCGGATTGGGTCAACCCTCAGGCGGGACGATCAGGTCCAGATGGAGAGGACCTGGTCTGGATTTCCTTAAACACATCCAGGACTTAAGACAGAGACTTGCACCAAATCCTTACACATCCTCAAACCACCAGACAAAAGATTTCTTTTAAAGATATGATTTAGGACACAGACCTCCACTCTGTTTTTCAGTCATCAATCTGGCTCTAACTCTAGCCAACAGGGGGCAGTGTGTCAGTGTTGGACAGAAACAGAGAAGTGGACCAAAATATTACAATCATGAAGCGCGAGGTCTGGACATAAGAACAGGCTCCACAAGTGTTTGGTCAGACCTCTGTCCACTCAGCTGTGAGGACTGAGCAGAGGCTCATGTTTGAGAAGCTCCTCACATGAAACTGTCTTGTTCTGTATGAGGCCTTTGGCCTGGTTCAGATGTGGTTTAGTCCTGCTTTAGCCCTGATTTTGTCTGTTTTTGCATTGATTTTGTCATGGTTTAGCTCTGAGTAGTCCTGGTTCATTAAAATGACTTAAATGCTGGAAGCATTTTTATGTTTACGCCTAATTCTATTTTAGCAATAACAATAAGAACATTCTCATGTATTTATTTAAAAAATCTGCCAAATGTTTGCCCCAGAAAAATCTGGCCGAGTATAAAATGTTATTGAAGAGCCTGGTCTAAGTCTTTGTTTAGTCTTGAGAAGAGGATAATAGTTAATTGTACCATATTCTATTTATGATTCAATTGTGCTTTTTTTCTCTTATTAATGATTTATAATAAATGTAAATTGGAAAAAGGAATGTAGCCAAATCTTGAAAATGAATAAATAAATAAATGCTTTTCATTGTCACATGGTCAAAGCAGAGCTTTGAATAAGAGTTTATACAAATGTTGTTCTGAGGTGATCGTTTTGCAGCCTTCTTTGTAAACCTATGCTTCTTTGTCAGAGCCGGCGCGCTTCGAGTTCAGTTATGAGCTGAGGACAGCAATGGCAGCCCTCGGTGGAGAAGCTCAGTTAAAGATAAAGCTACCAAACCACTGCATCAGTGATGTGAATCTTACTTTTGCTCACGGTCTTTAATATTACATTACTTAAAAAGTTTTGAGTTAATTCATTTTCATTTTATTTCAGGCAACGGCACAGAAAGTACAATGTAGACAAAATATAGTTATGTCACATAGTGTAAAAAGGAATACACAGTATGTAAACATGACGATCCAATTCTACCTGAAAGGGAGTGGAAGGAGAATTAATGTTCACATGAAGCTTATGCGCAAATTCCACCTGGAAGACAAACCAGCTGCATTCATTCATCTCCTCATCACCGGCAGCTCTTCAATTATCCAACCACAGACCAGCTCAAGCCGCACCTACACGTCAACCAATCACCGCGGCGTTCGTCTCCGCTTCAGCCTCTCGTCGCACAGGATCTCCTTCTTACGCCCCCTGGTCAATCACTCAGAGTTTCCCAGCCGTGCTACGACCCTCCTCCACCCCCTTCTCCGCCTGGCTCTCCTCTGCTCATCGACAGGCCGCCCCGGGTCTCCCTCTACCACCACCAGTGTCCAGGCTCCGGGGAAGATACTGGCTAGCGTTCAATGCCAGCAGCTCATATCGTTCAAGCGATAATGCCTGTTCTGTCTCTGTGAGTCTTTTCAGGTTGAAATAACCTTTGCATGTTATTAGCTAACTGTTGCAGTATTAGCCATTTTGTTTACATACGAGTTTATTCAGCCGGAACGCACTAAGTCGTAATTTTCAAGTGGGAAAAATCCGGTTACCGGTTGCCTGGAACGCAGCACAAGTCTTGGTAAAACTGCTTGTTGTTGTCAGCAAATGTTAGGCCCCCCACTCATGGTAATACTGCCCTACGATTGGCCCAAACCACTGATAGTATTTGTTGCTGACTCTTGCAGATTGTTTGGCTGTATGGGTGGTTAACTTGGTGCCTTCACTTTCCATCCTGGTGGCTCCTATGATGCATGAGGATACATTTTTTAAATTTATTTTAGGGTTTCTGGTAGAATTTTGGAATGGAATGGAATGTAACCATGGATGCGGATCAATCAGTAGTGAAAACCTAAAAAAACTGCTTACCTGTTTACCTATTTAGGTAGCGGGCACAGCCACAAGCCTCTAGGAGCAGTTACTTGTTATTTTAACTTTATTTCATGTTGCTAAAGAAATATTCCAGTAAATATTAGTTACATGTCTGGGATGCCGTCCACAGTCGTTCTCTGAAACTCTCCCACCTCCTTCACTCAGGACTTAGGGGCTCGTCTCTGCTAACTGCATTACCACAGAAACACAAGCTGCGGACTCCCGACATGTGTTCTCACTTACGTCTCGCTAAGATTCAAAAGACCAGGGCTGAAACTTTATAACGCGTCGCCCCGAGCCACTAAATCCAGTTATGGTAAGGGCAGAGTGTCAAATTAAACAACATTCTTATAGTTTTTCCAAGATAAGCTTAGGCAAACTTTGAATCCTGTGGTAAAGATTTCGAGGAAGTTTTTCTTGAAGAGTTTGGTTAGCTGGTTAGCAGGTGTCTCGTAACACGCGAAGCACAGGTGGTCGGCTTCGTATAATTTTAAAAGACCATTTGGGAAGGGCTGAAGTTCAAGTTTTGTGGAAAATATTTGGCATAGAGGGGGGAGGTTAGCTTAGGTTTTAATACATTTTCAAAACTTAATGACACACTGTATAGTGCACTAATACCATAAGGGAGGTTGATAATGTTTTCAGACCTTCTGCAATCTGCAATGACTTCAAAAGCAGCCAGAGAGTACATGGTAACGTGGGGGTCTCTGCCACCTCTCCCTCGAAACACAGGCCGCCACCCTTTTATTATTTCTCTGTGTGCCTAGCGCTGACTGCAAAGGTTTGTTAATCATCTACCTACTGTACACTGTGTTCCAAATTATTATGCAAATTATATTTCTATTTTTCAGATTTTCTAAATTATCAACTCAAATGAGAGTCAGCATGATTTTTAAGTCTTTAACTGGTAGAGGATCATTTAAATGTGGTTGAAAAAGCCTCCCCGTGATAACAGTATTTTTTTTAAAAATAAATATAGTAAAAAAACTCCAAATCCACTGTTCCAAATTATTATGCAACTCATCGTTTTAATACATTTTAAAGCTTGTAATTAACTGATTTGAATTGTCATTTGTTGAATTTGTAGCATTTGGAGGTCATATTTACTGAAGTCAAAAGATATTTCAATCAAAAACATCTTAACAGGTGAAGTTGTATTTTAACATAGGAGCCCTACTTTGATAAGAGCTTCAAATTCTTAAATCCATTAAACTTGTGAGTTTTTGGAGAGTTTCTGCTTGGATTTCTTCGCAGGATGTTAGAATAGCCTCTTAGAGCTGCTGTTTGGATGAAAACTGCCTCTCACCCTCATAGATGTTTTGCTTGTTGAGGCTCCAAAGGTTCTCAATAGGGTTGAGGTCAGGGGAGGAGGGGGTCCACATCATGAGTTTCTCTCTCTTTCTTCTCCCTGTTATGCCCATAGCAGCCAGTGATGCAGAGGTATTCTTTACAGCATGACATGGTGCGTGATTTTGTTAGGGAAAGTACGGCCCTTCTGAGCCACAATACCATCCATGACTTTCATTCAAAAACATTTTTGTTTACCTTTATGACACTGAAGTCCAATTTGCATAAGGAACAAGGTGTATGACGGTCCAAAAATGTGAGTTCCTACTGGAAATATCACTGCGTCGCTCATCATGTTGTGTGAAATATGTAGAGAAAAAAACAAAACAGATAAACAAAACTCTATTTTTGAGTTATAAAGTATGTTACAAATTATTATGCAAATTATTTTTGTCATAAAGGTAGAAAAGAAAAGAAAACTGTGTTTCAATAAAACTCACGGTATTGTGTCTCAGGGCTGTTTGACTGACATCAATCTCAGTGAAATTTAATTTGCATAATAACTTGTTACATACTTTCGATTTGGTATTTCTATAGTTTTGTTAACACGAGATTTCACATGAACACCTTGATTTACTTTGATTTGGACTGAATACAGAATCGATGATCAAATTATGCATGGATTGAGGACATTTCACGTCTATCTTCAGAAGCTTCTTCTCGCTCAAGTCGTCAACATATCGATATGAACTCTTGCCTCTCCATAAGGAGAAAGGTCAGGACTGCCATAATCTGACGCGATGAGAACAATGTGGACAAATGCTGCCTTTTGGTGGGGTTTATGGAATCATTTAGAGATGCCAAGGCAAATACTAGAGGAAAGAAGCAGCTCAAAGACGACTATGAAGGCAAGCAGCATGCTAATGTTATGCTAACACCCGCTTAAGTTGTGCTAACAGCCGCTAAATGCTACCATCGGCAAAATCCAATTTTTTCAACAGCGGTTTGATGTTTTGAAATATTAAATCCTTATGACCTGCATGTTAATAGTGTTAATATTGTCCAGAAAAGCGCTATATAAAACTGATGCATTATTGTTTATCATTATTAAGGTGGGTGTAGTGTCTTGCCCAAGGACACAGCGACAGTGTGCATCTTCAGGAGCTGGGATTCACCATCATTTTTAAAGGCACATTATGGAACCTTTATGCAAAAAGAATGTTGAATGCTTATTTGACCTCCCGTTAACCCAGCAGCCATGGGTGGTCAGCATGGAGCCTTTACTTTCCATCCTGGTGGCCTGTAGGACGCTCCAGGACCAATTGTTTTTAGGGTTTCTGGTAGATGTTCACTGCTGATGGGACTGTCTCCATGGTTATGTATACATTCCATCCAGAAAACCTACAAGAACCCCTATAGAAATCTGAGAAAAAAACAAAAAAAAAGGAAAAACTGTAGAGTTGTAGACACCAACGTGATGGAAAGCAAAGTTAAGAATTCTAGAGAGAAACAGAACAATGGCTTTTTGGGGGGGGAAAGTTGGAAACAACATTGCGGTATAGGTGGGGTTATGAAGTTTACTTGGACTACCAGCTTCTTCCAGTCTTACATTATGACAAAGAACTGTCTAAAGATAGAAGCGAAACCAACATCCTCAACTCAACCAACCCAGCCCACTCCCCGATATGTAAAATTCCCGACCACAGACTCCAAAACACGCCACGTACAGAGAAGAAATGACACCAAAACGACACCGTGAATGAAAGAATCTGGTGTTTTGGTGTTTAAAACAACTGAGCAGAGCAAAGCGTCTTTACGAGTTTGCACTGCGTTTTTGTAGGAAAGCCATCCCACACTTCCCCACCTCAAGCCTTTCCAACCGACTCACGGTAAAAATCTGCACCGGGGACGAATATCTCCATAATCACAAACATTCAAAGACAATCACTGCCACATGGACGTTTTAAGACGCTCATAAAGGCCACTCAAAACAGAGGAAAAACAGCGTGCGGGTTTAATGAGGCTGCTGCGGGCTTCGGAAAGATCCCTCCAGACAATGGACGCTTTTTAACTGCGGCTGTTAATGTCCCTCTAAAAGAAATCTTGGAAGGAAAGTGGGGATAGATTGAGTTACTTAATGCTATCGGACACGGAGCAGGTTGTGTGGGTTTAATGGGGGAAACGCAAGATTAACAGTTCTGCTAAAGCGGCGTTGGAAGTAGTGGAGTGGGAGGAAGTTGAGAAGAAGTTGTGGTTAGAGAAACATGCCATATTTTTTGGAGCGAGGACTTCATTATTCCCTTGTCCTAGGATGGACCTACAGGAAAGATCGAAATAAACATGGTGGAGGAGAAGCTTTTTACATGAGTGAGATCTTGCCTGTAAAAATGAAAACTGACCGGATGATTCCAAATCTGTGGTTGCAAATACAATTGCCTAATTCAAAAACCAAAGGTGATTGCCTATAAAACCCCTTATGCAGAATGTGCTTTTCTGGAAAAATATGTGTCATGTTGGATCAAAGCTGTATTTCTGGTTTTGGTGTTTATTGTGCGGTGGTTTTGAACATCGCTTATTGAAAAAGAGGTCGACTGAGGCGTGGATCGGTGCTTCCCCTTTGCAGCCTCATCGTCTTTTCCTCCTTAAAGGTCCTATATCATGCAAAATCGACTTTTTGGAGCTTTTAGCCATGTTGTTATGCTATTTCCTTATCAAAAACACCCCCAGAGTGGTTTGTGGCTTCATTCACGCAGCTCTCAGTAATCCTCCTGAATCCTGCTCTCTGAGCAGCTGCTCCTCCCTCTCCTGGTGAACGACTGAGTGTTCAGTTGGGACGTCACAGCGGAACGGAAGTGCTCGACGTCTGTAATGTACTGTCTTAATTCTATGCTTACAGCCTGATTTTAATTTGTAAAATAGCTTTTTCATTATTTCTGTCGTAAGAGAGAAACAAAGAGAAAAAAAAAAGGAAAAGAAAAAAAAATTAGGAAAAATAAAAAGGATGTGCCCGAGGTGCTTCCAGGTCAGCTGAGGCCAAAACAAACACCCCTGAGCGTCTGAACAGACATGTTTGCGCTGCAGCTGAACATGGCGCTCGTTACCTATTCTGGACACACCTGTTATTTATTCTTAACTAACGATAATGTCACGGAGAAAAAGAAGCGCGTTTGGCTACGAGGACGAGGAGTTTATTCAACTTTTTTCAAGAAGAAGCCACTCTCTCAGAAGCTGTTTTTTTTCTACGGGATTCGGCGACTATCACCAAAATATTGTTTTTCTGTGACTGTCTCTGATGGATGTTTGGTGAACCTTCGCCTGAATCAAAGTGCATTAACTTTTATAACCAACGCGAGTCCCATAATGTAAACAGCGATGGACCAGAGCGGTGAGTCAAGCGCGTGTTAGCTTGTGTGTTAGCAGTTTATGAAGCTGTGTTGCAGATGTCAACTCCGTATAACTGCATCGTGAAGTAACTTCACTTATTGTTGTTTATTTATATTACGGTAAAGTATGTGCGGAGAGAGGGGGCGGAGTTAACTGAATCGAAGCGTTGTGTCTTCCGGGTTCAAAAAATACCTCCAGAAAACACTTATATTTATCACAAAAATGAGTGCTCCATAATGGTAGAGGTACAATCATTCATATAAATGCCTATACTTAACTTTGGAATGGCTAAAATTGCATGATACAGATCCTTTAACATCGCGCTGCCTGATGCACTTTCCTTCAGCATTTACGCTCCATCCTTTTTCAGACGGGACAGGACAAACGGTAAACTTAATTCATCTCACTGTGAGTTAAACACTGTCGAGAGAGAGCGAATATATGGACGGTCCTGTTGTGGCGCTGTCTCAAAATACAAGTCCAATATTCAGGTCTATACGGTCTGCAGGAGGAATATATTTGGTGAGGGACTAGGGCGGAGCGATTATAGGGAAAAATCTAGATTATTTTCCCCATATTTATATATATGTCTTTGTTTAAAAGAAAGAAACAATAAATGTGGTCTTTCCTGGACGATCGTGTCAACAGATGCTGCGGCCAAACTGAAAACTGCAGCTAACTCATAATCAGAAACAAACTCCACACTTCTAGCGTCGCAATAAAACATCCCTGTCACCCCTTCACCTGGACAAGCAACTCACAAACATCTGCAAAGGAGATGCAAAAAATTGGAATGTTTCAAGAATGTCAAAAGCGACAACGAGCGCATGTTTGTGTGCGGAGCCTCAAAAGGCCAGGACGCCCCGGAGTGAAGCGCAAACAACTTAATATTTACATATAGAAATGAGTAAACCGCGCATTTATTAGTTAAAAAAGACGATCAAACTTACAATTCACTGCTACAAGTTCAGCTAATCCACGGCTGCAGCCTCAAAACAAATCCACATGGTCCAAATAGCGATCGATAGTTTTCCATTTTCGAAGGTATAAACTCTTCATCCCCATCCTGGTCCTCTGAAGCTCCCTGAGTGTTTCTGTTTGGTCTGGCCAATTCTCCTTGATTAAAGCAGTGGGGGAACCCAGGGTGCTGAGGGCGCTGCAGCAAGGGGGTGCTGCAGCGTCCTCAGCACCCTGGGTTCCCACGGCCTTGGATAGTTTGTGAACTGCAGGCAATATTAACCCCTTAACTCCCACCTGAACCGAGCACATTTTCTCCAGCTTTACCCCAGTCCAAAAGCTTCTGGAAAAAAGGTGAGAAAATAGTGACAAAGCTGGGACGAAAACAATGATGGAAATGTGACAAAAAAGTGAGAAAACATTGACGAAAAAGTGACGAAAAATTGATGAAAAAGTGGCAAAAATGTCTCAAGAAATTGACAAAAAATGTGACAAAAATTGAGGGAAAATTTGATGAAAAAGTGATAAGATTTTGACAAAAAAAATGTGAATTTGACGAAAAAGTGACAAAAAATGTAAAAAAAAATGACGAAAATGGACAAAAAAAGTGAGAAAAAAGTTGACGAAAAATTTAGAAAAAATGGACGAAAAAGTGATAAGAATTTGACGAAAAAGTGACAAAAAAGTCACGGAAATTTGACAAAAATGAGACGACTGCCCAACAAAAAAAGCCTGATGTGACGAAAAAGATCAATTTACTTTTGTAGGTCTTTCAAATGAGGCGTTACACTGGCCTACAGGATTTGGGTAAAGCTGAACTGGAGAAAATGCTCTTGGTTCAGGCGGGAGTTAAGAGGTTAATAAATAGGATTTATGCACAGAAAAAGTATTTTGGGGGTAAATTTTATCCCTCAGTGCCCCCTAACTAAAACATCTTCCCACGGCTCTGGGTAAAACTAAGACTTTTCTTTGTGACTCACCAAACTGCACAAAGAAAATCCCCGCACGGCGCTGGAACTGAAGGCAGAACACCAGTCAGTAAACCTCTTGCTAAAACGTCTTCACTGCGTGTACTGTGACCTGATTTGCCTTTGACGAAACGTGTATCTTGGAACCCCTTCTGTTTGTGTTTAGCCGAGATGATGTCTGGACACGGCTCTGATGCCAATACGTCACTGCGCAATTATAATCACTGTTTAGACCTGTACGTTCTCGCCAATGGAACAAAAGCCGCCTGTATTTACTGTGAGGTGCGCTCTATTGTTGATTAAGAACAGACTGACCGGTAACAGAATGACTGGAGATCATGGCCAAAGGGTGCAGATTCACTTAAACGGATAAGACGCTGAGAGAGAAGAAAGAAAGGAAATGCTAATGTTGACGAATGCAGCCAAGATGCAAAGAAGAACTTTTTCTGACAAGTGCAGTCACGGACCTGTCCCTTTTTAAATCCAGATTAAAGACACATCTCTTCAAACTTGCTTTTAATACTTGAGCACTGAATTGTGTCTAGGTTGCAATTATTTGGTGTTTTTAAATGTGTTTTATCTTTCTGTGAAGCACTTTGGTCCTCCTGGTGTTGCTGTAAAGTGCTATATAAATAAACTTTGATTGATTGATTGATTGAGTCAATAGTAGCAGTGGAATAAAAGTTTTGTCCTTCATTATATGGTAATATCAGACATTTATCGATGCCGATGACAGTGGGGCTCCTTGAAACCTGTGAAACTCTCTGTAAATAATTGGGATGTTTTGAAAGGTGTTTGTAAAGTTATAGGAGTGAGTTTTGACACAGCTAACAATAGAAAATGAAACGCTTGCACTTTCATTGTTGGTTAAAAAGTTGTTGTTGTTTTTTTAAAGGGCCTTTAAAGATTTTGAAAACACTTATAATGTATTGTTTTGTCTATATTTTTAACACTATTTGCACTGTATGATTGTCACTGAAGGCATTAAACTACGGATGAACACATGGGATTATGTAGGAAACAAAAAAGGGTGAAATAACTCAAAATATGTTTTATCTTTAACTTTTTTTTTAAATATTACCACCATTTAATATGGGCATTTTCTCAATGAGCTTCAGCGACCCTGAAATGGTTTTCATCAGTCTGAAGTCAAAACCCTTTCTGGTGACTACATCACGAACCCCATTAAGTAAACGTCAAAAAGTGTGCAAAGCCGTAATCAAAGCAAAAGACTATTCTGGTTTAAGGGGAGACACTACAGGCAAAACTAAATTTTTTTCAGTTTTCAGGTTTTGGGCCAAATTGGTCTCTGAACATATAAGCTTTCACCCGGAAACAGAAAATATGACTAATCTTCACAATAACATGTTTAAATATTGCACTGATTCAATGTTCTCCCATAGACTTATATGGGAGAATGCAATTTCAAGGGCCTTTTTCTCAAAACACATTTTTCTGTCATTGTGGCGACACTATGTCCACGTCAGTCGGACCTAAAGACTTCAAATTTTCCAGCCTTGGATTGAACAATGTTTGGAAGATTTTTTCAGAGGGATTTTTTATTATTTAATCCCTAAGCCCCATTTATTGAGTTTTGAATGTCAAAAAATAAGGCAAAAATTACATTTTTACAAAATTTTCCACAAAAAAACTACAAAAAACTAAACAAGAAATCCTAAATCCCCTCTGAAAACGTCTTGGTAACTCATTCATCAATAAAATGAAACCATAAATTTGAATGTAGCTCTATCCATTATTCAGATTTCGTCACTGAAACAATGGGAAATTTGGGGCATTTTTATTATTTATTTTGTTTATTTATTTATTTGATAGGGAGAATGCATATTGATGAACAGTTGCACATGAGTACTGTAAATATGCCAGATTATAGCAGGGATGCTAGTTTCCATCTGTAGTCCCGAGGCAGGCAGCACATACACAATTTACAATTAACATAATGTGACAACAATAAATGCAGTAACAACTAAAAGTGTTCACAGGCCTGGTTTTCCTTTAGCCACAGTTTAAAACGTGCTTTGAAAGTGGCCAGAGTTGGAGTCTCTCTGACTGATAAAGGGAGACTATTCCAGTACTTGGTGCCTTTTACAGGCATAAAACACCTTGTTCTTATATGAAAAGATAAAATGACAGAAAACTTGCAATGGATTTTTTCTCACATTTATGCCAGTTAATCTACAGCAAAAGTTTCAAATTGATATCTGTTAATATACATTTTTTCCCTATTCACCTGCAGTGTCTGGCCTTAAAACATAATTTTATACGTTTTACATACGTTCTTTCATAAATTAATTAACGCCTTCAGTGAGAATCTACTCTGCAAATGTTCTTGAAATAAAAGAAAAAAACAAAACTGCACTGTACTGTATCCTATAACATTTTTTTCCTCAGGGTCAGCCACATCCGCTGTCTGAAAAAGACTTTCTTTGCAACCCAAAATGTTGGTCTGGAGCTTTGCAAAACCAAAAGCAAGTGAAGTCTTGCAACCATTACGATTGCAAATATTCCCTGCATGTCTCTAAAACACATGGGTCCGGTTGGCTCATAATCGTAAGGTCTAACCATTTTTTCTGTTCTTGCTGCACAACGTGTACTTAAAACAACAAACGCTCCACACAGTGTGCGTTCAATCACTCTCCTTTTTAGCAGTAACTTCACGTAGCTTGCATGGCCGGTGCCTCGTCTCATTATGCAATATTTGTTTAGTTTCGCTTTAGATTTGTTTTGATATTTAAAACTCATCTGACCCCATTAAAAGCTGCAGCGACACACATCCAGGCTGTAAAACTTGTAAAACGCCTGGAGCGGTCACACGATCTCAATTATTTCCACATTAGGATGTTTTTTTGTGCATAAGAAAGCGATCCGCCGGCTTAAGAAAAAAACAACTTACTTCAGCGGAGCCAACTGTGGTCAGATGTTTTGCAATTTTTCCATTTAATCCTGTTCTGCGCTCTGACCGAAATCTGTTTCACGGTTTTCATTATGTTAAAAGATGTCGGTTCGTAGGAAAGTCTCCAAACTCGTTCATTCAACCAACCAATCAGCACGGTTAATCACAAACACTTGGCCTGTGGAGTTGCGTACCCGGGTGTCCTCCTGTGCCTCCCAGTCGGCGGAGTAGCTGTGCACCTGTGTCCCCGAGGTGCAGTTGGAGAACTGGAAGAGGCTGGAGAACATGCGGTGGTTCTCCGGAACATCGGGGAAAATGGCGTCCTGGAAGTTCACTCCATGAGGAAGGATGTTGTAGTTCTCATCCATCCTGGAGGAGAAAAATAAATAAGAGTAGGTAGAGAATGCGTTCAAACTACAATACAGTACAACATACACAACTGGCTAATATTCCAACTGAAGAGAGTTTCTATGGATGAAGACGGCATCTCTGGGATCGCCCATATATGGTCATTTTTGAAAACAGTTAAGGGGGAAAACAATTTTGAAAAAATCTAAACTTTGTCTAATTATTCAAAAACTACTGTAACAAATGCTGAATTATGAATAAAGTTTCTACTAAATAAAGATACAAAGACATGGGGAGGAGCAAAGTGGTTCAACAGCCCATAAATGCTAACTTCATGCTACATGTTAGCATCGGGCTAATGCTAACAGTTAGCTAGCGCTTGCTACAACAGCCGTTTTACTGCCGTGCTATGACGAGATGCCGTCTGTATCTACCTCTGGAATCGCCCATATATGGTCATTTTTGAAAACAGTTAAGGGGGAAAACAATTTTGAGAAAAATCTAAACTTTTACAACAAATTATTCAAAAACTACTTCAACAAATGCTGAAATATGAATATGGTTTTCTACTAAATAAAAAATACAAAGATATGGAGAGGAACAAAGTGGTTCAACTGCCCATAAATACATGAAAAAACAAAACAAAGAACGCTAACCTGATGCTACATGTTAGCACATGCTAATGCTAACACTAGCTAGCGATTGCTATGACTGCCATTTTTTCACTTCTACAGAACAATCTGCTGTGAGAAAATATCCATATGGACCCGATTTACACTGGACTTTATTTGTATGTGATACATTAGTTCATATTCCACCAGAAAATGGCTAAAAAGAGTGAACAATGGTGTCTACAAAAAGATTCTATTTTCCCCCTCGGTGAGGCCACGCCCCCTTCTATGACAAGATGCCGTCTGTATCTATGGTGCCCACTGCTCCTGACAAGTTCACCCCCAAAGACACTGAAGGATGTCTCCTATAGAACTGAAGGGACTAAACTAAGACCCGACGGCTAAAAGCAGCATGTTTAGAGTGTTTAGAAGTTTGACCAACACCTGAGGCCACTTCTGAGAACCAGAGTCACTAAACTGACACCAAACTTTGATTCTCACTGACTAACCACTGCTGCTGCTGTTTTGTTGCTTTTATCATCTAGTTTCGGCCAGGGGTTACCAAACTTTTCGGGCTGCGACCCCCAAAAATCACCAGACCGACAACTCAGGATCCCCCATATTAGAGCAAAAACCGTGCAAGAAGGAGACACATTCAGGAAGCAGAAAACTTTGAACCAGTGTGCTCCAGGACCAACCCCTGTGCCACTATTTCGGTTGAAACTGCCCCACAGGCTGAGGGAAAACGCCAGTCTATTCCCGGCATTTATTTTGATGTCAGGTTGGGCCTGACCTCCGGGTTCCCTGCGCTCCTCGCGCTCTCGCAGCATCAACAAACGCACGGCACACACTTCATCCACGATCCAGACCGAGGACTCGGACTCCCCCGGGGCCCGAGATGGACTCCAGATGTGCGCCGTCTAAACCGAGACTACTACCAAGGCTACATATATCAGGTCTAAAACGGGATTATTGATGGACTACAAGATCAACAACGTGAGCTAAAACAGGAAAGGGCATGTCGATTATTAGCGCTTTTCCACGTGGCTTGCACATGATTCAGGACGCAGTACACGGCTTCACCTGGATTTAGTCTGTACGTCTGCTACGTCCATAAATACTGGCAGTAGTTGTGGGTGGTTGGTCTTTTTAATGCGACCCAACACTGGACTACACAATAGATCAGACATCAGAAAACAAAGAAGAGCTTAACTTTTTTCTATTTCCCCACCTTTACTTTAAAGGGACTATACAGAGTTTAAAAATGTTAAAACTAAGTATTTTCCTCCCCCTACATGTTCCAGCCATGTCCTAATGTGTAGAATGAGCTCAGACCTGCACTGTCAAAAAGGTGTAAATTCGGGTCTTCCACGTTTTTTCCCTATTTAAATATGGTTACGTGAAGTGTTACAATCGTAATCGTAATTTGGCATTTGGATTTCAAACTACTCCTGGTATTATTACGCCTTACAATATAGTCCCCCCTTTTATCCCTTTTTATTTACATTGTTTAATTTTGTGTAATTATACTTTGTAGTGGAAAACTTCACGTAACCATATTTAAATAGGGAAAACGTGGAAGAGCTTGGTAGCTTCTATCTTGACCTGTTTTGGAGCTATAGAGGAGAGGGGGAGAGGCTAAATGCTAACGCCGTCTGTGCTGTGTTTACATGACTGAAGGCACGGGTGAAGATCAGACAGGTCCTAAAGAACTCGTCAAAGCTAAGGTAAGAACATATCTCAGTATGTAAAAACGGTGGCCTATTCCTTTAACAAATGCTGTATTATGAATATATTGTCTACAAAATTAAGATTTAGAGACATGGAGCAAAGTGGTTCAACAGCTCCTTAAATAAAAAACTGACAATGCTAACCAGGAAGCTATGCTAGCTTCATGCTACATCTGCTAACGAGTGCCGCTTTTCTCTTCTCTCTTCCAAACTAGCTTTGAAATAACATATCGAAAAAGGCGAGTAAACTCCTAGCTCATCAAATTCGGCAGAACTCAGCTTCTCGTCTAATCACTGAAATACAAGACAGTGCTGGGAAAACGGTTATAAATCACAAAGAAATAAACAATGCTTTTAAACAGTTTTACACAACACTGTACACATCTGAAAATCAAAGTGATTCATCCCAAAAAAATATTTTTCTTGATGAACTGACTTTTCCCAACGTTCCTCGTGAAAACATGTCTGCACTTGATTCTAACATCTCCATAATTGAAATCAAAGACAAACAAAACACCAGGCCCTGATGGATATGGAGCAGAATTCTACAAGAAATTTGCGGATATACTTTTTCCTCTTTTACAGGCACTTTTTAATGAAATAAAAAAAGAAAAAAAAAAAGAAGAAAAAAAAAGAAAATAAATAAATAAATTCAACATTTGTCAAAGAATAAATAAATATAAAGAAACATAATCTTTGCAGCCACCGAAAAAATAATAATAATAATAATTTAAAAAAAATGAAATAACATATCAATGTACCTGAAATTTATTACGACGCGTAACCGTTTGCATCCATAGGTTGCATATAAACTGATGTCCAATTATTTCTCATGTCCAAAAGTAATGACTGTATTAAAAATGATGTGCTTAATGTTGGTCTGAAAACATGTGGACATGTGGTTGTTTTGTTTTGGGCCCTGTCCATCTGAAATCATGACATTGTCAAATTCTCAGCGGGAGAGACACAGTTTTGGAAAGAAATCTCCAAACACAAAATGTCCAAATATTTTCCCCTGATCATTATTTTGGAAGTTATTGGATTTGCAAAACGCCCAACATTCCTCTTATGGCTGAAAGTCCTTTCATCTGACCAACATCATTGCACATCATTTTGAATATTGTCTCCACTCTTGGACACCTTTACGAGACAGTTATTTGACCTGAGTTCACATGTGCTGAGAGAGAAGACGTTGGGCTGTGTGACCGTTTTGCTTCATCTGGATCGGTCCAGGCACTACAGAGAAATTAACCATAAACCAACTTTTTAGGTGTTAAGTTAGTTTAGAATGTTTTGATGCCATGTGAATGCAACCTACTGGATACCGAATGGATCTGATACAGTCTGCCTTTTATTCGAGTTCATGAAATTATTTTGAAGTGCCAAGGCAAAAAAACAAGAGGAAAGAAGCAGCTAAAAGACGAACCCTGATGGTTAGCTACATGCTAATTCTAAGCTAACGGAAGCTAAAGTTTTGCTAACAGTGACCTCTTAAAACCTATATGTGAAATATTAAATCAATAAATAATATGTTTTCAGCTCTAGGACCAAACCAGGACTAAACTAGGTCCTAGCAATGTGCCCGGACTTAATCTCAGCTACTCAGCAGTAGGCGACTGGTGCTTTAGCTCATCTGGTAAACTGCTGAACTGTGGAACTTGGGGCATAGATACAGACGGCATCTCGTCATAGAAGGGGGCGTGGCTTCGCCGAGGGGGAAAATAGAATCTTTGGGGAAACTCAATTTTCCCTCTTTTTAGCCATTTTCTGGTGGAATATGAACTTATTTATCACATACAAATAAAGTCCATTGTAAATCGGGGCCGTTTGGATGTTTTCTAACAGCAGATTGTTCAGTAGAAGTGAAAAAACGGCAGTTGTAGCTAGCGCTAGCAAACCGTTAGCATTAGCCCGATGCTAACATGTAGCATTATGTTAGCATTCTCCGTTGTTTATGTAATAATGGGCTGTTGAACCACTTTGCTCCTCCCCATGTCTTTGTATCTTTATTTATTAGAAAACTATATTCTTAATTCAACATTTGTTAAAGTAGTTTTTGAATCATTAGAGAAAGTTTAGATTTTTTCAAAATTGTTTTCCCCCTTAACTGTTTTCAAACATGACCATATATGCCGTCTGTATCTATCACGGGGCTGCTCCTCATAATCAGGGGCCAACACATCCAGCTTCAGCAGACCATGTTATACACACATCTTATAGTCCCAGTTTTTACTCAAAACCTGAATTTGTAGCCTTTTTTCTATCCATTTTTGTAGAGAAGAGAGCAGCCACTAGATTGGACTCAAGAAGGGGCGATGATGATTAGCTATAATTTGGTAGGCTACTAAGATTAGGTCCAGAGCTAAACTGAACCCAGTCTAAATCGAAGTCGGACCAGATCTGTGCAGAATGCAAAATACAGATATCGTAATGGACTTGATTTGTTTTAGTCCCGAGACTTCGATTTAGTTCTCGATGTCGACCAGATGTTTTGGGTTTTTCAGACTTCCTCCCTCTCCTCCCTCTCGCAAACACACGCTTCACATCAAGAGCAGATATGGAACATTCAGAAAATCCCTTTGGCTTGTAACTCACTGCAGCAGCCCCACATAGAGAAGAGACATGTGAATGGGGAGGGAGGGGGTGTCTTTTCCAAGCCAAGGGTCTCGGAAGCAGCACAAGGTAGCCTATGGTTAAAAAATATATATTTAAAAAGAAGAAAAACAAGCACTAAGCATACTGTATAGAGCTCTGCAGTGTGCCACCCACCTCAAAACCAGCTCTGGTTCCTATTTATTTTCCCCTTGGACTTTTCAAAAATCTTGAAATATTACGAGCTCAAATGTTCTCTTAACATCTTTAAAACCATGTTATAACGCTGTTGTCTCGTCAAAGACATGCAGTACATAGAGGAGTATTTCACTACATTCACGCGGTTTTGAGTAATCCTCGGGTTAATCCTGTTTAAGTTAAATGTTTCTTCTTCTATGGCACATGTGTCAAACACAAGGCCCGTGAGATGATTTAATCCGGCCCCTTGTAGAGCATGAATTTCTGAGGATGTAGTTAGTCTCTAGTCCATTCCTGTGTGCAGTAAAGATTTTTTTAAAGAAATAACCAGAATGCTCACTCCAGCCACTAGAGGGCAGCTTACTTTAAAAAAGGAAATAAAGTTTTGTAAAATACAAAAAAAGTTTACATAGTTACTTACTTACTCTAATGATTAAATCTATGGGATGTAAACAGCATATCATAGCCGCAGGAGTATATGTAGCACTTTGAAACGTGTGAGACAGGCTGAAAAAGCACAATAAGTGTAGCCATTGTTATTTATTAGGCCACAGTCCTTTTATGGGGCCCGCAACCCGCTGTGGGGGCCGAATTTTGGCCCACGACCCAAACAAGTTCGACACCCCTGTTCTACGGTGTCAGCACTTCATCTGTACTTCCAAAATGTCCTCCACGTTAGTAAGGCCCATATGTTCAGGTTCTGTGCTTTAAGTGTGTTTATCACACGGTGCTGAAGCTGTTGACTACTCTGTACATTGAAACAGAAGGTTAGTTTTTTGATAATACTGTATATTCCCACAGCTGCCTGAAGGAGGAGCCCCGTCTTAACAAGCTCTTTTGTTAAATTTCATAGTTCTTAATTAATACTGAGGCACCCAAAATAATGTTTTGAAGTCTATTATTAAGCCTCATATGCAGAATATAACCACTTTAAGAGTGCCTAATTAGTTATCTGGTAACTACTTTTTTAAGCAGCACCTTGTGTTTTATGTTGGAATGACAAAGTACATTGAACCACAAATTGACCATCCATTATTTATATTAAAAATTATATTATTATTAATTATATTAATATATAAAGAATTTCTCTGTTTGAGAAGAGCACACTGGTGTTGCAAGATCTGATTGATCAGGTTTACAGTTCAAGAACCAAAATATAAAAATCAATAAATCAACATTATAATTAACTAATGAAATGAACTTTGATGTCTATGTTTTCAGTACCAGCGCTCACTCCAGTCACTATAGTCATTCTCCCACAAGAGCTGAATCCAAGTCTCTGCTGTGTTTCCTTGTAGAGTCGGGAGATAAATGTGGGAGACATTAGCTTGTCTGTGTTGATCATAAATCTTCCTTAATCAGTGAGCTTGGCTCTTATCTCAGGAAGTTTTCTGTTTTAGTCCCATTAGTAACAACAGGGAGGACTTCAAGCCATTAACATCAGAGGAGACTAAACTCATCCCCGAGGAGAGACAGTTCAAACTGTGCAGGCAGGTTTGACTCCCTTCAGAGTGACAAGATTTTATACAGGAATAAGCCGAATGCCCATCTCGGGTTGCCCGTTGCATTATGGGTAATGGAATTTATTTTGACAACCAAACAATATCGATAGGTAGCATAAAGCAACGAAGAAAGGGAAAAGTTGATACTTTTAAAGCGTTTTTGTCGTGGCCGTGGAGCTTGTTACAATACAAACATAAAGTCTATTTTTACAACCAGGGCTGCTTACGGAGATAGACAGAAACGGAAAGAACTGAACGACCGTTCATATGTAGAGGTGCTTCAAAAGTGACGAATAGCCTAGTCCTTGTTCACGTAGTTGGAAAAAGTATGTGAGAAAAACATTTTTAACCCTTGAAGGCGACTGTTGGTCTGAAACTGTGGCGTCATGTCGCCGATATTCAGAACATTTAAACTGAATGAGAAGTAAAAACATAGAATCATTGTTTTGTTTTGTCAATAACGAGGTGGACAGTAAACGAAATCTTTGTTTTAATTGTGACAGAGATCCACGTACACATACAGGCTATGCCAAATTTACTTTGTATATTATTTTACGAGTGATCTGATGGTGAACAACATAGCTAATCGAAATGTACCCACTATATTTAACATCAACACCGTTTTGACACTTTCCACTGTGATTTCAAGACAAATTTAAATGATTTAAAAAGTGGCGGTGTCTGTGTCAGGCTGATCCCAGGTCCTGTCCACTATGGTCCACTATGGTCCACTATGGTCCACTATGGTCCGCTCCTGCTTACGGAGCCGCCGTCCTGACTTTTCCCTCGCTTTAAAGATATTGACACAAACACAAATATTTGCAAGAAATGTCACTTGAGATTTATGGGGCCAGATCTTGTGGCGGTGCACTGGGCGGCGCAGGCTCTTGGCGAATTATTTTCCGAGTGGCGGCGCTATATGTGCCATTCGCCTCCGCCACCTGTGAGGGGGCGTCACAAGAGGAGGTGACTGCACTGATGGAAACACGGCTGACATTCACTTCCTCGTTTACATTGCGCTGTCTTGCGTTCTTTCTTAAGCCTTAGGCTCTCACAGGTCAAACTAAAAACTTTATTTACCCCATCGTGAGCTACAGCGTCCGCTGTGGCGCGGATCGGCCCAAGCTTGGCGTGAACGCGAAGCAAAACAAAAGCACATGTTCACCCCCCACTCCCACACAACCACTCTCCTGGACGCGGAGTCGATCTGGTTGGAGGAAAATGTGTGTCTCCACCCACTTAAATGCGCTAAGTCTGGAGTGGCAAGATCACAAAGTGCTCTCCTACTGAGCGCAAAATGTCACGCTAGCGTCTCCGTTTTGATGCACAAGATCGGGCCCATAGTCTTTAAACCAATGCCCGTAAGCCTTATGGGTCACGGTCATGGTTCAATACTTCAGTGTTCACGCTCCGCTACCTGGACTCGCTCACACATTTCAATGGCTGACTGGTTTGTTTGGGCCGAAATTATGAGCCTGATTGAACCCACGCATGCGCAGTCGAGATGGGCATTCGGCTTATTGATACCGTAATTAGGGACTCTGTTGTGGAAAGGAAAACGTGTCTGTGAAGATGTTCAAAGGCTAACAAAGCTGGGATGACGTGTGCCGAGTCGAGTTCATACACCCTACGTTTTGGAACAAAGAACGACATTTTAATGCTGGACAAACATGAACTATCCAAGATTTCTAATGAAGATCCGGCACTCTGTTGTATTAGCAGCAGCGGCAACAGGAATGCTTCAATGTGTTGAGCACAGAACTGTCACGCACATCTCGGAAAAGACTTTTTAGGTCAAGACAACCTGCGACTCATGGATCACTTTTCAGGCTCCTCCAACAGTCACATGTTCGTCTTTTTCACTATACGCCAAACTTCATCTGTTTCCATCAATGACACATTCCCAAAAATCACCTTAAGCGAGCGGATACAATGTCTGTCTGAAGGATTTTGATCACGAAATTGCTGCAAAATCTCGAAATGTGTATTACAACGGATTGGAAGACGATTGACTGTTGACTGAACAGCAGTGGAGAACCTTGTGTGCTACAGGTCCCTTTGGTGTACTCTACTTTCTCCCTCTCTCACACTTTAAACGTCTATTATTCTAATCTATCTCCGAGCAGCACGCATTAACCTTGTCAACACATGTTTCTTTTTATAGACCTGTACCTTGGCGTTTGAGCTCGAGGGGGAACAAAAGGTGGTCCGCGCCTGGGTCTGTAATTATCCCCGACTGGAATGCAATGGTTTCCTGCATCCCTCTCTGGCCAACGAACACTCCGAAGAATTAACCTTCGCCATCATCTGTTTCTGGAACTGGATATCGGCGAAATGATACGGCGTCACTTAGGCCAAAAATAGCAGAGGATTCGTGATATGCGTCTCGAGCGTGGGAGAGTGGGGTCCGTCCCAGAAGGTTGAAAAAGTGCCGACAACTTGGAGGAATTTCTTAAGATAAAGTTGTACGGCTGAAATAGATCGTCGGGGGTTCTCACTACATTTCTACTTTCAATTTACATTTGCCAACACTTATGCCTTATTATTAACATGAGAACTTAGGAATTCCACTTAATAAAATGAAGAAAAACTTGAAAAGGGGAGTCTTAGTTGGATTTTGTAATGCGATATTTATGGCAATTGCAGTGATTGAGTTTTTTATCTACTTCATCTGTTAGTTAAAATGTGTTTTGTTTGACATTGTTGACATTATAGGTTACAGAGAAAATGTGTATGCATTAGTATCACTCTATCTGCTAACTCAAGCCTATTTCTGTTTGTTTGATTATATACATTTTACTTTAGTTTTTTACTGCAAAAAATCCACAAAGGTTATTCAAGTACTACTTATTCTAGTACTTCTTTGATTGCTCACTTCTCTAGATCTTTATCATCAGGTTTTCCTTGATGGAGATAGAAAGCAATAAAATGGGACGTTCTGGTCATCGCCACGGCAACACTGAAAAATATGGCATGGGTGTGGTTGACTTTTTTGATCGGACCAACGAAATGGAATTTTTGTGCCAAATTATTATTATTTTTTTTATTACTTATTCATTCATTCACCTCAGACATAGACACAGTCACAGTAGACATTGAATAAAACAAAAACATAAATAACACAACAATACCAAAATCACAATACATTTCACTTAGGGATGCAGTCTCAGCAGAGATGCCCAAACTTCCCGATCCACACACACCTCCTCCAGCTGTTCTGACCCCGAGGCGACACCAGGCCAGCTCGGAGACATAGTCCCACTAGCGTGTCCTGGGTCTTCCACGAGGCCTTGTCCCACTAGGACATGCCTGGAACACCTCCCGCGGGAGGCGACCAGGAGGCATCCGGAACAGATGCCCGAGCCACCTCAGCTGGCTCCTTTCGACGTGGAGGAGCAGCGACTCTACTCCGAGCTCCTCCCGGGTAACTGAGCTCCTCACCCGATCTCGGAGGGTGCGCCCAGCCACCCTGCGAAGGAAACTCATTTCGGCCGCTTGTATTCGCGATCTTGTCCTTTCGGTCATGACCCAAATCTCATGACCATAGGTGAGGGCGGGAACATAGATCGATCGGTAAATCGAGAGCTTTGCCCCGACTCAGCTCCCTCTTCACCACGACAGACCGATACAGCGACCGCATCACTGCTGACGCCGCACCGATCCGTCTGTCCATCTCACGCTCCATCCGCCCCTCACTCGTGAACAAGACCCCGAGATAGACATTATTAGCCAAAACTAATCATGGTTGAAGTAGTGGAGGATTCTGCCTCTGCGTTCTCGTCAGTTTATATTCAGTTCATGTTTTCTGAATTGGACCACAGCTGTCGACACGTCCGCTAAGTGCTGATTGGTTTATTTCACTGACAGTCTGTGGACATTCACATAACACACACATCATGTCAGATATTTACCTCAAAAACAACTCCCACTAAAGAGCAGAGTGCAGTCTTCCCTCTCTCATTGCTAAAAGTGTAAAACGCCCAAAGCAGCATTTTCTCATCTTCTCTCACACTTTTATTGCACAAGACAGAAAAGAGAAGGCCAAAGTTAGTTCTGCATTGAATCCAGACCATTTCCAGACTAAATTTATGCTCCCGGGGCGGCCACCTCGACACTGACCTCTGGGAGAACTTTCAACATGATTTTTCTTCTGGGAACCACCGCCTCATCTGCGAACCATTAGCGCTCAGTAACACGCAAAACGCCACGCACAAAAACGACATGTAGTTTTGTCAAAAAATGGGCCAAAATGGGTCACTTCATACTTAAAGAGTAACTAGCCCTCGCCTTAAAGGGACTATACGAAGTTTAAAATGTTTAAAAATTCACCCGTCATGCACAAGCTTAACCTCTTAACTCCCGCCTCAACCGAGAGGATCTTTTTCCTCATGTCATCAGATTTTTTTTCCATCATTTTTTTGTTGGGTATTCAACTCATTTTTGTAACTTTTTTGTCATTTTTTTTGGGTCATTTTTGTCACATTTTTGTCACTTTTTTGTCATTTTTTCGTCCATTTTTGCATCACATGTTTTGTATTTTTTTTGTAATATTTTTGTAATTTTTTGGACACATTTTTATCACATTATTGTCATTTTGTGGGTCATTTTTTGTCACATTTTTTAAATTTTTTTGTCAATTTTTGTATCACATTTTTGTCAATTTTTTTGTCATTTTTTGTCACATTTTTATCAAATTTTAGTCATTTTTTGTCACATTTTTATCACATTTTTGTCATTTTTTGTCACATTTTTTTCATGTTTTCATCAATTTTTTTAATCAAATTTTTGTCATTGTTTTAGTCATTTTTTTGGTCATTTTTTGTCACATTTTTGTCACATTTTTTGTCATTTTTTGTCACATTTTTATCACATTTTTGTCATTTTTTGTCACATTTTTATCACATTTTGGTCATTTTTTTGTCACATTTTTGTCACATTTTTGTCATATTTTGGTCATTTTTTTGTCACATTTCCATCATTGTTTTCGTCTCAGTTCTGTTGCTATTTTCACAGCTTTTTTCCAGAAGCTTTTGGACTGGAAAAAATGTGCTCGGTTCAGGTGGGAGTTAAGTGGTTAATAAAGAACCTGCAGTTACAAGTAAGACCTGAGGTGGCAGTAGTGAGTATAAAAATGACCAACTTGCATCTAGTCCCTTTAACCAAGTGCATTTTCTCCAGTTCAGCTAAAGTGTTACAGCCTGTAGGTATGTGTAACGCCTCGTTTGAAAGCGAAGACCAACAAAACTGATCTAAAAGGATATTTTTCCTCATTCTAGTCACTTTTTTTTTTTTTTTAAATGTTATCCTCTTAACCCCCACTTTAGCTTAACGGCCACAAGTTCTTTTTCTCTTCCCAGTAACACTGTGTCCCCGTTTCTTACAGAATTCTTTTAAAACATCAATTTTCACCGATCGAAATATCCAATATCTGTGTCACACTCGGTCATGTCAGCAGTTTGGGATACGAGCTGGGTAGTCCTGACCTTACACCCCGGACCAGCATGCTTTGCGCCGATGCCGAATCCGCTTATCGTAAACCATTCTCATGAACTTTGTGGCATGCGAGTATGTTTGTATTTCTGAGACAGTGACCCTAAGGAAAAGTGTTTATGAACTCATCCCTGTGAAGGTTTTAGACGCGAAGAATGTGTTGGGGAAAGTTAGGAAAAGGTTTGGACACAACAAACGTACTCCCGCCTTCATTGTTTGTAAAGGAAAGGCCGCCATTGCTGTAGTACCTCCATATAGCCGCTAGTTCCCCATTGGAATGCACTTAATTTTCTTAAACTTTCTACAGCTAGATAAGGGGACCAGGCTGGTTTTCGTAAGAACATTTTTCGAAATCTCGTACTTAATGGGGGCCGGACTGTTAGCATCGGAGCAGCGCGAGCTACACGTCCTGAAGATCCCGCCCTTATGCCCTTTTTAGGAACATGCTTCGTCAGAGCTGGGGAGGAGGAGTCTGTAAATCCGCCATGACTTCCCCCTCGAATATGGTCATTGTGGTAAACGGGGAGGAGTGAGGAGGAGCTGTCCATTTATGTATACAGCCTGTGACGCCTCATTTGAACGCTAAGACCTACAAAACTGACCGTAACTTTTTTTTGTCTCTCTTTCGCAGCCTTCTTGTTGATTTTTAGTCGATTTTTTATCACTTTTTATTTAGTCTTATTGCCTTTCTGTTTGGTGCAGCCCTGTGAGGCATCTCCTGTTGTGATACTGGGCTGTACAAAACCCCGGAATGATTGCTTGTTGTTTTTTGTTGCTTCATCGTTCTGTTTTTTCTGTTTTCGTCACTTTTACATCTCATTTGTGTCACTTTTGTCACTACGGAGCGGCACACAGGCAGAAAAAGCTCCTTGTATAAGTCAATCTCAGCCCTGGGTCAGTCTTGGTTTCGTTCTAGACTAAGTCCCTGGATTTGGCATGGGCTACTTTTATCTTGATTGCGTTTTTGTTGTAGTATAATCTTCGTTTAATAGTCTCCAGTTGTACTTGGCAATTCCCATTGTTGGAAGCCTTATCTGAAACAGTGTGAGTTTTACAAAGTCCTATCTAACATCTGAACAGCACTTGGTTGTTGGAAAGCGTCTGCTCTCTCTCTCAATGCTGTCAGCACCATGTAAAAACAATGACATGAGCTTGTCCTTGTTTGCTCCGGACTCGTGCTGATGTGAGAAAACCCGAGCTGCCAACGTCTCCTTTCTAAACACAAGGCAAAACAAAAAACGGCCGTAGCAAGTTGACAAAGTTTCATTTTTTTTTTTTTATGTGCACATTATGGTCATCTCGGGGTCATGGATTTTTTGTTATGAGAAAATAGACTAATGGTAAATGGTCTCAACTTATATAGCGCTTATATAGGCCCGATTTACACTGGACTTTATTTGTGTGTGATAAATAAGTTTATATTCCACCAGAAAATGGCTAAAAAGAGTGGAAAATTGTGTTTCTCTAAAGATTCTATTTTCCCCCTCGGCGAAGCCACGCCCCCTTCTATGACGAGATGCCGTCTGTATCTATGCCCAATATTTTGCCCAATTTTCTCCTTAATTTTTCCTTGTAATGTTTTCTCTATTTCCCTACATTTTTAAAATGTTTCCCTTTCTACTTTTACTTGGGTCAAATGATAACAAAGTATCTGTACTCTTTAAGTAAAAGCAATTGTTTCTTTTTTCCATTGTGAGTATTTAAGTGGCAAATGCGTCATTTTGGTTTATAAAGTAGATGTAGTTCATCTTGTGCACCTTGTTTTTTGTTCTAATTGTTTTGTTTTCTGTATTTCTGCCATTTCTTGGAATTTTCTTTGTGAATATCACCATCCCCACAGGACATTATGTTTTGTTTCACACAATTTATGGCGTCAGTGAAAATAAATGTATTTCCGCTCAAACATTCTGTCCATTCTGGAAGAGCACAGAGGGGCCACCAGTCCCGCCTCAACCGAGCTTTACCCAAATCTCAAAGCTAAAAAGAAAAGCATCAAAATAGCGAGAAAAAGAGGACGAAAACATGAGAAAAACACGGACAAAAAAACACAACAAAAAATGAAACAACAAAAATATGACAAAAATGTGGCGACGTGACGAAAAGTTTCCATCACTTTTGTAGGTCTTAGCTTTCAAATGAGGCGTTACATTGTTGATCTCCAGTCGAGAAGCTTTTAGATTTGGGTAAAGCCCAGTATTTTTATACTGGAATCTAAAAGGAATTCCGTGGAGTATGGTGTGCCATAAGGTTACATTTTGGGACCGTCATTATTTATTATTTATATTAATGATTTTGCTTCTGTTTCTACGACCACCTTTCCAGTTCTTTTTGCTGATGACACCAATCAAAAAAATAATAATAAAAAGCCGAACTGGGGAAAATGCACTCGCTAATGTTAAGGCGGGGGGTAAGAGGTTAAAATATGTATTTGTGGAAGTGCACAATCAAGGCCGTGGGAACCCAGGGTGCTGAGGGCGCTGCAGCACCCCCTGGTGGATAGTTTGTGAACTGCAGGCAATATTAACCCGTTAACTCCCACCTGAACCGAGCACATTTTCTCCAGCTTTACCCCAGTCCAAAAGCTTCTGGAAAAAAGGTGTGAAAATAGCAACAAAACTGAGACGAAAACAAGGGTGAAAATGTAAAAAAAGTGAGAAAACATTGATGAAAAAGTGGCAAAAATGTCACAAAAATGTCGCAAGAAATTGATGAAAAATTGACAAACATTTGACAAAAAAATGACAAAAATGTGACCAAAAAAAGACAAAAAAAATGATAAAAACGAAAACAAGGATGAAAATGTGAAAAAAGTGAGAAAACATTGATGAAAAAGTGACAAAAAATGACAAAAAATGACAAAAATTGACAAAAAATTGACAAAAAAGTTAGAAAAAATTTGACGAAAAATTGAGAAAAAATGGACGAAAAAGTGATACGAATTTGACAAAAAAAATGCGAATAATTTGACGAAAAAGTGACAAAAAAGTCATGAAAATTTGACTAAAATGAGACGACTGCCCAACAAAAAAAGTGATGAAAAATCTGATGTGAGGAAAAAGATCAATTTAGTTTTGTAGGTCTTTCAAATGAGGCGTTACACTGGCCTACAGGATTTGGGTAAAGCTGAACTGGAGAAAATGCTCTCGGTTCAGGCGGGAGTTAAGAGGTTAATAAATAGGATTTATGCACAGAAAAAGTATTTTGGGGGTAAATTTTGTCCCTCAGCGCCCCCTAACTAAAATATCTTCCCACGGCTCTGTCCACAATTCCGCTAATTTGGGCCAGGCTGGTCAGTGTCCCGGGCTGTTTTTCAGTCCCAGTCCGGCCCCGGTCACACACAGTACTCAAGAAACATTTCCTCCAAGTACTTTAACGCAAAGTAACGTAACTCTTACTTGAGTAACTATTTTGCTGACTCTACCCATCTGGTCCTGCACCTACAGGAGCTGGGAGTATTTTTCCGTTCCATGATCCCAGAGCAAACTGAAGACTATGAAGTGACAGTCCCTCTCACCTGAGGAAGAAGTAGTAGCTGTTGTTCTCCGTGACGCTGTAGGAGAAGCAGGGGAAGTACCCGAGGCCGGTCACGTTGAACCTGGACCCCGCGGGCACCTCCAGCATGCTGCCCCACGCCTGGTCGCACAGCAGCTCGATCTCCGCCGCGTACAGCAGGTCGGTGTCGTGCTGGTACGGCAGGTAGTTGTACACGCTGTACGTCTCCTTGTGCAGCCCCAGCACCTTGGCGAAGACGATGATCTCGGCCAGCTCCGCGCGGCACGCCTCGGTCTGGGGTCGCCAGTCGTGGGGCAGCTGGCAGCCCCAGCTCCCGCGCGCCACGGCGAGGGAGAGGGCCAGGAGAAGCGTCGGTAAAGTCCACATGATCCGGGGAGAGGAGAGCGGATCGGTCCCCGGCTGTGCGTAACGGAGCTGGAGACGGGGTGGAGGATGACGATGAGGAGGAGAAAGAAATGATGCAAAAGTCAACTTCTTACAGCATGTCTCGAGTTGGAAATAGACATTCGACTGTCTTTGCAAAGTGAACACATTGGTAAAAGCGCCCTAAAACCCGTGCGCTGTGGCTCTCCAGTCCTTACGCGTGCGCCCTCCTCCACTCCACAACCGGTGATTAGTGAGGTCGTTCATTCAGCGCAGCATCCCGAGGGAAAAGAGGGATAAACCGACAAAAAACTGCAATAGAAATGACAAAAGAGTGATGGAAATAAGAGTGTAGCCTGCAAAAAGCTCACGCAAGGTTTACGCAAGCGTTTGTGAAAATAAGGTGATTCAATAAGATGGAAAAGCTTCGAGCAGCCGCGCATTGAACAATGAAACAGGGAATAAACGTGGGAATAAAACGGTCAGCAGGTCGCTGTCGCCCCCAAGTGGCAAAGTGCGAGATGAGCACAAATGAGCAATAAACTGAGTAGGGGAAAGCTGCAGACCCGGAGCCGAGACAGATCTACCGTGAAAAGCGAATCCACCGTGATAGTGCGCCCTCTGCTGGCAAAGACGGATATACGACGGTATTTAGCTCATGTTTTACAGTTGTATTATTATTTTGTGTAATTTAGTGTTGACATGTAACTTAGTTTACATGTACTATTATTTGGGTTATTTTATGACATTAAAACTGTATGTTTTACTCCTTTCATTGTATTTTGTAGGACAGTGCCTTCATTTGTTCATTTGTTCAATAAGGGACAGAGACAATATTTTTATTGTGGTAACGGCCATTGCTGTAATCAGTAAAGAAAAGAGAGAAATCATTGGGTTAATGATGTTAGTTTGCAGATGCAAAAACACAGTAAAAAATAACATTTGTACCGTCAGGGTCTTCCCTGTTTCCTAAATTCAGCAGCAAAACAAAAGGTCAACACTGATGTCTTTAATGTGTAAAAATCAAATGTAATTCTGGGCTAATAATGTAAATAATAATAATAATAATAATACGGTCAAAACTAGTCTGGAATGACATATACATGCAACTACTGTATGTGCCATTAATAATGGTGCCATGACTTTTTTTTTAAATTATATTTGTCCTTTATTTATCCAGGATAAAATTCGTTGAGATTCAAAATCTCAAGAGTGTCCAGGCCAAGATTCTTTAAAATTAAAATATGCAATAATTTGCCACAAAAAGGTACCCGTAATACATAATTATGAATAAATTATATATTTACTTTACAGCCTGCAATTGCACTTTTGGGTGGCATGTAACTGGGATTATTTATTGTTTTTACTCATTTACAACGAGCATAAACGCTATCTTAAGCAGAACATTAATGTGTCATCTTATCTTTATCAAACAACAGAAGCATCTACGATTTCAAAATTGGTTCATAAGAAATCAAAAAATGAAATAACTCGGTTAAAGTCTCAGGTTCGTTGAGTTGATCAAATCAATCTTCCCAAGACCTAAAAGCGTCGTGTATTAGTCTTTACCAGCAGAGGGCGCACTATCACGGTGGATTCGCTTCACGGTATTTCTGTCTCGGCTCCGGGTCTGCAGCTTTCCCTACTCAATAAACTTGCAAACGCACTACGAACTAGCCTACTTTGCAGCAGCAACATTTTTCAGCGTTATATTGATACTAGTTCAGGACCACGATGAGGGCCATGATGAACAACCCCCGTGGAGTAGCTCGTGGTCGTTTCATCTCAGGACGCTAACACGGATAAGATAGGCTTCTACGATTCGCGGTGAAAAGGTGAATAAAAGTTAAAATACAAGTGGAATTCCTTAAATAAACATTATACGTTTTAGGGATGACAGCTACGATTAAGATTTTTACGGCTACTTATGTATTATCATGTAAAATCGGTAGCAGGAAACGTAGCGCTCACTTCCGTATACGTATATATATGACGTCACCGCGCACTTTCTTCAACGGGCCAGTGGCGCAATGGATAACGCGTCTGACTACGGATCAGAAGATTCTAGGTTCGACTCCTGGCTGGCTCGATCTTTTCCTTTCTGGATTTTCAACGCGTTTATCCCTACTTACATAATTAAAACTATTTATCTAACTTTTTTTTTTTATGTTTTCTTTATAATCACCAAAACGTGAACATACATGCTGGGTTTTAGGTTCTAGAATGTGATGCTGTCACAGGACCCAGTTGTTCCCATTAACAGCATTACACTTTCACAAGTCATATCTGAAAAGAAAATGTATGAATTACAAAAAAATATCATTAATATCAGTCACTGGGTCCATGATCTCTCTTTACAAGACCAAACATGTCCTCAAAAACAAAATAATTTTACCTCTGTTTAATATTATAGGCCTTTAGAACGCTGTGATGTCACCTGAAACCCAGCAATTAAGTTATGCTTTCTCTAAAAGTTTCATTTAGGCGTGCCGTGTGCGTTATTATTATATTTTGAACGTCGTGTTTATTACTAAGCCATAAATGCTACATTAGCCTAGTAGCGCTCTCAAAAGTTAGCATTACTTGGTACGGCCCGCTCGAAGGAAGGAACAAGCAGGCTAGAAATGGTTGTTGCTGCATTTTAAACGCAAAATAAAATGCACTTGCTTCTCTTTAATTGGCAGCATAATTAAAATTCGTCACAATCATAAAGTGATAGTTTACCTTGGCTTTCTTTTCTTTCTTTTTTTTTCTAAGGCCAAATGACATTTTGCTTATACATTTTTCTCTGCTAGAAATCTGTACGATATTTTGTTTTCGTTTTGTTTTTTTTGTTTTTGAGTGTGGTGATATGACTAACGGTTATTATGTAATTACACTAGGTTGCCAGCAGGTGGTATGTTATCTCATCTTTTATAAGGTAAAGGTGCTTTATTTGCGTCGCATCAAATCACCGATCTCCAGATGTGGAGCCAGGTTGGTGGTCAGAAACACCTGGCTGGAGGATTCACCTACTGTTTTTAGTGGTAGGGGAAACCGGAGTACCCGATACAGACGGCATCTCTGGAATCGCCCATATATGGTCATTTTTGAAAACAGTTAAGGGGGAAAACAATTTTGAAACAATTAAAATTTTCTCTAATTATTCAAAAACTACTGTAACAAATGCTGAAATATGAATATAGTTTCTACTAAATAATGATACAAAGACATGGGGAGGAGCAAAGTGGTTCAACAGCCCATAAATACATGAATAACGGAGCATGCTAACTTGATGCTACATGTTAGCATCGGGCTAATGCTAACGGTTTGCTAGCGCTTGCTACAACTGCCGTTTTTTCACTTCTACTGAACAATCTGCTGTGAGAAAATATCCATATGGGCCTGATTTACACTTGACTTTATTTGTATGTGATAAATAAGTTGATATTCCACCAGAAAATGGCTAAAAAGAGGGAAAATTGTGTTTCTCTAAAGATTCTATTTCCCCCCTCGACGAAGCCACGCCCCCTTCTATGACGAGATGCCGTCTGACACTAGGAGAACATGCGAACTCCACACAGAAAGGCCCCGTCCAGGTGGGAATCGAACCCGGACCCTCTAGCTGTGAAGCACGAGCGCTAACCACTGCCCTTATTAGTCAATAGTATGTTTTTTTATGCTTCTTCAAAACACCGGTAGTCACTATATGATTTTACAATATAAACACATTATTTAAAAGTGATAGTCTGTAAGTTTGCAAAGTGAGGAGAGAGTGAAATTTGAAAGTGAACAATACAATTCCTTCCCTCTTTAACCAAAAAAGTCCTTCTTTGTTTTGCAAAATGGGGAGAGCGGGAACAGAATTTTCTGAAGTAAACGTTCAAGCTCCTCCCCCTCCCCTCCTGATTGGACCTGACAGGCTGGTTCACAGGAAAAGCTCGTCTTATTGGTCAACGTGGGAGGACACAGATTGTGGTTAGTTCCTGAGATCTGGGAAGGAGGGACTTCACAAAAAAATAACATATTTATTTTATTACTTACTTGAGATCAAAATGCAACACCAGGTAGTCGATTTTGCATGTTTTAAACAATATGTCATACATTTAGACTTCCAGACTATCACTTTAAAGGCCCGTGATTCATGTTGTTGTGGAATAAAATTACTTGGGGCTCAAATCCCATGGTTTTCATTTTTCATTTGTTGCTGTAGCTCCATTATGTGAAACCTGTTATGTCACTTTGTGGAGAAAAAAAAGCATGAATAAAATGAAACAAGACAACAATGACAAAATGATAAAACTATTCCGCACTTATGCATGATTTTAGCCAGAAATCCCCAAGCTTAGAATATGGCCTGGTTTATCTGGTGACATTTTTCCTGATGTTTTTGTCAGCAAGTATCAAAGTGACATCTCTTCCTG